>NC_041393.1:265549131-265639053 GCF_002162155.2 Triticum dicoccoides
GGGTCGAGCGTGAGGGAGTCGACAAAGGAGTGAGTGGTGGAGAGAACAATAACACTGCGTGGCTACCACATATGCACGCGTGTGGTGTGACTGTGGAGAAGTGGTCGTGTGAACGACGGAAGAGAAACGCAACGTGGCTGCTAGACGCCTGGGGCGATTTTGTTACGTGAATGAAAACGAGGTGATGACGACGAGGAGGAGAAAAGTTGGATGGATAGAGATGCATGGAGGGACCAGAACCAGTGGACACCAAAGGATGGATAGAGCAATACGAGTATAAGTCATTTTTATGAGAGCAGCTGATTAAAGGATATCCTTGTTGGAGCATCGTAAGGGTCATTTTTGTGAGCTGAGAGCGCGTTAAGTGATGTGTCCAACCATCATCTGCTAGAGTTGTATTGAATATTATTGTATAAGATAGGTTACAATTGGACTTGGACTCGTACGATGTGTAGACATGATATGGAGTCGTCTAGAGCGCCAGGAGCGAGGCCCTTTGGTCCCGGTTCGTATCTGGACCTAGGTCTTTTATATATTGAGAGGGTAGATACACTGTGTAACCTATGACAACATAATAGCACAGGCACGCAGGGAGAGGCGGCGTCGTGTACCGGTGCCCGGGCGGCCGGGTACGGTATTGTAGTGGTGTCATGGGGAGGAACACCCATAGTCAGGCCCCGTGGATGTAGCCATATCAATGAATCTCGTTAACAAATCTCGGTGTCGTGCTCGTGTGATTCCTTTTTTCTCAGATGATCGACTATGCGTCTCGAATTTATTTTAATAAGTTATGAAGGTGAGAGACTTATCTAGAGGAGAAAGAACAACAACAAAATGTGCAGGAGGCGGTCACAACACGGGACGGATCGTACGTCGGCGAGTTGCGGTTTAGAAGCAGACTAGAAGGTGACGCGCGTTTTGCTGCGCCGAGAATCAGCCCTATATTCATCAATGATATGTTTCACCATCTGAGGTACTATGTGTCTATCCTATAATTTTCCGAGAGGTTTAAATATGTAACCATAACATGAAAACTTACAACCAAAAAACCTTCTTCCATTAAAGAGAAGATGTTAACCTTTTGAGGTTTTTCTAAGAACCAAGCTACATGAACTGAAAAAAAATCAAGGAGCACACACATTATATTTACTCACCAAGCAAAAGAATATATAAAACAAACTTAATGTCACACATGGTACAATTCATAAGCTAATAGTAGTTTCTATATGAAATATGGGTCCCTTGTATTTTATATCCAAAAAATCACCAAAATTTCTAGGGAACAATATCTTCACTATTTCCTAGCAACCCATTTTTCCAAAAGAATATTTCACTATGGTTCAGTAGTCCTTCTTTCTCTTCTTGAATCCACGATCTCGTAGGCCAGTTGTTGCTTCCTGTAAAGAAGATTCAATACCCAATATAACATTTATAGATAAAAAATGACGATAATAGCTCCAACAGTTCATTCTGATAAGAATTCTAAAACTCTCATGTAGGTGCAGGCTGTAATAGTTCTGGTGCAATAGAACATTAATCTTTAAGGTTTACACCATGGAATGTGCATTGAAAGAAACAAAGCACATATACATATATAGTCGGCATTAATTATCGGTCTGATATCTTTCTGATACTTGCATCCTTTTTTTCCTTATTCTTATATGCATGGGCTCGTCCTAGTAGCATTGTTTTCACAAGAATCATCATAACCATACGAATTCAGAAAAGACATAAGAAAGTATCAACCACGTACTCCCTCCATTCCATATTACTCGTCGCTGATTTAGTACAACTTTGTACTAAATCAGTGACAAGTAATATGGAACGGAGGGAGTAATAGGTAGTGATTTTCAACTCCTTGCCAGAATGATTGAAGTCATGTGGTATTAGGCGATGCAAGAACTTAAGTATAGGTTTAGATTATGACAATCGATTTTCCTCACAAAAAGAAAGGAAAAAAAGGTCATCTAATAGGAGCCAAAACTGAAGTGATAACCAATTGCACCAGTTTATGTAAAAATAAAACTATGTACTCCTTCCTCCAATCCAATGAAATATGAGGCACCTCACTAATATGTATTACACCTACAGCACCTCCACAAATTCAGTTATTATTCTATTTGCAACATTTCTGAAAAAATTATTAAATTATGCAATGTGTAAGGCCTTTTTTTTGCTCGGTATTGTTACGATGAGGGTACCATACCCGTTGTCCTTCCCTTACAATCACAATTCGACAGGGAAAAATTGAACCAAACAACACAGAAGCATATAATCATGTACTACTTATATACCATATGATGCCGTGGATCCTTTAGCATGAAACTATGGAAGTACTACCTCTGTGTAACTAAATATAAGCCATCTTTGCAGTTTAATTAAAGAGTGAATTCCACTTTTTACCCCATATTTATACATTTGTGACACTAATTACCCCTTCGAGTGAAAATTCGTCTAGAATACCCCTTTTGAAATCTTTAGACCCTTGTTTTTTGATGCGTGTCCATCAGGTAAGGTGTGAGGTGACGCCCTGTATCCAAAAACATGTGGACGGCCACAAGGAGTTGAACAGATAGACAAGAGAAGTTTGGACAAGATCGCCAATGATGCCCTCCGATCCTTACAGTTTTTTTTACAAATCAATGACGCAACATGCCGATCCTATCGACCATAAACAGACAAAATGTAAAACTGGGGTAAAACCGTGTTAAAAGTCTCCAAAATCTAACATTTCGATAAAAATTCCGCTAAATAGGGTAATATGTGTCACAAATGTACAACTACAAGGTAAAAAATGGAATTCACTCTTAATTAAAACTGCATAAAATACTTATATTTAGTTACAGAGGTAGTATCATTCTAATGAGCTAAAGTGAAAGGCAATGTGCAGGACTGCCAAAGGAAGCACATGAAGATCATAAAGCTGGTTGTACACCTGTGTGCTTGTAATGGCAAAAATCAAGACTTGAGGGGCCGCCGGTGGCAAAGAGCAAAAAGAAAAACAGAAAAGAGAGAAGCAGGAGATGTCCTGAGGCTACTGTAGGATGCGAGGTTTGAGTCGCAGGAGATTGTTGCCATCGTTGGAGGTGATATGCAGGTCATTCCCATGCGATGTTGATGGCGAACTGTTCGTCTAGGAGCGTTAGGGATGGCCAGCGTGGGCAAGGGCGAAAGAGTAGGCAGAAACCGGCATTGGCGCTGTAGAGACATGGAAGGCGGAGATCTAGTTTTCAGAGCAGGAGAAATTCGGGGAAGAAGCAGGAACCCCTTACCATGTTGGAGAGGCAGTTGTGAGCTATGCGACATGACACTGACTAACAGGGTCCACCTCTAGAAGGACCGTTGGAGCGCTCACCTATTTTGAGGGAGCTTGGAAGCTTTAAAGATGATAAAAGAATGTGACACATAATTTGGTTAATAATTACACTACTTGAGAATTGGTAAGCCTTTCAGCCTTTCTGCGATGAAGCTATGATTTTTAGACTAAGAATTCCAAGAATAAGTTAAGGTAGTAATAGATACAATAAAGAATGTTGAGATAACATAATTTACAGAGTGGGCATGAAGGAGCAAAACAACTACTAACTCTAAGCTATTTAAAGACTTCTAATAGCTTTAATCATAATTTATAGGATGGCCATTTCTTTTTGGCAAGTTTGCTTCACAAATTGTAATGCTCGTTTAGAAATTCTAAGATAAAATTGATTCCCTTTGCATAATATGAATGAATCAAATACCCATTTATTATTTGATTCAAAACACTATAGTTGCAAAACCTTACTATCCAACTACATTTAAAACCATACCAAAAAATAGGAAAAACTCAAAGAGTTGGGCAGTTAGTGATGCGGAGCATCCTATGGTCATTCCCATGGACCTACCATCATCTCATCAAGAGGCAAGAGGACCTATGACACGAGCATGAGCTAGAGCTCTCGAAAACGAGGTGACTTCCTTCCTTAGTGATATCACATATGATCCACTCGAGACATGGCTACTACCTAAGTCCGAGATGTTGTGCATGATTAGGTGTCAAGAGGACCCTCCCGAAGATGCTCGTGAAGACGGACAAGCCGCCAAGTCCACGGATGAAGAGGAACGCCGGAAGGAGAAGAAGGCGGCTCCAAGACCCGGACATCCGGCCCCAGGCCCGGACATCCGGCCGCTGGAGGCACCCACTACAACAGCATCCCAGCTGCCAAGCACCTACAGGCCCCGGACATCCGGCCCTAGCCCGGAAATCCGGACCCAACACCCGGATATCCGGACAAGCTCCATCCAGAGAACAGAAGAAAAGCTCCCATCAGCCCGGACATCCGGCCCCAGCCCCGGACATCTGGCTCCTCCCGAAGGCCCAGACATCCGGCCCGACGCCCGGAAATCCGGCCTTGTCTATCTGCGCGCAGTAAAGGGCCGAGGCCCATGTACTCCTTCGCCTACCTAGACTATATATACTCCTCCTCCTCCCTCCTTCTAGGGTTAGCATTGGTTTAGCTCATATGTGAGATAGAGCTTTGCTCATCCATACGGATTTACTCCACGAGAGAGACCGCGGGCCCCTCTACGGAGAAGATCCCCCTTGGATTCAAGACCCCCTCTTGGGTGGCCCCATCAAGACCTCCTCTAGGAGAAGAACCGGTTACCTTTGTATTGTCCTTTGTTGATCGTGGATCTTGTATCTCTTCTCGTGTTTCGAGGATCTAGCATATGTGTGACTATATCTTGTTGGGTTTAGTGATTCGCTTGTGTTTTCCCTTGTGTTTCCTCTCGTGTTCTTCGTGTTATTAGTTGGGATCCACTCCTTTCGTGAAAGATCGGCCGTATAGGGTTCCACCCTACATCATCTTGGTATCATGAGCCACGTTGATCACGATTTCGGAGCACCCTCTTTGTTTTCTAGCCTAGGTTTGTTGATTTTGTCCCTAACTCGAAAATTGCCCCACAAAAATAGCCCCAATTTTTTTTGTGATTTGCTGGTGTGATGAAGTTTTGTTGGATTTGATCTGTGGATTTCGTGTGTTGCAGGTAGATCTAGCTTTCCACCATCTTTTCCCCAATTTCCATCCACAAAATCTTCTGAATTTTGCCCCGGATTTGACCTCTCCACGCGGAGTTCATCGAGTTCGTCCACGGATCCAGAGCCCGGACATCCGGCCCGATAGCCCAAACATCCGGCCATCCAGCTCAGACATCCGGCCCCTAACAGCATCACTTCCATCCACTGCTTCTTTTCCTCCCAACTTTCATCAAATTTTGATCCGGTGCCCATTCCCACTTCCGCATAGCACCACCACTTCCGCATAGCACCACCATAGCCTTCCCGCTACCATTGAAAGTGAAATCATGCCCTTAATCATATTTTGATGTTGATGACAACACATATGCTCGGGACTAATCATGTTTATCAAGTATATCTCAGGATTATGTTCCAAAGACCGTGTGCATGGATCATGACTAGGGACAAAAAGCATATAACTCAAGAATGGAGATACAAGATGTTGACTTCATTTATGGTTTGTTCTTGAGTATAGGGATCCCGCACTATTAAGAGGGGATCGATGGATCTAGTGAAAAACTTGCTCAAAAGCTACTATCTCTATACCTTGCCTTCGGACGTCCGATGTTCTACGGACGTCCGGTCCTTCCTGACTGCCCGGACGTCCGGTCACTTCCGGACGTCCGACGTTACACAACAGAAGCATTTCTACGGATGTTCGGAACCCTCCGGACGTCTGACACTTTCACAACAGAAGCGTTTTTACGGACGTCCGGACTCTCCAGTCGTCCGTGCTTCGGATGTCCGGCCCAGCTCGGACGTCCGTATCCTGTACACTAGGTTGTGGGTCACACTTTTCACAGCGGCCAGTCGTCCGATGGCTGTTGGACGTCCAGACCTATTTGTGCCTCCGGACGTCCGACGTTCTCCGGACGTCCGGCCATCCTGTACCCCAAACGGTCACTTCTACCCACCACCTATGATAGAGCAAAGGTGTCCCGTCTTTCGATGAGATGATGGATATCGCTTTGGTGGAAGTCGACTTTGACGATCCGACTATGAACGTGCGAGGACGTCGCGCCTTAGCAATCGCTAAACCAACTCCGAGAGGTTATTGACCACGCCGGAGCACGATCAACCTGACCACGAGGGTCTGTTTCCTGCGAGCAAACGAAGAACAAGCAAGAAACTAAGATTGCAATCTGGATATTGCGAATATAAGATGAAAGCTTTATTGATCAAGGTGGGGTTCTGTGACGCCTTTGTCTGGTCGTTGAACACAAACGAAGTACGCGAAGTTGCAGCTATGGCGAACTTTTAATCTAAACAAAACCCAAAGTCTAAACGGTGCCCTAAGGGCTGTATATATGGAGGAAGAGAGGGGGAATTTCGTGGCCCTTGATGGAGGGGTCCGAAATCAACCCTATCTCTTGTTTCCCCACACATACGGACTCTAAAAATAGCCTATACTTATGTATTTCGAAATTACATGGGCCTGGCCCAATAAAAAGGTGACGCAGCACCTATAATAGCCTCGGGACGAAATTTATGAAGTGGCATCTTGTATATTTCGTCCATGGCTTCATGCACCCATTATGGTGGCTTCAAAGTCCTGAAATCATCACTTGTAACTCCGTTCTTGTTCCCCTTGCGCATGGCATCATCTCCATGCTTGTTCTTGCTCCAATGTTCATCCTTCTCCAAGCTAGGCCCTTCATTTGTAAGCAAAACAAATGTATCCAATTTAGGCAGCATCATATTCTCATGAACATTAGAATCATTACCAAGAAACGAAAGTACCTGATAATTTAATTGGTGTGCGCGAGCTCTAGTAATTGGTCCCGTATATGTAGCAGTAGGGGCTGTGGGTGTAACAATGGTATTGATGTCCTCATCATCCTCCCCTTCTTCGACGGAAACTCATATTCCTCACCCAAATAAGGCTTCAAATCTGCAATGTTAAAAGTGGGACTAACCCCAAAATCTGCAGGCAGCTCAAGTTTATATGCATTATCATTTATTTTCTCTAACACCTTAAAGGGACCATCAGCACGTGGCATTAGCTTTGATTTGCGCAAATTAGGAAATCTATCCTTACGCAAATGTAACCAAACAAGATCTCCAGGTGCAAACACAACATGTTTTCTACCCTTATCTCCAGCAAGTTTATATTTAGCATTCATACGCTCAATGTTTTCCTTAGTTAACTCATGCATTTTTAAAATCAATTCAACATGTTGTTTAGCATCAAAATTAACCTTCTCCGAAGATGGAAGAGGCAACAAATCAATAGGTGCACGAGGTAGGAAACCATACACAACTTCAAAAGGGCACATCTTAGTAGTAGAATGCAATGAACGATTATAAGCAAATTCAATATGAGGCAAGCATTCCTCCCACATTTTCTTATTATTCTTCAAAACAGCCCTAAGCATAGTAGACAACGTTCTATTGACTACTTCAGTTTGTCCATCAGTTTGGGGGTGACAAGTAGTACTAAAAAGCAGTTTAGTCCCCAACTTAGCCCATAAACATCTCCAAAAGTGGCTAAGAAATTTAGTATCACTATCTGAAACAATAGTATTTGGCACACCATGCAAGCGAATAATTTCACGAAAGAACAAATCAGCAACATTAACAACATCATCGCTTTTATGACATGGTATAAAGTGTGCCATTTTCGAGAATCTATCCACGACAACAAATATGCTATCCCTCCCCTTATTTGTTCGAGGTAAACCTAAAACAAAGTCCATAGATATATCCTCCCAAGGAACACTAGGTACAGGCAAAGGCATATATAAACCATGAGGATTGAGTCGTGACTTAGCTTTTTGACATGTAGTGCATCGAGCAATAAAACGCTCAACATCCCGTCTCATCTTTGGCCAAAAGAAATGTGTAGCAAGTACGTCCTCCGTCTTCTTCACGCCAAAGTGTCCCATTAATCCTCCTCCATGCGCCTCCTGCAACAACAAAAGACGAACGGAGCTAGCTGGAATGCATAGCTTGTTAGCACGAAACACAAATCCATCGTTAACGACGAACTTGTTCCACATTCTTCCTTCTTTACAATTCTGCATTACATCTTTAAAATCAGCATCATGCACATATTGATCTTTGATGGTCTCCAAACCAAATATTTTGAAGTCAAGTTGTGAAAGCATAGTATAGCGATGAGACAATGCATCAGCAATAACATTTTCTTTTCCCTTCTTGTGTTTAATGACATAAGGGAAAGTCTCAATGAATTCAACCCATTTAGCATGTCTACTATTCAGTTTAGCTTGACTTTTAATATGTTTCAAAGATTCATGATCAGAATGTATAACAAATTCTTTGGGCCATAAATAATGTTGCCATGTTTCTAAAGTCCGAACAAGAGCATATAATTCTTTATCATAAGTAGAATAATTCAGACTAGGCCCACTCAATTTTTCAGAAAAGTATGCAACAGGTTTGCCATCTTGTAATAACACACCTCCTAATCCAATTCCACTAGCATCACATTCAAGCTCAAAAGTCTTATTAAAATCAGGAAGTTGGAGTAAAGGAGCATGTGTCAACTTATCTTTCAATACCGTGAAGGCTTCTTCCTGTGCGGTACCCCAAACAAAAGGCACATCCTTCTTTGTAAGCTCGTTGAGAGGTGCAGCAATGGTGCTGAAATCTCTCACAAAACGCCTATGGAATCCAGCGAGGCCAAGAAAACTCCTCACTTGTGTGACCGTTTTGGGCTGCGGCCAACTCTCAATAGCTTCAATCTTGGCTTTGTCAACTTCAATTCCCTGTGGAGTAACAACATAGCCAAGAAAAGATACTCGGTCGGTGCAAAAGGTGCACTTCCCAAGGTTACCAAACAAACGTGCATCACGTAGAGCAATAAAAACAGCACGTAAATGTTCCAAATGTTCTTCCAAAGATCTGCTATAAATCCCGTTCTTGTTCCCCTTGCGCATGCCATCATCTCCATGCTTGTTCTTGCTCCAATGTTCATCCTTCTCCAAGCTAGGCCCTTCATTTGTAAGCAAAACAAATGTATCCAATTTAGGCAGCATCATATTCTCATGAACATTAGAATCATTACCAAGAAACGAAAGTACCTGGTAATTTAGTTGGCGTGCACGAGCTCTAGTAATTGGTCCAGTATGTATAGCAGCAGGGGCTGTGGGTGTAACAATTGTATTGATGTCCTCATCATCCTCCCCTTCTTGAAATGAAGTCGTCCTCGACGGAAGTTCATCTTCCTCACGCAAATAAGGCTTCAAATCTGCAATGTTAAAAGTGGGACTAACCCCAAAATCTGCAGGCAGCTCAAGTTTATATGCATTATCATTTATTTTCTCTAACACCTTAAAGGGACCATCAGCACGTGGCATTAGCTTTGATTTGCGCAAATCAGGAAATCTATCCTTACGCAAATGTAACCAAACAAGATCTCCAGGTGCAAACACAACATGTTTTCTACCCTTATCTCCAGCAAGTTTATATTTAGCATTCATACGCTCAATGTTTTCCTTAGTTAACTCATGCATTTTTAAAATCAATTCAGCATGTTGTTTAGCATCAAAATTAACCTTCTCCGAAGATGGAAGAGGCAACAAATCAATAGGTGCACGAGGTAGAAAACCATACACAACTTCAAAAGGGCACATCTTAGTAGTAGAATGCAATGAACGATTATAAGCAAATTCAATATGAGGCAAGCATTCCTCCCACATTTTCTTATTATTCTTCAAAACAGCCCTAAGCATAGTAGACAACGTTCTATTGACTACTTCAGTTTGTCCATCAGTTTGGGGGTGACAAGTAGTACTAAAAAGCAGTTTAGTCCCCAACTTAGCCCATAAACATCTCCAAAAGTGGCTAAGAAATTTAGTATCACGATCTGAAACAATAGTATTTGGCACACCATGCAAGCGAATAATTTCACGAAAGAACAAATCAGCAACATTAACAGCATCATCGCTTTTATGACATGGTATAAAGTGTGCCATTTTCGAGAATCTATCCACGACAACAAATATGCTATCCCTCCCCTTCTTTGTTCGAGGTCAACCTAAAACAAAGTCCATAGATATATCCTCCCAAGGAACACTAGGTACAGGCAAAGGCATATATAAACCATGAGGATTGAGTCGTGACTTAGCTTTTTGACATGTAGTGCATCGAGCAATAAAACGCTCAACATCCCGTCTCATCTTTGGCCAAAAGAAATGTGTAGCAAGTACGTCCTCCGTCTTCTTCACGCCAAAGTGTCCCATTAATCCTCCTCCATGTGCCTCCTGCAACAACAAAAGACGAACGGAGCTAGCTGGAATGCATAGCTTGTTAGCACGAAACACAAATCCATCGTTAACGACGAACTTGTTCCACATTCTTCCTTCTTTACAATTCTGCATTACATCTTTAAAATCAGCATCATGCACATATTGATCTTTGATGGTCTCCAAACCAAATATTTTGAAGTCAAGTTGTGAAAGCATAGTATAGCGGCGAGACAATGCATCAGCAATAACATTTTCTTTTCCCTTCTTGTGTTTAATGACATAAGGAAAAGTCTCAATGAATTCAACCCATTTAGCATGTCTACGATTCAGTTTAGCTTGACTTTTAATATGTTTCAAAGATTCATGATCAGAATGTAAAACAAATTCTTTGGGCCATAAATAATGTTGCCATGTTTCTAAAGTCCGAACAAGAGCATATAATTCTTTATCATAAGTAGAATAATTCAGACTAGGCCCACTCAATTTTTCAGAAAAGTATGCAACAGGTTTGCCATCTTGTAATAACACACCGCCTAATCCAATTCCACTAGCATCACATTCAAGCTCAAAAGTCTTATTAAAATCAGGAAGTTGGAGTAAAGGAGCATGTGTCAACTTATCTTTCAATACCGAGAAGGCTTCTTCCTGTGCGGTACCCCAAAGAAAAGGCACATCTTTCTTTGTAAGCTCATTGAGAGGTGCAGCAATGGTGCTGAAATCTCTCACAAAACGCCTATAGAATCCAGCGAGGCCAAGAAAACTCCTCACTTGTGTGACCGTTTTGGGTTGCGGCCAACTCTCAATAGCTCCAATCTTGGCTTTATCAACTTCAATTCCCTGTGGAGTAACAACATAGCCAAGAAAAGATACTCGGTCGGTGCAAAAGGTGCACTTCCCAAGGTTACCAAACAAACGTGCATCACGTAGAGCAATAAAAACAACACGTAAATGTTCCAAATGTTTTTCCAAAGATCTGCTATAAATCAATATGTCATCAAAGTAAACTACCACAAATCGTCCAATGAAAGCACGTAAAACTTCGTTCATTAATCTCATGAAAGTACTAGGTGCATTAGTTAACCCAAAAGGCATGACTAACCACTCATATAATCCAAACTTAGTTTTGAATGCTGTTTTCCATTCATCTCCCAATTTCATACGAATTTGATGGTATCCACTACGCAAATCAACTTTGGAGAATATTGTAGAGCCACTCAATTCATCAAGCATATCATCTAGCCTAGGAATAGGATGACGATAACGAATAGTAATATTATTAATGCCTCTACAATCAACACACATACATGATGTACCATCCTTTTTCGGCACTAGAATAATAGGAACAGCACAAGGACTAAGGGATTCGCGTATATAACCTTTGTCAAGAAGCTCTTGTACTTGACGCATAATCTCCTTCGTCTCCTCTGGATTGGTACGGTATGGTGCACGGTTTGGCAGTGAAGCACCGGGAATTAAGTCAATCTGATGCTCAATCCCTCGAATAGGCGGTAATCCCGGTGGCACGTCTTGTGGAAAGACGTCAGCGAACTCCTGCAAAATGTTAGTGATAGCAGGAGGCAAAGAGGAAGGCACGTCCTCGAATGAAAATAATGCCTCTTTGCACACAAAAGCATAGCAAAGAGATTTGCTGAAATCTAGCTCATCAATATCAGATTTGGTGGCAAATAAACATGCACTTTTCAATTTAATTTCAGAAGCAACACTAGATGGTTTATTATTAGGCTTCATTTGTTGCTCAAATTCTTTTGCCATAATCTGATTTTCACTCTTATTCGTCTCCTGTTTTGCTTTATTAGCTCTATTAATATCATCTTTCAAAATGGAATCAGGAGTCATAGGAAGCAAAGTAATATTTTTATCCTTATGAACAAGAGTATAGTGATTGTTTCTACCATGGTGTACAGAATTTTTATCAAATTGCCATGGTCTACCAAGTAATAAGGAACATGCTTGCATAGGTACCACATCACAATCAACATAATCAGCATATGTAGAGATACTAAAATGCACACGAACAGTACGTGTTACCTTAACCTTGCCGCTGTTGCCGAACCATTGGATGTAGTAAGGATGTGGATGTGGTCTTGTGGTGAGAGAAAGCTTCTCCACCATCTCCATGCTAGTCAAGTTGTTGCAGCTCCCTCCGTCTATGATGAGCGCACAGAACGTTCCTTCACAACTCCCTTGGTATGGAACAAATTGTGCCTCTGATTTTGCTCAGCTTGTGTGATCTGCACACTCAAAACACGTTGAGCAACTAAACATTCATACCTGTCAGCGTCTTCAGGAGCCATGTATTGTGTCTCATGATCAGAATCATCTCCACCATGTTTTTCACGTGTAATAAGAGCCAAAGTCTCCTCATCATAGTCACTAGCAGACTCATATCCACCATCCGCGGTAGCAATCATCACACGCGGAGATTTGCATTCTCTCGCATAATGACCTCCTCCCTTACAACGACGACAAATAATATCACTTGTGTGCCCTGTTGATGCCATGGAAGAAGAAGAACGCTGTGCAGGCCCCGCAGGTGCGCTCTTGGCAGATAATGGTGGTTGTGCCTGTTTTCTTGTATCACGGCTGGAGGTGGCACCGGATGGAGGTGCTGGTGCAGTTGAAGTAGAAGATGCACGTGGTGTCCATGATGAAGGTCGGCCTGCAGAAAAGTTAGTTCGCCCCAATGCTTGTCGATCCTGCACTTCACGTTCAGCTTTACAAGCAAGATGGAATAAACGAGTGATATTAGTATACTCCTTATAGTCTAGAATGGTCTGAATCTCTCTATTTAATCCACCCAGAAAACGTGCAAGCATAGCTTCATTCTCCTCAAGAATACCACATCTAATCATGCCAGTTTGTAATTCCTGATAATATTCTTCTACAGAATTTTTCCCTTGTCTTAAACGCTGCAATTTTTGAAGCAATTCACGTTGATAATATGGTGGAACCCAACGCGTACGCATAGCAGTTTTCAAAGCAGCCCAAGTAGTTGGAATAGGATATAATCTACAATGTTCAGACCACCATACACATGCAAAACTAGTGAAAGCACAAACAGCAGCAGCAACTCGTCTCTCCTCAGGATATTGTAAACATGTAAATCGTTGTTCAGTTTCTAACTTCCAAGTAAGATATATATCAGGAACATATCTACCCTCAAATGGTGGAATATTCAATTTCAGTTTAGGAATATGGACATCATCTCGTACCTGAGGTGGTGGTGCAGGCCTACCATTACGAATATATACCTGAGGTCGACCTGCTGGTGGTGGTACAGGTGGCTGCACGTAGTGCTGATTTTGATCAACCTCATCCTCATAATCTCCCACATAATCATCCTCCTCCGCATCAGCAGCAGGAGCCACAGAAGTATCAACAGCAGCACCAACAGTTTGGCCAAACGCAAGAGGAACACGGCTCGCTCGGCGAAGGTCTGTTTCGCGACGTGGAGGTAGTCGTTGTTGTTGTTGTTGGAGAGGTGCGTTAGGTGCAGTGGGTGGTGGTGGTGGAAGACGCGCGAGCAATTCATTAAACTTGTTATCGAGCTTTGTTTCGAACGTCTTCTCAAGGCCAGTGATCTTCTCCATGGCCTCTTCAAAATTGTTCAGCACATCTTGCACCTGTTCAGTCATCATTTGCTGAAACTTATCATGAAGCTCCTTGTTCGATAAATTCTCCCAGTCAATCTCGTCGGCTTGTGATCCTGGCATGGTGAGCAGCAATAGAAACACACAAGAATATGATCCTACAGACTACGAACAAGTGGTGGTGGTGGGTGTCACAAATCCGTCAAGCAAAACTCAAATTCTTACCAGTTCTTACCCAGCAACAGGCGGTGATCGGCAACCGTTGTAGTCAAAACTCTCAAAGCTTGGATAGAGCGATTACCAGGGAGAGTCAAACGCACGACGTAGATGTATGTGGAGCTGGGAAGGCTTATAATATGGTAGCAAAAAGGGTCAGCAATAATCAATTCAGAGATGCAAAGTTGAATAAACGCTCAACGACGGTACTGTGCTGGTCCTAGGCTAGACCGTGCTAGAGACGCGAGCCTAGAACACCAACAAAATCACGGCGCGGCACGTAAACAAGGGAGGAGCACACTCTGAATTTTTTTTCTCTTTTTTTTGCACTTTTTTTCCTTCTTTTTTTTTCTCCGCAACAATTTTTTTTCGAAAAAGTCTACAAATGATCTAAAAACTGCCTAGCCAGAATTTTCCAGACTTAGTTTTTTTTTTTTGAAATTGGAACTATTTTTCTTCTGTGGATGGCTCGGAAGTTGGGGAGTCCTTCTCTGTCATGACTCGGAGTATCACGTGATCTGGAAATCGAGAACAATGCAACAATTACTGGACTCGGACTAGGACTGGTGGCGGAGATGAATCTGGTGGAACTCGGACTGGTGGCGGAGATGAATCTGGTGGAACACGGACAGGTGACGGATATATGTTGCAGGTGAACTCGGATTGGCGTGATGGCGGCGGATATGTGGTGGCGTATATGGATTCGGATTGGCGGTGAATATGTGGTGGTGGTATATGGCAACAGCGACGATGATGATGCGGTGGTGATATATGGCAGCGGCGACGTGACAACCTGTGAACAGAACTCGAAACTCTAAAAGACTAGACGCTAAGACCAGCAACTGGACACGACGATGCAACCGCAAATTCAAGAAAGCAAATACAGAAAAGATTATGCAAGGCTCAGATTGGTTCGGATGGGATGAACTAACCCTAATTTTTTTTTGGCTTTTTCGTGGACTATAGGTATGAAGAACAGACTCGATCTAAACTACGAAAAACTGTAAAATCTCACCGAGCAACCTAGAAATCTGATACCACTTGATAGAGCAAAGGTGTCCCGTCTTTCGATGAGATGATGGATATCGCTTTGGTGGAAGTCGACTTTGACGATCCGACTACGAACGTGCGAGGACGTCGCACCTTAGCAATCGCTAAACCAACTCCGAGAGGTTATTGACCACGCCGGAGCACGATCAACCTGACCACGAGGGTCTGTTTCCTGCGAGCAAACGAAGAACAAGCAAGAAACTAAGATTGCAATCTGGATATTGCGAATATAAGATGAAAGCTTTATTGATCAAGGTGGGGTTCTGTGACGCCTTTGTCTGGTCGTTGAACACAAACGAAGTACGCGAAGTTGCAGCTATGGCGAACTTTTAATCTAAACAAAACCCAAAGTCTAAACGGTGCCCTAAGGGCTGTATATATGGAGGAAGAGAGGGGGAATTTCGTGGCCCTTTGTGGAGGGGTCCGAAATCAACCCTATCTCTTGTTTCCCCACACATACGGACTCTAAAAATAGCCTATACTTATGTATTTCGAAATTACATGGGCCTGGCCCAATAAAAAGGTGACGCAGCACCTATAATAGCCTCGGGACGAAATTTATGAAGTGGCATCTTGTATATTTCGTCCATGGCTTCATGCACCCATTATGGTGGCTTCAAAGTCCTGAAATCATCACTTGTAACTCCGTTCTTGTTCCCCTTGCGCATGGCATCATCTCCATGCTTGTTCTTGCTCCAATGTTCATCCTTCTCCAAGCTAGGCCCTTCATTTGTAAGCAAAAAAAATGTATCTAATTTAGGCAGCATCATATTCTCATGAACATTAGAATCATTACCAAGAAACGAAAGTACCTGATAATTTAATTGTTGCGCGCGAGCTCTAGTAATTGGTCCCGTATATGTAGCAGTAGGGGCTGTGGGTGTAACAATGGTATTGATGTCCTCATCAACCTATATATATATACCTTTCCCTTCCACGGGATAAGGTTGACCATTCACTTTGAGCCTCTCAAGAACACTCCTCACTCTCTCTCTCATTCATCCACACTAAATCCTAGATTCCCAAGTGTTCTAGGAGCATTTGAGAGAAGTTCTCCAATCAAGTGATAGATCCACTCCTTCCCCTTCTTTGCACCAAAGGAATTCGTGTCTTGAGCAAGTTTCGAGCTTTTTCCCATCGTTCTTCTTACTCTTGGAGGTTGGAGACTCCTAGGCGGTAGGAGTCATTCGGAGAGGAATCAAACTTTGTGATTACCCTCGGAAAAGTTTGTGAGGGTTTGGAGACCACCCCAAGGTCTACCACTAGTGGTTGAGAAACGCCTCCGTGGTGTTGTCTCAAAGGGAGAATAGGGTGAGCCTTCATGGCGTAGGTGTGCCTTCGTGGTAACATCCACCCCTCTAACGGTGACTAGCTTCCCTCCAAGGAAGTGAACATCGGCATACATCCTCGTCTCCCGGAGTTGCGGTTATTCCTAACCCTAACTCTCTACTTGTGGTTACTTGTCTCGTTACACTTACGTACATTATATTGTGCCTACCTACTTACGTGTTTGTGTTGTTTGCTTAGTACTTTGTGCTCACGTGCAATTGTTAGGCTCATCTTCATATTCCGCATTATTGCCTAAAATTGCCAAGTAACAATTAAAATTTGTAATTGTACCTATTCACCCCCCCTCTAGGTCCATCTCGATCCTTTCAATTGGTATCAGAGCCTCGTGCTCTATTCTTGTGGCTTAACCGCCCTAGAGCGAGATGAACCCAGATGGGACCCCCTGGTTGTAGATCCTAAGGATAAAGGCAAGGTTTCCTCTGAAGTCAAGTCCTTTACGTCTCAGGATCTAGAACGGGCCCTTGCTAAGCAAAAAGAGGAGCATGATGCCTCTCTTGAGGCCTTGGTCCAACCGAGATTAGCCACGTTGTCCACGGTGCTTGCACCACACTCAAGTGGTGTGGGTTCGAGGCCAACCGTGCCTACATCATCACTTGGTCAACAACCTCCTAGCAATGAACACGCCAATGTTCCTTGGCTTTATGCAAGACCTCAGGTTGAGAAACCAAGATATAATCCTCAAGGCAAACCTCCTTTACTTTCTGCTACTTCCGATTTTGCTTTGTGGAAAGTTGCTATGCAGGATCATCTTCGACATGGAAACGATGAGATGCTGGAGATTATAGAGTATGGCTACCATGTGGTTGATCCAAAGAACCCCACACCAAGAGAAATATATGACAAGAACCTCAATGACACGGCAATCATGTGTATAAGGAGAGGTATGGATGAAAAGCAAAGGAGACCGTTCATACACATCGGAAGTGCCAAGGAACTATGGGAAAGTATTATACGATCCAGGACTGGCACTTCCACCCTCCGGAGTGCTCAATATGAAATTGCCAAGGGGCAATTGCAAAACTTTTGTATGGAAAAAGGTGAAACCCCCAATCAACTCCTTGAGCGTCTCATGACTCTCACTGTGGATATTGAGTCATGTGAGTGTGACAAGACACAAGATGGATTCAATATGACTAAGAGGTTTCTTGTGGATAAGTTGCTTCATGCTCTTTCTCCATATCATCATCAAATGGTGTGGGACATAAGACAACACCATACCTTCAAGGAAATGACTACAGATGACATCATATCCACCTTCCAACTATTTGAAGAGTCAAAGGCCAATGCCACAAAACACCTTGCCATGCATGGTTCACCATTATCAAAGATCAATCTTGCATTGAAGGCCAAGCAAGTATGTGAAGATGAGCAAAGTGAAGAAGAAGAAGATGATGAAGATGATGAAGATGGTAATGAGATTGAATCCGACGAGGGCCCTTCGTATGAAGACATGGCTCTTTTTGTCAAGAAGTTTAGCGCCGGAAAATTCAAGGGAAGATTTCAAAAGAAGAAAGTAAGAAAATGCTACAACTGTGAAGAAACCAATCACTTCTCCAACGAGTGCCCTTATGAGAAGAGAGAAGATAAACCAAGGTTTCCCAAGACCTTTCCCAAGAAGAAGTTGCCAAATCCTTTGAACTCCAAGCTTAAGAAGAGAGATGTAATGGCAATGGTTGCTCAAGAAGAATCTGATCCGGATGATGTTAGTGGTGTTGCCGGAGTTGCTCAAGACTCTCAAAACACGTTGAGGTTAGTAAACAAGAGTGGTGACGTGGTCACCTACAACTACATGAAAGATTACAAGGGCAACGCTCACAAGTGCCTAATGGCAAAGGCCATGGTTGAAGAAGGAGAGGACCAAAGCTCTTCTGACAAGGTCAAGGTAACTCCACGATCAAATCCTCCTCTTTTCACACCTTCTACTTCTAGTGATGAGTATCTTGATGCGGAGGATAGCTATGAGGATGATGATCTAGATGATCCTATGACTGCTAAACTTAATAAGTTCATGTGCTCCCTCAAAGGAAAGAAACTCGCTATGTTTCGTATGCTTATGGAGATGGTGAGTAAGCACACCATCACCATTAAGGAACTCGAAACCCTCATCACCGAGGAAAAGGAAAAGTGTGAAATCCTTGAGCGGAAAGTCCAATATGAGCAAGCACGAAATGATGAACTATGCTTAAAAATTGGTGCAAATATTGATGTTCACACAAATGATCTTGCCTCCTTGAAAAAGGCTATTGACTCTTGCGAAGAGTTAATGAATGATAAAAGTAAGCTTGTGAAGTCTCATGCTTCTCTATCTAAGGATTGTGAGCTTCTATCCGTGTCTCTCAAGACTAAGGAAGGAGAGCTCACCGTTCTTAGAAAGAGTTTTGAGACGCTCAAACTTACTTACCTTGAAACTTTAGCCAAGGCTTACTCTCCCCCTATTATAAATGTTGATGCTTGTGCTACTAACTCTAGTAGTGATCTAGCATCTATTCTTGAGGAAAATCGTTTTCTCAAGGCTCAAATTGAGAAAGGTATCATGACATGTGCTCAAGGGCAAAAGAACCTTGATGAGATTTTGAGCCAACACAATGAGGTGTTTGCCAAAGAGGGACTTGGGTTTGACCCGAGCACAAGCAAGAAGAAGACGTCCTCCCAAAAGTGCACAACTCCTCTGAACGAAACATTTGTAAGAGAAGGGCACAAGGAGAAAGGTAAGGTTGTGAGTGGGAAGGCCACAAGGGGCATGCCCACTCTGAACAAGCCTAAAGAGTTCATGCATCCTTCCTATGTACTTCGTAAGAGTAAGGATGGAGAAGTTTTTGAAAATTTGTTGGTCCTCGAAATGCATTCCGGTTCTATGATATTTGGGTCCCTAAGACCCTTGTAACTAACTTGAGAGGTCCCATTGCAAAATGGGTGCCTCTAACCAAGTCCTAATTGTGTGTAGGTAAGCTTCTCCAGTGAAGTGAAATGGGTGATTGATAGTGGATGTACAAATCATATGACCGGAGATAGCAAATTGCTCTACGATTTCATGGAATCTATTCAACCATTCATGAGCATTATGTTTGGTGGAGGTTCAAAAGGACAGGTTCTCGGGTTGGGCAAGGTGGCTATCACAAACTACATGTCTCTTACGATACCATTTGCTTTATGTTTGCCAATTGGCTTCTGTTGGTTATGATACACTTTTTGGACTAACGGATGTGAAAGTCTTTAAGAGAGATACTCTCGAAGTGGCTTTTGTTGGAGAGTTGGATGGCAACCTTTACACGGTTGATTTCTTGAAAGAGAGCACATTCCATGCAACTTGTCTAATGGCCAAGGCTGACAAGGGGTGGCTATGGCATCGCCGGCTAGCCCATGTCGGCATGAGAAATCTTCAAGATCTCTTAAAGGGGAATCACATCCTTGGACTAACCAATGTCTCTTTTGAGAAAGATCGTGTGTGTAGTGCATGCATAGCTGGGAAGCAACATCAATCAAAGCACCCACCCAAGAACATAGTATCTACTTCAAGACCCCTAGAGCTCCTTCATGTGGATCTTTTTGGGCCTCCTTCATGCGATAGTCTTGGTGGGAAAAAGTATGGGCTTGTCATTGTTGATGATTACTCAAGATATACATGGGTGTTCTTCCTCAAGTCCAAGGACAAAACGAAGATCACCTTCATTGATTTTGCCAAGCAAGCCCAACGCAAGTTTGACAAAGAAATCCGAGCAATAAGAAGTGACAATGGCTCTGAGTTCAAGAACTATACTTTGGAAGAATTTCTTAGTGATGAAGGGATTGAGCATCAATATTCAGCTCCATACACTCCTCAGCAAAATGGTGTAGCCGAACGGAAGAACCGTACACTTGTAGAGATGGCAAGGTCCATGTTGGATGAATACAAGTCACCACGTAGTTTTTGGGCCGAAGCTGTAAATACCGCATGCCATGCATCAAACCGGCTCTTCCTCCGCACTATATTGGAAAAGACTCCATATGAGTTGCTAACTGGAAACAAGCCAAATGTCAAGTACTTTCGTGTATTTGGGTGCAAATGTTTCATTCTCAACAAAAGGGAACGGTTAGGAAAATTTCAATCCAAAACAATTGAGGGTATATTTGTTGGTTATGGATCAAACTCTCACGCCTATAGAGTCTACAACAAATCCAATGGATGTGTTGTAGAAACTTGTGACGTGGTGTTTGATGAATTTAATGGCTCCCATGGGGAGCAAGTTGATCTAAGTGATGTAGGTGAAGAAGATTCTTCTCGAGACATTCTGACCATGGGTGTTGGTGCACTTCTTCCTATGGAACAAGAACCTCATGATGATGAAGAAGAAGATGGAGGTCTCACACATCATCAAACAACCTCAACATCCATACCACCACAAGCTCCTATTGTTCAACCGATACCCTTAGCCCAAGTTGAAGAGGATGATCAAGTCTCTCTTAATGATAATCATCAAGAACAAGATCATCATCAAGAGCAAGAACAAGAAAGTCCAATCATTGATGATGAACCTCAACAAATGCAACATGAACAAGAAGATCTTCCTCCACATGTGAATGATCCATATGTTGAAGATGTGGATGATGGACATGAAGTTGAACCTCGTGAAACCCTCACCTCCATCATGCCTCGAGTGGCCGGTCGTGTTGATGTTGACAAAATCCTCACCGGCATCTCGGAAGGTAGAGTCACTCGTAAACATTTGACACACTTTTGTGCTCACTTCTCGTTTGTGTCTAGTATTGAGCCACTCAAGGTACAAGAGGCATTGATGGACAACGATTGGCTTGTTGCTATGCAAGAAGAGTTGAACAGTTTTGAACGCAACCAAGTGTGGTCATTAGTCAAGAGGCCATCTACCGAGCACAACGTCATTGGAACAAAATGGATTTTCAAGAACAAGCAAGATGAAAATGGTGTAATCATCTGCAACAAGGCAAGGTTAGTGGCACAAGGGTACTCACAAGTTGAAGGTTTGGACTTTGGTGAGACCTTTGCCCCCGTTGCCCGTCTTGAATCCATTCGCATCTTACTTGCTTATGCCGCTTTCAATGGTTTTACATTACATCAAACGGATGTGAAGAGTGCTTTCCTTAACGGTCCTCTACAAGAAGAAGTATATGTGTCACAACCACCCGGGTTCGTTGATCCCTTTCACAAAGACTATGTGTATAAACTTCATAAGGCTTTGTATGGCCTCAAACAAGCACCTCGTGCTTGGTATGATCATCTGAAGAAGTTTTTACTCGATGATGGTTTTGTGAGAGGGGTGATCGATCCCACTCTTTTTACTAAGAGGGACAAGGGTGATTTGATCCTATGCCAAATCTATGTAGATGACATCATTTTTGGTTCTCCTAACATTCATTTGTGCAAGAATTTTGTGGCTTCAATGACCAAGAATTTTGAAATGTCACTCAATACGGATTTGAAGTTCTTTCTCGGATTTCAAATTCAACAATTTCAAGAAGGAATTTTCTTATCTCAAGCAAAGTACCTCAAGGATATTCTAGAAAAGTTTGGTATGTCTGATGCTAGTCCATGCAAGACACCCATGCCAACCAAAATTACTCTCACTGAAGACACAAATGGTACTCCTTTCGACCCATCTACTTACCGCTCTATGATTGGTTCATTGCTTTATCTTTGTGCATCTAGACCAGACATCATGTTTAGTGTATGCATGTGTGCTAGATTTCAAGCTTTCCCTATGGAAAGTCATCATAAGGTGGTTAAGCATATTCTTAGATACCTTGTTCACACCCCAAAGTTGGGCCTCTGGTACCCCAAGGATGCTAAGTTTGATCTTATTGGATACACGGATGCGGATTGGGCTGGAGACAAAGTGGATCGTAAGTCCACATCCGGTGCATGTCAGTTTCTTGGACGATCCTTGGTGAGTTGGTCCTCGAAGAAACAAAATTGTATTGCTCTCTCTACCGCAGAAGCTGAATACATTGCTGCCGCTAGTTGTGCAACTCAGTTGTTATGGATGAGGCAAACTTTGAAGGATTACGGTATTACCTATAGAAATGTGCCTCTTCTGTGTGATAATGAAAGTGCCATCAATATTGATGAGAACCCCAAAGATCATCTCCGCACCAAACACATTGATATTAGGTATCATTTCTTGAGAGATCATGTTGAAAAGGATGATATTCACATTGCTCACATTGGCACAGATTTTCAACTAGCAGATATCTTCACCAAACCTTTAGATGAAGCAAGATTCTGTCGACTTAGGCGTGAACTTGGTATCTTGGAGCTTGACAACATTATGTGAAATCTAGTACCCATTCATGCATGAATCTAATGTCTTGTCATGATGTAGGCATATACTTAGGGGGAGACATTCAATTCATGAATGTTCTCGCCCTACTCAATGCATACAAAGAACCAACACTCTCAAAGTATCCATGGGTCTAGGCCTATGGTGCTTTAACATGATGGAGTAGTGACTATGCACTCAAAGTTCAAATCTTTTCGTGTCATGTCATGTCTACTCAGACATATTGTGGCAGTAGCCACCACTTGTAGTATATGGCTATGATTGAGTGAGGTAGGGTATTAGTTACTACATAAGTAAATTTTTACTGTGGACGAAAATTGCCTTCTCCTCATCATGATCAGCACTTGCACCTTTGCCTCCTATCAAAACTTCTGGCGTCGGACGTCCGTAGGTTCCGGACGTCCGTGTGGTTCTTCACTGCCGGTCGTCCGTAGTCATCCGGACGTCCGTAAATTCTTCTCTGATTACCATCGACCGGTCGTCCGGCCCCTCCGGACGTCCGCAAAATCCACTCTGGTTCCCTTAAGTTGGCCTAGACGCCGAAACTCCGGACGTCCGTAAGACTCCGGACGTCCGTAATAAACTTTCTGTTACAATCTGTCTGGTCGTCCGAAGCCGTCGGTCGTCCGTAGAATCATCTCTGTCATCCTCTATTTTCTATTGGTCCCGACTCCGGTCGTCCATCCGCTCCCGGACGTCCGGACGCATATTCGACTCCGGTCGTCCGTAGGCTCCGGACGTCCGGACGTTTTTACTGGGCACTATATAAACTGCGCCGTAGGGTTTCTCAACTAACCACATCCTATCCGCTAGTTTCCCCACCGCCGCCGCTGCTCCTACCGTGCGACCACTCACCGCGGCCGCCCGCCGCCGTGCCCCTCGCCGGGGTTTCTCTCCGCCGCGGATCTGCGGCTCGCCGTCCAGCCCGTCCAGCCCGTTCAGCCCGGGGCTTCTCTCACCGGCCAGCCCGTCGACCCCCTGCTCCAGCACGCCGCTCGGCTCCTCAGTGTTCTTCCTCTCAAGGTCACGATGCCTCGGTTCAAGCACTCAGCTCGCAAGCAAGTCGCCGGAGGGCCGGCTCGTCCGTCTCGTCGTGGTGGCTCCGACGACTCCCAGGAGGAAGATCGCCCTCAGAAACGTGCCGCTCGTCCTCCCAGCTCGTCCAGTGATTCCTCTTCGGAGGGGTCGGACTTTGAGGATGAGCTTGAAGAGGTGGATCCGTCCCCGATGGTTGGCGTCTGCGTCGCTGCACCCAAGCCAGGCACTCGTCGTCCAACCTTTCAACCTCCTCCTCCTCCGGTGCAACCCCACGGTGATGCCCGTCACATCTCAATTGAGCCTCCACTGTCACTAGGCCGTCATGTTAAGCGTTTCAACGAGGTCCCCAAAGCTTCATATCTTAAGTTGCGTCGTGATGTAGATCAATTTACTGTTGTTAGGGATTCTCAGGATAGTCGCTTTCGCACAAATGTCCAAGCCGACATCTTCACCACGATTGTCATCCCTAAAGGCTTGTCACTTCATGTTTGCATTGATCTTGAGCACATTCTCACTCATCCGGAGAAATATCCGGGAGCCATTGAGCTCATTGAGTAGTCAAATCTAGCTGCTCCATTCGCTTTTCAACACGATTTTAACCACGCTGCCATCCATCAGTTTTATGCCACATGTTACTTTGCTCCTGATAACACTGTCACATGGATGACCTCCGACACTGCACTCACAGCATCTTATGCTCAGTTTGTCACTGCACTTGGATTTCCTGACACTGGGTTCAAAATCCACAAGGATGACCCTAACCATAAGCCCAAAGGCATTGCAGTCTGTGCGGATCTACTTAGACCCATACCATCTTTGTCTAGCGCTGAAAAACAAAAGGGTCTAAATCAAGTCTCCATTTGGCGTTTTCCATTCAACATCATTTATCAGTGTGTCATCCGCACCATTTATCCCAACATGGGTGACAAGGGCTCCTGTAGCAGCTACTGCACTGATCTCATGCATCGCCTCTTCACATCTCCTATAGGGAAGATCAATGTTCCACACTTTCTATGGCATGAGATCCGCCTTGCTAGCTTCCAGCACAAGCGGGCTTTTCCTCATGCACCTTTTATTCAGGCTTTTATCGAGAGTGTAGCTCCCTTTCCCATTGCACGCACTCATATACATGAGAGATGGGTCATTCCAGCTCACATGGCGGCTGATCATGTTCCTCCTCCTCCCGCTACTGCTAGTCGCACCGCCGCTAGTTTTCCTTCTCATGCTACCCATCCTCCTTCCAGTGCTGCCCCCTTTGGGTGCATTGCTCGTTTTCTTGGGAAGGCTCATTCAGCCATGATGAAGATGTTCACCTACCATTGCTCCCAACACCACGATGTGGTCACTCGCATGGTCACTTCCAAGAACACTCTGAAGGCTCGTCTGAGAGACTCAGGCGTGTATGATGTGAGTGACGATGAGTGTCTTCCTGCAGACCCCCCTTCTGATTTTGGTTTTCCCTCCGGTCCTGAGTGGGCTAATTTCTTTGACGAGGCTGGTGGCAGTGGTGTTCATGATGATGATGATGAGGATGATCTCTAATGCTGTTATGTCATTCCCCCTAGTTCTTTTTTTTGGATACTTGATGCCAAAGGGGGAGTAGGCTCCATATGCATGTTATTCTAGCTCATTATGTAATCAAACTTATTGTTATGGTTGTGTTTTAGCCTGTACTGAACCTATGTTATAAGCTTGTTGAATCTGAGATTTGGTGAATCTACATGTCATGAATCTATATGAAATTTAACTCTTGATTATCGTATGTATGAGATTTGGTTATACTGGAGGCATCAGTTTGAGGGGGAGCCCTCATCATTTTGATTTAGTAGTATCTATGGTATCACTTTGAGGGGGAGCTCGCTCGCTACTCATTCTTATTATGGTTATTGAGCTCCACAACAAATACTTCCGATTACTATTATGAGTATGCATATGAGTTGTCATCAACTACCAAAAAGGGGGAGATTGAAAGTGCAATCATGCCCTTAATCATATTTTGATGTTGATGACAACACATATGCTCGGGACTAATCATGTTTATCAAGTATATCTCAGGATTATGTTCCAAAGACCGTGTGCATGGATCATGACTAGGGACAAAAAGCATATAACTCAAGAATGGAGATACAAGATGTTGACTTCGTTTATGGTTTGTTCTTGAGTATAGGGATCCCGCACTATTAAGAGGGGATCGATGGATCTAGTGAAAAACTTGCTCAAAAGCTACTATCTCTATACCTTGCCTTCGGACGTCCGGTGTTCTACGGACGTCTGGTCCTTCCTGACTGCCCGTACGTCCGGTCACTTCCGGATGTCCGACGTTACACAACAGAAGCATTTCTACGGATGTCCGGAACCCTCCGGACGTCCGACACTTTCACAACAGAAGCGTTTTTACGGACGTCCGAACTCTCCGGTCGTCCGTGCTCCGGATGTCCGGCCCAGCTCGGACGTCAGTATCCTGTACACTAGGTTGTGGGTCACACTTTTCACAGCGGCTGGTCGTCCGATGGCTGTCGGACGTCCGGACCTATTTGTGCCTCCGGACGTCCGACGTTCTCCGGACGTCCGGCCATCCTGTACCCCAGACGGTCACTTCTACCCACCACCTATATATATACCTTTCCCTTCCACGGGATAAGGTTGACCATTCACTTTGAGCCTCTCAAGAACACTCCTCACTCTCTCTCTCATTCATCCACACTAAATCCTAGATTCCCAAGTGTTCTAGGAGCATTTGAGAGAAGTTCTCCAATCAAGTGATAGATCCACTCCTTCCCCTTCTTTGCACCAAAGGAATTCGTGTCTTGAGCAAGTTTCGAGCTTTTTCCCATTGTTCTTCTTACTCTTGGAGGTTGGAGACTCCTAGGCGGTAGGAGTCATTCGGAGAGGAATCAAACTTTGTGATTACCCTCGGAAAAGTTTGTGAGGGTTTGGAGACCACCCCAAGGTCTACCACTAGTGGTTGAGAAACGCCTCCGTGGTGTTGTCTCAAAGGGAGAATAGGGTGAGCCTTCATGGCGTAGGTGTGCCTTCGTGGTAACATCCACCCCTCTAACGGTGACTAGCTTCCCTCCAAGGAAGTGAACATCGGCATACATACTCGTCTCCTGGAGTTGCGGTTATTCCTAACCCTAACTCTCTACTTGTGGTTACTTGTCTCGTTACACTTACGTACATTATATTGTGCCTGCCTACTTACGTGTTTGTGTTGTTTGCCTAATACTTTGTGCTCACGTGCAATTGTTAGGCTCATCTTCATATTCCGCATTATTGCCTAAAATTGCCAAGTAACAATTAAAATTTGTAATTGTACCTATTCACCCCCCCCCTCTAGGTCCATCTCGATCCTTTCGACCACCTCCAACAATTTTGACACGTTTTGCTTTGAGAATTTGAGTTGCGGTTCCCATATCCTATTGTGTTTCAGCTATTTAGGTACGGTTCGACATCGACATCACCGCTGCTCATCTTTGCCAAGCACCTTTGGTAAGTGGAATTTGGTAAGGAAACATTTATATTACATGCTGAAATTTACTGTCACATGTTACTATGGAGAATAATCCTTTGAGGGGTTTGTTCAGGGTATCTTCACCTCGATCGGAAGCACGAAGAGTTTCTCCTCAACCTACTGCACCTACTGAAAATATTTATTATGAGATTCTTGTGAGTATGATAGAGAAACTGCTAGCTAATCCCTATGCAGGAGATGGAACAATACATCCTGATATGCACATGCACCTAATCTATGTGGATGAAGTTTGTGGATTATTTAATGTTGAAGGTTTACCCGAAGATGAAGTTAAGAAGAAGGTTTTCCCTTTATCTTTGAAGGGAAAGGCATTGACATGGTATAGGCTGTGTGATGATATTGGAGGGACTAGAACCGATTGAGATTGGAATTTCAACAGAAGTTTTATCCTATGCATCTGGTTCAGCGTGATCAGAATTATATATATAATTTTTGGCCTCGTGAAGGAGAAAGTATCGCTCAAGCTTGGGCAGGCCTAAGTACATGATGTACTGATGACCCGCAAGTATAGGGGACCAATGGTAGTCCTTTCTATAAGTAAGAGTGTCGAACCCAACAAGGAGCAGAAAGAAATGACAAGCAGTTTTCAGCAATGTATTTTTTGCAAGCACTGAAATTGTAGGTAACCGATAGTTTGATAGCAAGATAATTTGTAACGACCAATAAGTAGTAATGGTAACAAAGGTGCAGCAAGGTAGCCCAATCCTTTTTAGATCAAAGGACAAGCCAGAACAGTTTCATATATTAAGCAAAGTGTACTGAGGACACGCGAGAATTTCACCTAGTCACTTTCATCATGTTGGTTTGATTCACGTTCGTTACTGTGATAATTTGATATGTGGGTGGACCCGTGCTTGGGTGCTATTCTTACTTGAACAAGCCTCCCACTTATGATTAACCCCATCGCAAGCATCCGCAACTACAAAAGAAGAATTAAGATAAATCTAACCATAGTATGAAACATATGGATCCAAATCAGCCCCTTACGGAATAGCGCATAAACTAGGGTTTAAGCTTCTCTCACTCTAGCAACCCATCATCTAATTACTACTCCACAATGCATTCCCTTAGACCCAAAGATGGTGAAGTGTCATGTAGTCGATGTTTATCACCTGAGTAGTGATGCACACGCGTGTAGGTCGAGCTCATTTATCTTCAGGAGGATCATGACGTCAACGACGGACATTGATAGACGATGCTTCAACCCTGTCCTTGCTAGAGGAGCAAGTAACCCCCTCGAGGTTGCCAATTCGAACATACGACGCAATGGTTCCATGATTAGGATGAAGAGCATTGGAGAGAGAGAGGTGCCTTGTCTCAGACCCGCGGTATTGTAAATCACTCTTCCCGGTGTTCCGTGGATCATGATTCTTGTCAATGAACTTGCCAACAACCCACATATCCACGCAATCCAACGTTCCCCAAAGCTGGCCACATGGAGAACTTCAAGGAGGAAGGGCCACTGCACCGAATCATATGCTTTGGAGATGTCAAGTTTGAGCATGATTCTTGGGTCTCGAAGGGCATGCAGTCTTCATGTGGTGCATTGGACTAGCATGAAATTATCATGTATGGATCGGCCTCTAACGAATGCACTTTGGTGCTTCCCCACTATAGAAGTCAAGTCTTCTGCAAGTCTTGTGGACAACATCTTGTCAAAGATCTTGATCGCACCGTGTACTAGGCTCACTGGCCTGAAATCTCGAATGTCCACCGCACCATACTTTTTAGGGAGTAGAGCCACAATCGCCTTGTTAATTGTTGGCGGGCCTCTCATATCACCATGGTAGAAAGCTTGGAGTGCCCTCATAAGATCACCTTTTATGACATGCCAGCACGATGCATAGAATCGTCCTGTAAATCCGACGGGCCCCAGCACCTTGTCCATGGGCATGTTCTTCACAATTTTCTCCACCTCCTCCACAGTGAAAGGACCATCGATGCGAGATAGGTTCATGGTCGGCACCTGGAGGAGGATGAGTCGATGGTGTGCACTCTCGAAGGTGCGCCGGCAAACACACTTGTATAATAGTTATCCACTTCATTGGCAATCTCTTCATGTCCAGTTGTAGTTGTATCCCCATGTCGAATGGTGGTGATCATGTTCTGAATCTGTCTATGGCATGCATGTTGGTGGAAGAAGCTGGTGTCGGAGGGAGAGGATCCTTGATCTTTGTCGTGCAATTTTTCATTCCAGGGAGCATAGAACAAGGAGTTTCAGTTTAAGTAGGCGCCTTAGGCCGTGCTCCTGCTCCGATAGTGCCCTAGTGTCCATTGCCTTATCAAGGCAAAAAATGACCTCCATGGCAATCCCAATTTGAAGTTTTACATTGCCTATCCATCGATCGCTCCATTTCTTGAGGCTTTTTGCCATGGTCCGAAGTTTGAGGTCAAGGACGACATAATGATCACCCTCACTTGGTACGGAGTTCCATGCCTCCTCCACAATTTGCATGAAGCCCTCTGCTTTTGTCCAAACTGCTTCAGAGTTGAAGCGTCTGCCCGTGCGGAGTTCCGCATCAAAGTCCAGTAGTAGCGGGCAGTGGTTCGAGACCGAAGATCCGAGCGCCATGAGGTGACATGTCGGATATAGCTCCTTCCAAGATGACGTGGGGAAGATATGATCAATTTTCTCCATGGTTGTTTGTGCCCGCTCATTTGACCACGTGTACCTCCGCCCATTTAAGTATATCTCTTTGAGTTCCAAGTTGTTGAGCTTTCTACAAAAACGTGGCATCATGCGCCTATTCACAAGTGTATTTCTTTTATCCTCTGGGTTGACTAATAAGTTGAAGTCGCCCACAACTGCCCATGGCCCGGCAATCAACTCTCGGATGTTGACCAACTCTTGCATGAACTCGATTTTTTCGTGGTCATATTGCAGGCCATAGACGCCGGTCATCCACCATTGAGAGCCTCCAATATGTGTGACTAGCGTCATGAGCGCATTGCTCGTGTAATGTGGGTGGGATAGTGTGACGACTGAAGCATCCCATGTGAGGAGGATGCCTCCCCTCGTGCCCGTCGCAGGCAGGAAGTAGAAACTATCAAATTTATTCCCAAGAGAGTGGGCTACCACCTCCGCTGATACAATCTCCATTTTTGTCTCTTGGAGACATACAATGCTCGGCCTAACCACGTTAACCATCTGAAAGATAGCATTCCGACGTGCCGGGTTATTGAGGCCCCGTACATTCCATACTAGTCTTTTGAAGGATGTCGTATTCATTTGAACGGCCTACACATAGAAGCACCACGGACGGCACTAGTGCCGGTCCACCACAATGTCCTCATGGTCCCCAAGCGGCAGTATGGAGGCATCCCATCTAAATAGGGCGAGAATTGCCTTGATGTGGCCATCCGAGAGCGGCTGGTCGAAGAGCGGCATGTAATGAGCTTGACTTGTCCTATCTTTTGCAAGTTGTAAGCATTCAACAATAGTGGCAGCTGAGCCCCCCAAAAAACATGTGGTTCTTTAACCACATCAATTACCACAATGCAATTGGATTCGGCCTCAACCTAGCATCATAAGTGTCCACCCACGTTCAAACCGTTTCGTAGTGCAAGTGCTTCTCTTGTTGTTGCATATGAGACATGTAGTATAAACCAGGTCGATTGATTACCCACAAGTGTAGGGGATCTATCCTAGTCCTTTCGATAAGTAAGAGTGTCGAACCCAACGAGGAGCAGAAAAAATGACAAGCGGTTTTCCATAAGGTATTCTCTGCAAGCACTGAAATTATCGGTAACAGATAGTTTTGTGATAAGGTAATTTCTAACGGGCAACAAGTAATGAAAGTAAATAAGGTGCAGCAAGATGGCCCAATCCTTTTTGTAGAAAAGCACAAGCCTGGACAAACTATTATATGAAGGAAAATGCTCCCGAGGACACATGGGAATTATCGTCAAGCTAGTTTTCATCACGCTCATATGATTTGCGTTCATTACTTTGATAATATGATATGTGGGTGGACCGGTGCTTGGGTACTGCCCTTCCTTGGACAAGCATCCCACTTATGATTAACCCCTATTGCAAGCATACGCAACTACAAAAGAAGTATTAAGGTAAACCTAACCATAGCATGAAACATATGGATCCAAATCAGCCCCTTACGAAGCAACGCATAAACTAGGGTTTAAGCTTCTCTCACTCTAGCAACCCATCATCTACTTATTACTTCCCAATGCCTTCCTCTAGGCCCAAACAATGGTGAAATGTCATGTAGTCGACATTCACATAACACCACTAGAGGAGAGACAACATACATCTCATCAAAATATCGAACGAATACCAAATTCACATGACTACTTATAGCAAGACTTCTCCCATGTCCTCAGGAACAAACATAACTACTCACAAATCATATTCATGTTCATAATCAGAGGGGTATTAATATGCATAAAGGATCTGAACATATGATCTCCCACCAAATAAACCAACTAGCATCAACTACAAGGAGTAATCAACACTACTAGCAACCCACAGGTACCAATCTGAGGCTTTGGGTCAAAGATTGGATACAAGAGATGAACTAGGGTTTTAGAGGAGATGGTGCTGGTGAAGATGTTGATGGAGATTGACCCCCTCCCGCTGAGAGGATCGATGGTGATGACGATGGTGATGATTTTTGATGACCCACAAGTATAGGGGATCTATCGTAGTCCTTTCGATAAGTAAGAGTGTCGAACCCAATGAGGAGCAGAAGGAAATGACAAGCGGTTTTCAGTAAGGTATTCTTTGCAAGCACTGAAATTATCGGTAACAAATAGTTTTGTGATAAGGTAATTTGTAGCAGGCAGCAAGTAATGAAAGTAAATAAGGTGCAGCAAGATGGCCCAATCCTTTTTGTAGCAAAGGACAAGCCTGGACAAACTCTTATATAAAGGAAAATGCTCCCGAGGACACATGGGAATTATCGTCAAGCTAGTTTTCATCACGCTCATATGATTCACGTTCTTTACTTTGATAATTTGGTATGTGGGTGGACCGGTGCTTGGGTGTTGTCCTTTCTTGGACAAGCATCCCACTTATGATTAACCCCTATTGCAAGCATCCGCAACTACAAAAGAAGTATTAAGGTAAACCTAACCATAGCATGAAACATATGGATCCAAATCAGCCCCTTACAAAGCAACTCATAAACTAGGGTTTAAGCTTCTGTCACTCTAGCAACCCATCATCTACTTATTACTTTCCAATGCCTTCCTCTAGGCCCAAACAATGGTGAAGTGTCATGTAGTCGACATTCACATAACACCACTAGAGGAGAGACAACATACATCTCATCAAAATATCGAATGAATACCAAATTCACATGACTACTTATAGCAAGACTTCTCCCATGTCCTCAGGAACAAACGTAACTACTCACAAATCATATTCATTTCATAATCAGACGGGTATTAATATGCATAAAGGATCTGAACATATAATCTTCCACCAAATAAACCAACTAGCATCAACTACAAGGAGTAATCAACACTACTAGCAACCCACAGGTATCAATCTGAGGCTTTGAGACAAAGATTGGATACAAGAGATGAACTTGGGTTTTAGAGGAGATGGTGCTGGTGAATATGTTGATGGATATTGACCCCCCTCCCGATGAGAGGATCGTTGGTGATGACGATGGTGGTGATTTCCCCCTCCCAGAGGGAAGTTTCTCCGGCAGAACAGCTCCGCTGGAGCCCTAGATTGGTTCCGCAAGGTTTCGCCTCATGGCGGCGGTGTTTCTTCCCGAAAGCTTGCTTATGATTTTTTCCAGGGTAAAAGACCTCATATAGCAGAAGATGGGCACGCCCAGGAGGTAGGGTGCGCCCCCCATCCTTGTGGATGATGGGTGGCCCCCCTCTGGTACTTTCTTCGCTCAGTATTTTTTATTAATTCCAAAAACTGCCTCCGTGAAGTTTCAGGACTTTGGAGCTGTGCATAATATGTCTCTAATATTTGCTCCTTTTCCAGCCCAGAATTCCAGCTGTCGGCATTCTCCCTCTTCCTGCAAACCTTGTAAAATAAGAGAGAATAGGTATAAGTATTGTGACATAATGTGTAATAACGGCCCAAAATGCAATAAATATCGATATAAAAGCATGATGCAAAATGGACATATCAACTCCCCGAAGCTTAGACATCGCTTGTCCTCAAGCGGAAACATATGTCCACAAATTTAGAGATAGAGGTGTCGATAAAATAAAATACAGACATGAGGGCATCATAATCATTCTTATAACGGCAACATATATAAATATTGTTGATGTGACCATAGACCGCGCTATTCCATGTACACTACAGATTGGAGGTTTTTGTATTGAGGTGTCGTCGACACAACCAGAGAAGCAAGAGATCAAACCAACCTTCAGAACACCATGCCATTTTTTTATCTTGGTCGTGTGTGAATGGAGTAACAGGACATGAAGGCCAAAGCCCCAAGGCAACGTGAAGGAGTCTAAACCATGTTGATTTAGCTTTAACTCGTACGTACGTTCCCTGAGTACTAGTCTGTTTTGGACTTTTGTGATCAGCGTTGCCGGATACTTAATTAATTAAATCATGATTAGTTAGAATAGGAAAGAGATAAGAGTCCGTATCTTTTTAGCTTTTGTTAGGTCGGTTAGTTCAGGTTTAGTTTTTCCTGTAAAACAGGCAGGCCTCGGCCTTGTACGGGAGGGAATTTTTTTAGTTGGAAAATATACAGAAAAAAACATCATGTTGGATGCGCCAAAACAGCTGTGATTTGTTTGCTGATCCTTGAGGGTTTCAGGAGCTGCTACGTGGGGTGTGATTTGATCTTATTCTTGCGCAGATTTTGATCTTTGGTCTTCTCGCGAATCGCTTGATCCGAAGAGCTGCCTATTTTTTTTGTCTATTTCTATTATCACGACATTGTTCGTCGCTGAGTTTTGTGTACCGTGAAAGTTCGGGCCTACGAACGACTCGTCGTCTGGTCGGGTCTCATCAAGTGGTATTTAGAGCAAGGTTGATCACGGTACAATTTTTTTTCTCTGGTTCTTCAGTTGATCTACTTGAGTTGCTACAATGGTGAATTCACAGAAATCAAATTCAAGTGTGCATGGTGCACATGAAGGAGATGTGGAAGACGAGCTACCCTTGCCCACCTATGATCCGAGTGTTGCGCCGGCTATCGTGCTAGGATTGGATGCAACTCGTGACTATGTGCTGAATCTAGTGGGGAGGCGCATCGACAAGGTTGAGGAAAGTCTAGGAAAATAGATTGCTGATTTGACTGAGGCCGTTCATCGATTGAGACCACGTTCACCCCCTAGTGATGGGTCTGTTGCACCGCGTCGTCATCGGCAATTATCTGGACAGCGGGTAGGCGAACAAGTTCGCAACAATGGTGAGCATCAAGACCATCAGTCTGAGGGGGCTGGTAGCTATTATGAGCCTGTGCGGCGTGCTTATAACCATCATGGAGGTGGCGTACACCATGGGGGAGGACATGAACGTCCGAGGCGCGCCTACGAAGATGATGGTATTGGAAGAATTAAAATTTCCATACCGTCATTTAGCGGCAAAGACAATCCGGATGATTATTTGGAGTGGGAGATGCGAGTGGATCAGATTTTTGATGGACAACGGTACACCGAGGAGAAAAAGGTTCGTGATGCATCTATTGAGTTCACGGGCTATGCTTTAATATGGTGGAACCAACTATGTTGTGCGGGAGGACGTCCGGAGTCTTGGAATCAGATGAAGAGTATCATGAAGAGACGCTTTGTTCCAGAGCACTTCACTAGGACCTTGTACACACGCTTGCAGCAGCTTCGGCAAGGTAACTCTAGTGTTGAGGAGTATTATAAAGAGATGGAAATATTGTTGATTCGTACAGGGGTAGAGGAGCAAGAAGAGGCTACAATGGCACGGTTCGTTCATGGTCTGAAATCAGAGAGACGAGACCGTGTCGATATGGTTGAATATATGGGATTATAGGGATTATTGCACCATGCCATTCGAGCGGAGCAGCAAGTAAAGCGTTGTGGTGGTCATGATAATTCATCAAACTCAGTGTGGCGTAATTTTCAGCGAGAAGGTGGTGGTAATAGTGGTTTCAAAACAGATTCTAAGCCAGCTACAAAGGAAGTATCTCAATCCAAGGTTGAATCGTCTCGTGCTTCTAACTCTCGTACTAGTGATATTGTGTGCTTCAGATGTGGTGGCAGGGGCCATAAGAAGTTTGAGTGTCCTAATGAGAGAAGAGTCCTTCTCACGGAAGAAGGATACATGTCTGCGAGCGATGGAGAAAAAAATACTGACATGTCTAGTGAGAAATCTGAAGATGATGAAAAAGTGACTGCAAGTTTTGAAGCCGCAGAAGCATATCCGTCATTAATGGTGCAACGAGTGCAAGAAGATCGTGTTGAGGATAAGGGGCAGTGATGCAATATTTTTCAGTCTGAGTGTAAGATCAACAACACCAATTGCAAGCTGATAATAGATGGTGAAAGCTACACCAATGCAGTCAGCAAAGGGTTGGTTGAAGCTTTGGGGTTGCCTGTATGGAAGCACCCACAACCCCACCGTGTCGAGTGGATGTATCATACAGGGAAGTTAAAGGTTACTCATAAGGTGCGCGTCAAATTTTCTGTTGGTGATTATACTGATATGGTGATATGTGATGTCATACCTATGGATGCATGTCACTTGTTATTGGGGAGACCATGGCAATATGATCACAATGCTACACATGAAGGTCGGACGAATACATATTCATTCTGGGATTCTGGGAAGCGACGCGTGCTGCGGCCGATGTTTGAGAACGCAATCAAGGTGGATGGACATGTCACATTGAAGAAGAAGGTTGCAAAGACTGCTTCGAAACCGAGGACGGTTTCTTTTGAAGGGGGAGGGGATGATGTGACCATAGACCGCGCTATTCCATGTACACTGCAGATTGGAGGTTTCTGTATTGAGGTGCCGTCGACACAACCAGAGAAGCAAGAGATCAAACCAACCTTCAGAACACCATTGCCATTTCTTTTGTCTTGGTCGTGTGTGAATGGAGTAAGAGGACATGAAGGCCAAAGCCCCAAGGCAACATGAAGGAGTCTAAACCATGTTGATTTAGCTTTAACTCGTACGTACGTACTAGTCTGTTTTGGACTTTTGTGATCAGCGTTGCCGGATACTTAATTAATTAAATCATGATTAGTTAGAATAAGAAAGAGATAAGAGTCCGTATCTTTTTAGCTTTTGTTAGGTCGGTTAGTTCAGTTTAGTTTTTCCTATAAAACAGGCAGGCCTCGGCCTTGTACGGGAGGGAATTTTTTTAGTTGGAAAATATACACAAAAAACATCATGTTGGATGCGCCAAAACAGGTGTGATTTGTTTGCTGGTCCTTGAGGGTTTCAGGAGCTGCTACGCGGGGTGTGATTTGATCTTACTCTTGCACAGATTTTGATCTTTGGTCTTCTCGCGAATCGCTTGATCCGAAGAGCTGCCTATTTTTTTGTCTATTTCTATTATCACGACATTGTTCGTCGCTGAGTTTTGTGTACCGTGAAAGTTCGGGCCTACGAACGACTCGTCGTCTGGTCGGGTCTCATCAATTGTCATATGATTTCTTATGCTCAAGTATTCACAATGTAAAATATGAATCAGAAACTTCATTGAAAACCAACAAACTATAATCTCGATCATTGAAGCAATTGCAATTTATATAACATCGGAAAGAGTCATTATAAGAGCTTTTCAGCAAGTCCACATACTCAACTATCATTTAGTCTTTCACAATTGCTAACACTCGCGCAATACTTATGGTTATGGGGTTTTAATCGGACACAGAGAAAGATAGGGGCTTATAGTGTTGCCTCCCAACCTTTTACCTCAAGGGTAATGTCAACAATAATAGTTCATGATAACTTACATCCAACTGGATATATATATATATATATATATATATATATATATATATATATATATAAACACTATTCTGATCACGGGATCAGAATAATATTCTGATCACAACTTGAACTGCCTGAGTAACGCACCTGACCTTTCCTGTGAACTAGGTTGACCTTCCGCCAACATTGCCCAAATGGGGCTTGCGATATACCGTTGGAAAGCTATGGACACCAATACCATGACCCAACTTAAATTTTTGGCAAAATGTAAGCGGTTTAAGAGCAGTTTTGAAAACCGTTTTTTCTTCACATAAAAAACGTGAATCGTATTCTCGATCGCATGTCTAAACCGTTTATCGGAATTAGGCATATAATATGGCGTTGGAAAGCTGCTGCAAAACCGCTCCTTCCACATGTTGAATGTTTTCTCTAATTCACTATGGTTAAAGAGTAATTTGAAAAAACATAAAATTTCGTAATCCGAACAGCTGAGTTCGTTTTTTCAATGTAATTTCTAAACGGCTACTCCAATTGAGGCATATGATATGGCGTTGGAAAGATTATAAAAATGCGCTACTTTTTCATCTTGATAGTGTTTTTCTAATTTTGAACGGTTTAAGAGTAATTTAGAAAACGGTCCAAGTCCTACCGAGTTCGTATTTTCAAGATAATTTTTTAACTGTGCATCCGAATGCAGCAAATGATATGGCGTTGGAAAGCATGACCAAATACGAAACTTTTTGGTATGTATTGTTTCTCCCAATTCCTTACGGTTTTAAGTCAGTTTCGAAAATGGCAAAAAACGTATTTTTGTCGTAACTTCTACAAACTTTACCGGAATTGGGAAAACAATATACCTTGAAAAGCTACGGAAAATGCGAAACGTTTTCATGTTGATGGTTTGCTCTGATTCCTAGCTGTTTTCAAGTAATTTCGAAAACGGCGGGAGCATTCGTTCTGCCTCTATCGCGAAACAGATTCTTCGAAAATGCACCGCATGAAGAACCTGAACTTCTCAGCATGTCTACCTGAACTTCACTCTGTTTTCGACGTGTTTTTTTCCCGCAGATCTCCATCCACTCATCGGAACACACACCGGAATTGAGCAAGTAATATATCGGTGGAAAGCTGATGTAAACACGCAACTTTCCTGTGTTGATCATTTTTTCATACTCGCGACGATTTTAAAAGTTTTTCATCTGAAATTCATTCACTATAGTAGTCGAACTTCCTGCTGTTTTCACGTTGAACTTCTGTGATGTATTTTCGTTGTAATTTTCTCATCCATTCGTTCGTGTTACACAAATGATATTCTTTTGGTACAAACCTCTCTCATAATAATTTTTTTTAACTTTCTACGACGGAGGACTAGAACTTATAACAATAAAACTTTTAGACTTTGCTTTTTTTTGTTTTTTAATACAAAATGCACACCGTGTAGTACGTGAACTTCTGGTAATTATTAATATGAACTTCTCTCGGTTATGTGAAAATATCTGAGTTTTTTTATGAATTTTTAATCTCATTTTCTTAATCCCTTTTTATGAATTTTGAAGCGCTCTATTTTTTCAAAGTTGAACTTCTTGTTATTTTATTTTTGAACTTCATGTTTCCATTCTTTAATAACGAGAAAAATCCGAGCTTTCTATAATCATCGAACTTCTCATATTTTTAATATGGACTTCCTAGTTTTTATTTCTTAATTTTTTTCATGAATTTTTGAAGTGCTCTATTTTTAAAAGTTGAACTTCTTTTATTTTATTTTTGAACTTCTTGTTTCCATTCTATAATAATGAGGAAAATCTGAGTTCACTATAATCATCGAACTTCTCCATCTTTTTAATATGAACTTCTTGGTTCTATAATAACGAGGAAAAACGGAGTAGTTTTTTCAATTTGACGTTGTTGATATTGTATTAAATATTGAACTTCTCCGGTATTTAAATTTGAACCTCTAATTTTTTTAAATGGGAAAATACCATTTTGTGTGTAATTTTTGAACCGATCTGCTTTTTTTATTTGAACTTCTTAGTTTATTTTTATTAAATGTGAAAATCCCAGTTTTATAATTAACAAAGAACTTCATGAATTATAAAAATTGCACTTCTGTATTATTTGAATTTGAACTTCTTAGTTCATTTTTTTTATTAATGGGCAATTTTGAGTTTTGTAATCGCTTCATTACTTATATTTGCTTAGTTATTTAAAGTTGAACTTGTAGGTCTTCCTAGAATCGGAGAAAATCTATCTTTAATCCACAATTTGAACTTCTCTGTTATTTTAATTCGAAGTTCTTTGTTTTATTCTTAGAAAGAAAAAAACAATTTTTAAATAAACTTCAAACTTAAAAAAAAAGATATCCGCTTCTTTTATTTTTCCTAGAAATGGGAAGAATCTGAGATTTTGTTATACATCAAAGTACTCTGTTTGTTGAATGAACATTTTCCGGTTTCATTATATTACTTTTTCCTCATCCGATCTTGTGGTGTTGGCTCACACTCACAAACAAAACACATTTTTCACATATGAATTTTGCATACAAACATTTCTTTTATAAGATATTTTTAACTTCGGTTTTTTGTATGTATGAACTTCTGATTTATTAAAAAAAAGCATACCCATAGCATGAGCACACCGAGCACACCATTCATGATCACCACATGCATGCACACGACCATCTTATAAAAGAAATTGGTGGCGACACACTGTCGGCTTCCCAAGTTTTCTAAATTGGTTCCATTTATCTCAAAATGAGGTTTAGTGGCGATTTTCCTTCTCTGTTGGTACTAGCAGGACTTCACACATTCACCAAACATGCTAGTTACTAGAGAGAAAACCATGCATGCGTAGGGAGCAGTGTGTGGGTACCGCTACCGGCGTGACATTGCTAAGGATGGCAATGGGTCAGGTTTGGACCGGGTTGAACAATATCTAATCCATATCCATATCCATGAAGATAGTCTTTGCCCAACCATGAAAATATCCATGGGTGGAAAATTGTGTTCATGTCCAAACCCGTCGGATATCCATACCCATTGGATGTCCATTGGGTTCTTTCCAGACATATAAATAAGACATAATACAATGTTAACATAACCTCTTCCAATCTTCACCTCGTGGTAGGCTAGGCCTCACTTACGGTAAACATCAACTTATGGTAAATCAATGCCCACTAACAACCAAATATTATTTAGCATTTTTTTTCTAGTAGATGAGAATGACGAGTCATTTAACAAGGAGATCAAAATAAGAGAAGGGGTGTTCAAGTATGTTATGGATGGGATTGAATGTCAACTATTAAAAGTTACGACGGGGATTGTGCAATTTCTTTTGCATGTTTTAGATAACAAAGTGTAAAATTGCAGCAGGACATGTGACCGTGGGGTAGGGATAGCAAATTTTTGCCCAATAAGTCATTCTATCGGGTCGGGTTTGGATATATCCACGGGTACAAGATGATATCCATGTCCTACCCGCGAGCAATCGGGTCGGGTTTGGGCGTCGCCCATGGACACAAAAGCATATCCAAACCCTATCCATTCGGGTCGGATATCCATGGGTATCCATGTCCATGGATAAAATTGCCATCCTTAGACATTGCAGACCTCGGCCTTACATAACTCGTACTTTTTTGCTTGCTTGTACATCTTGCATGCATTTGAGAACAAATCTGGGTTGCAAACATATGTTATTTCTTTTGCCGAAATTTCCTGTGTGCTTCACAAGGCAACGCCGTGTCCAACCGTGATGAAACCCCAGATCAGGATAGAGCCCTTTCTCTACTCCCACGCTCGATGGCAAGGGTGACTAAGAGCAGCAGCCACGCGAAGTTTCAGGGCCCGTCGTTGGCACGCGAGGCCCGGCCGTTGCTCGGGTTGTACATGACAGCTCATTGCTCGGGTTGTACACGACAGCTCATCGGCAGATGGCACGCATATAATGATGTAGGACATCGCTGGCACCCCATGAAGGTCGGGTAGGTTGGGATGGTGCGGAGCCACGTCGGCGGCGTGCAGTTGGCCAGATTCGTGGAGGAGCAGGGCTCCGGCCGATGTATCCGACGGCAACTACACCACTGGTATTTTCCTTCTGCAAACTTCCAGCGTTCTCATATTACTTGAACCTCTAAAATTATACTTCTTGAACTTCATGTGGTTTTTGCAAAGAACTCGCCAGTATTTTTGTTTGATGAATTACGTTTTTGGTTTCCGAGGCTTTTTAAACATACGAACTTTACTGTGTTTTCAATGGATTTTGGATTATAACAAGCACCTATGGAGCATCCGCACTTGCACAACAAATTTGACTCTAAGTGCTATATATTTTGTGCAGGTTAAAATACATATAACATGGTGCCAAACCGCAGAAAAAGACCAAATCAAAACTGCTCCCATATACTGTACCAAGCTGAACCTCGAGCATGTTACCTCAAGTACGGCCAAACATCAAGACCAGAAGCATTTACCACTACTGTACCTATACGGCCGACTAGCATTAGTATTTTTTTAACTGCCCGTGATGGAGCACTTGGCCGTCAACAGCATCACGGGTTGTAGCTTGGCACTGCTCCCTCGGCCCGGCTGCATAGCATTTGGGCGGAATAGTTTGTAGGCAAATAAACAGAGCAGCGAATCATATGCTCCTGAACTTCTGTTTTAACTAACAATGTGAGAGATGGTGAATAATTTAAGACCAAAAAAACCTAGGACAACAGCAACAGCTAATCAATTACAAAAAGAGAAGCCCTAGTAGCTCCGCATGGGACTAGCTTCAACTAGCGCTTCATGTTCTGATACAACACATCCACCTGCCAGCGCCGTCTTGTGCTTCTACAAAAACATAAATCTTGGTCAGGCTAATGCAGTCACGATGGCACAAACTTGCAAGAAAACTCTTTTTTGGTTGCATTTTTTAAGAAGGATCTGCGAAGAAACTGAAACCACAAATCAAAACACTTGTTTTTTGCACCCACATATACTATTGAACTTCAGAAAGCAATATCAAAGCTAGAACAAAACACGACCTTTTTTAACTAACAATGTGACAGATGGTGAATAGAAGGACGTATGCACTGAACTTCTGTTTTCTTTGCAAATCGACGGATGGCATCCCGCTGCAAAATAGCGATGAGAGATGGCTAGTCGCATGAACTGCTCGCGAGCAAGGCGGCAAACTTGTGCGGAGGGAGAAGGTTACGATGATGTTCGCCCCAAAGTGTTGCAGGTCGCAGCGGCGTAGCGGACGACGCACTAGCCGCACAGGAGACGTTGGACTTCCCAGAAACTTCACCACAGCCTCCCAACTCCGGCCTAACAGCACCGGCGACCTTGGATTGCAATGGCCGCGTGTCTCAAAATCACGTACTGGTGGCGTCAGGGAGATTCAGCAGCTAGGCAGCCTCCTGGCCGGAGGGGCGCGTGCAAGATCCATGACCCAGCCGCCTCTATCTTCTCTGCCGGATGTGGCCACGCAGCTGCAGGTCGTGCCCTCCACTTGCTGCAGGCCGAGCCCTCCTCTAGCTGCAGGTGCATCACAGGTAGGCACGGTGGACATCGGGTGGTGGCAGCAGTAGGGACAGCAAGGCTCGCCGGTTGACAAGCTCGTCGGATTTGGGCTCGGGGATGGAAGAGGGAACGAGAGGGAGGAGGGCGACATCGGCGCACCATGGTCGAGGATGAACGAGCTCGCCGTAGTAGCACAACCCCCGCGTGAGCATCCACAGAACTAGTGGCCAGTGCTCAGATCCGAGGCCACCGGCGCGATGCAGTATGGGGTCGGGGTCGCCGGGGGAAGGGGGCGGAGGTGGGCATCGCGTCGCTACGGCCGGTGGATCCGGTAACAGGGCGCGGGGGCTTCGCCGGCGGCGGCGGAGCTCGCGAGTTGGGGTGGCGGCTCCGGCGGCCGGAAGCGGGTGGGCGTTAGGGTCGGGTGGCCGGCGGCAGGAGGTGGGCGTTGGGGTCGGGTGGCTGGCGGCAGGAGGTGCGTCGAGGTCGGGGGGCGGCGGCGCGAGGCAGGTTGGTCAGGGGGCGGCGGCAGGATCCAGGGCAATGATGGGATGGTGCGGGAGCATGGGGGAATCGACAGAGGTGGTGCGGGAGGTTGGGGGAATCGACAGAGGTGGTGCGGGAGGTTGGGTTTTTTCGGGGAGTTCGGGATCCACTCCGCGTAGTGGCGTTCCTTGATCCAAATAATTATTCTAATCTCCGGATTAGAATAGTGCTACTATATATATATATGGATCTTTCCAACACAATGTGCTTGTCAAAGGATAAAATGTAAAAAGGAAAGGTGAAGATCACCATGACTCTTGCATAAGGTATAAGACAGAAGTAAAAGATAGGACCTTCGCAGAGGGAAGCAGAGGTTGTCATGTGCTTTTATGGTTGGATGCCCGAAATCTTAATGTAAAACAACATCACTTTATATTGCCACTTGTGACATGGACCTTTATTATGTAGTCCGTCGCTTTTATTGCTTCCACATCACAAGATCGTATAAAGCTTATTTTCTCCACATTAATAAATCATACATATTTAGAGAGCAATTTTTATTGCATGCAACATGACAACTTACTTGAAGGATCTTACTCAATCCATAGGTAGGTATGGTGGACTCTCGTGGCAAAACCGGGTTTAAGGATATTTGGAAGCACAAGTAGTATCTCTACTTGGTGCAAAGAATTTGGCAAGCATGAGGGGGGAAAGGCAAGCTCAACATGTTGGATGATCCATAACAATATACTTTATTTCGGATATAAGAAAACATAACCCATTACGTTGTCTTCCTTGTCCAACATCAACTCTTTAGCATGTCTTATTTTAATGAGTGCTCACAATCATAAAAGATGTCCAAGTTAGTATATTTATATGTGAAAACCTCTTCTTCTTTATTACTTCCTATTAATTGCAACAATGACCAAAACTATGTTTGTCAACTCTCAACAACTTTTATTTATCATACTCTTTTATATGTGAAGTCATTACTCTCCATAAGATCAATATGATCTCTTTATTTTTTTTTATTCCCTCAAGATCATAGCAAGGTAATCAAGCCCTTAACTCAAAACTAATCTTTATTATATATAGCTCACGGACTCGATTGCATAGAAGGATCATAAAGCAAAACTCAAAACTAGATCATACTAAAACTTTATTCTACTAGATCAAGATATTACTAAAAGGATCGAACTAAGAAAACGGTAAAGATAGGAGTGCGATGGTGATACGATACCGGGGCAACTCCCCCAAGCTTGGCAGTTGCCAAGGGGAGTGCCCATACCCAATACTCAATTCCTTGGAGGTGGTGATGATGGAGTTGTTGATGATGTAGGCTTGTCGTCTATCTTCCGAGGCATAGGCTCACCATCGTAGAAGGATGATCGAGTCTCCGGGATCCACAAATCTGTAGCCAAACTCATCCTCTTGAATCTATATTCATACTCACAGTTTTGGTTTTGCAGGTCATAGATCTGGGCTTGAAGATGCTCGATCTTCTCGTGAAGCTTGAGGATGGTCTCCCCTATGCTCTTAGCATCCAACTTGTCGTTGTTGGTGAACTCCGCGATCATCATGTGGTTTGCGTTGAGTCCGTGTTCCACCATCCCCTGGCAATTGAAAACTTGTTGCTTCATTGCTTCGAGTCTTGTCTCCACGCTTCCGATCCTCCTTGGTCCTTCAACATCGCGGATGTGCAGCAACCCCTCACGCATCTCAATGGTTTGAGGATGTTGTAGCACTTCCGCGAGGTAGGGGTTGATGACCTTCTCGAAGAAGTTGTCCTTGGGGGCACTTGGAGACGTCATGGTGATCTAGATCTATTAGAAAAATAGTTCGAAACAAAAACAGAGGATATTTGCGTGGTGCGGTGGTCAAAACCTTTGGGAGATTATATAATGAAATTTTACCGACCAAAAGAAGTATCGTGCAAGAAAACGAAGTCCGGAGAGCGCACGAGGTGCCCACGAGGCAGGGGGCGCACACAGGGGGGTAGGGCGCGCCCTCCACCCTCGTGGATGCCTCGTGTCCTTCCCGGACTGCTTCTTATTTTCCTATTTTCTTAATTATTCCAAAACGGAGAAAAATTGCTATTAGAATTGTTTTGGAGTCGGTTTACTTACCGTACCATATACATATTCCTTTTCAGAGTCTGAACGTTCTGGAAAGTGTCCCTTATGTATTCCTCCGGGGTTATGGTTTCAATAACATTGGTTTCAACATTTATTGGAGCACCTGAGATATAATGCTTGATTCTTTGACCGTTCATCACCTTCGGATTTGTGCCTTCAAAGTTGTTAACTTTTATGGCACCGGAACGATAGACCTTCTCGATAACGTAAGGACCTTCCCATTTAGAGAGGAGTTTTCCTGCAAAAAATCTTAAACGAGAGTTGAATAGCAACACATAGTCGCCTACATTAAACTCACGCTTTTGTATCCTTTTGTCATACCATCTTTTAACTTTTTCTTTAAACACTTTGGCATTCTCATAGGCTTGAGTTTTCCATTCATCAAGTGAGTTTATGTCAAATAGCCTCTTCTCACCGGCAAGTTTGAAATCATAATTGATCTCTTTAATAGCCCAATATGCCTTATGTTCCAGTTTGAGAGGTAAGTGACATGCTTTTCCATAAACCATTTTATACGGGGACATACCCATAGGATTTTTATATGCAGTTCTATAGGCCCATAATGCATCATCAAGTTTCTTTGACCAATTCTTTCTAGATCTGTTAACAGTCTTTTGCAAAATTAATTTAAGCTCTCTATTACTCAGTTCTACTTGACCACTAGACTACGGGTGATATGGAGATGCAATTCTATGATTAACGTCATACTTAGCAAGCATTTTACGAAAAGCACAATGAATAAAATGTGAACCACCATCAGTCATTAAATATCTACAAACTCCAAACCTCGGAAAAATAACTTCTTTAAGCATCTTAATAGAGGTGTTATGATCAGCACTACTAGTTGGAATAGCAACAGCAACTAAAATATGTGTATAGCCATTAGAGGAAGGAAACAGTCCCATATAATCAAAGCCCCAAACATCAAATGGCTCAATAACAAGTGAATAGTTCATAGGCATTTCTTGACGTCTACTAATATTACCAATTCTTTGACATTCATCACAAGATGAGACAAACTTACGGGCATCCTTGAAGAGAGTAGGCCAATAAAAACCGGATTGCAATACCTTATGTGCAGTTCTATCTCCAGTGTGGTGTCCTCCATAAGCCTCGGAGTGACACTTGCGTAGGATCTGTTCCTATTCATGCTCAGGTACACAACGTCTAATAACACCATCTACTCCTTCTTTATAAAGGTATGGGTCATCCCAGAAGTAATGTCTTAAATCATAGAAGAACCTTTTCTTTTGCTGATATGTGAAACTTTAATGTCCTTGGGACACGGCATCTTTTCAATAGCATCAACTTTAGCTTTATCAACTTCAATACCTCTTTCAGAAGTTTTATGCCCTAAGACAATACCTTCATTAACCATAAAGTAGCACTTTTCCCAATTCAAGACAAGATTAGTTTCTTCACATCTCTGCAAAACTCGATCAAGGTTGCTCAAGCAATCATCAAAAGAAGTTCCATATACGGAGAAATCATCCATGAAAACCTCAACAATCTTTTCGCAAAAATCAGAGAATATAGCCATCATGCATCTTTGAAAGGTAGCAGGTGCAATGCATAAACCAAAAGGCATACGTCTATAAGCAAAGGTATCGAAAGGGCAAGTAAAAATGGTCTTTTCTTGATCCTCTTTTGACACAGGTATTTGAGAGAAACCGGAATAACCATTTAGAAAGCAAAAATGTGTATGTTTGGATAATCTTTCTAGCATTTGATCAATAAAAGGTAAAGGGCAATGGTCCTTTTTGGTAGCTTTATTTAGTTTACAGAAATCAATTACCATTCTGTAACCTGTAACAATTCTTTGTGGGATCGATTCATCTTTATCATTAGGGACAACGATAATGCCTCTTGATACGTCCATTTTGCATCATGCTTTTATATCGATATTTATTGCATTATGGGCTGTTATTACACGTTATGTCACAATACTTATGGCTATTCTCTCTTATTTTACAAGGTTTAACATGAAGAAGGAGAATGCCGGCAGCTGGGATTCTGGGCTGGAAAAGGAGCAAATATTGGAGACTATTCTGCACAGCTCCAAAAGTCATGAAACTCCACAAAAGTCATTTTTAGAATTAATAAGAATTATTCAGCGGAAGAAATACCTGAGTGGCCCTCCACCCTCGTGCGCCCCCCTGCCTCGTGGGCCCCTGGCAGCCCTCTGGTGCCCATCTTCTGCTCTATGAAGTCTTTTACCCTGGAAAAAAATCATAAGCAAGCTTATGGGATGAAACTCCGCCGCCACGAGGCGGAACCAATCTAGGGCTCCGGCGGAGCTGTTCTGTCGGGGAAACTTCCCTCCGGGAGGGGCAAATGATCATCATCATCATCACCAATGATCCTCTCATCGGGAGGGGGTCAATCTCCATCAACATCTTCACCAGCACCATCTCCTCTCAAACCCTAGTTCATCTCCTGTATCCAATCTTTGTACCAAAACCTCAGATTGGTACCTGTGGGTTGTTAGTAGTGTTGATTACTCCTTGTAGTTGATGCTAGTTGGTTTATTTGGTGGAAGATCATATGTTCAGATCCTTAATGAATATTAATACCCCTCTGATTATGAACATGAATATGCTTTGTGAGTAGTTATGTTTGTTCCTGAGGACATGGGTGAAGTCTTGCTATTAGTAGTCATGTGAATTTGGTATTCGTTTGATATTTTGATGAGATGTATGTTGTCTCTCCTCTAGTGGTGTTATGTGAACGTCGACTACATGACACTTCACCATTATTTGGGCCTAGAGGAAGGCATCGGGAAGTAATAAGTAGATGATGGGTTGCTAGAGTGATAGAAGCTTAAACCCTAGTTTATAAGTTGCTTCATTAGGGGCTGATTTGGATCCATATGTTTCATGATATGGTTAGGTTTACCTTAATACTTATTTTGTAGTTGCGGATGCTTGCAATAGGGGTTAATCATAAGTGGGATGCTTGTCCAAGAAAGGACAGCACCCAAGCACCGGTCCACCCACATATCAAATTATCAAAGTAACAAACACGAATCATATGAGCGTGATGAAAACTAGCTTGACAATAATTCCCATGTGTCCTCGGGAGCGCTTTTCTCATTATAAGAATTTTTCCAGGCTTGTACTTTGCTACAAAAAGGATTGGGCCACCTTGCTGCACCTTATTTACTTTCATTGCTTGTTACCTGTTACAAATTATCTTATCACAAAACTATCTGTTACCTACAATTTCAGTGCTTGCAGAGAATACCTTACTGAAAACCGCTTGTCATTTCCTTCTGCTCCTCGTTGGGTTCGACACTCTTACTTATCGAAAGGACTATGATAGATCCCCTACACTTGTGGGCCATCAAGACTCTTTTCTGGCGCCGTTGCCGGGGAGTGAAGTGCCTTTGGTGAGTGGAACTTGGTAAGGAAACATTTATATAGTGTGCTGAAATTTACTGTCACTTGTTACTATGGAAACTAATCCTTTGAGGGGCTTGTTCGAGGCATCTTCGCCCCGACCAGTAGAGAAAAGAGTTTCTCCTCAACCTACTAAACCTAATGAAAATGTTTACTTTGAAATTCCTTTGCGTATGATAGAGAAACTGTTAGCTAATCCCTTTGCAGGAGATGGAACATTGCATCCCGATTTACACCTTATCTATGTGGATGAAGTTTGTGGATTATTTAAGCTTGCAGGCATGCCCGATGATGTTGTTAAGAAGAAGTTCTTCCCTTTATCATTGAAGGGAGATGCATTGACATGGTATAGGCTATGTGATGATATGGGATCTTGGGACTATAAACGGCTGAAATTGGAATTTCACCAGAAGTTTTATCCTATGCGTCTTGTTCATCGTGATCATAATTATATATATAATTTTTAGCCCCACGAAGGAGAAAGCATCGCTCAATCTTGGGGGAGGCTTAAGTGAATGTTATATGCATGCCCCAATCATGAACTCTCAAGAGAAATGATTATTCAAAAAAAATTATGCTTGGCTTTCTCTTAATGATCGCACCATGCTCGATACTTCTTGTGTTGGTTCTTATATGATGAAGACTATTGAATTCAAGTGGGATTTATTGGAAAGAATTAAACGCAATTCTGAAGATTGGGATTTCGACGATTGTAAGGAGTCAGGTATGACACCTAAGTTTGATTGTGTTAAATCTTTCATGGATACCGATGCTTTTCGTGGATTTAGCACTAAATATTGACTTGACTCTGAGATAGTAGCTTCTTTCCGTGAATCATTTGCTACTCATGTAGATCTCCCTAAGGAGAAGTGGTTCAAGTATAATCCTCCCACTGAAGTAAAAGTAGTTACACCTGTTATAGTTGAAGAAAAGACTATCACTTATAATGATCATATTGTTCCTACTACTTATGTTGAGAAACCACCTTTCCCTGTTAGGATAAAGGATCATGCTAAAGCTTCAACTGTGGTTCGTAAGAGTAATACTAGAACATATACACCACCTGAGAAAATTAAAGTTGAACCTAGTATTGCTATGGTTAAAGATCTCTTGGCTGATAATATTGATGGGCATCTTATTTATTTATGTGATGAAGCTGCTAATATTGCTAGACCCGATGCTAAGAAACATAGACATGTTGCAGGCATGCCCGTTATTTCTGTTAAAATAGGAGATCATTGTTATCATGGCTTATGTGATATGGGTGCTAGTGCTTGTGCAATACTTTTTTCCTTATATAAAGAAATTATGCATGATATTGCACCCGATGAAATAGAAGATATTGATGTTACAATTAAGCTTGCAAATAGAGATACTATTTCACCAATGGGGATTGCTAGAGATGTCGAGGTCTTGTGTTGGAAAGTTAAATATCCTGCTGATTTTCTTGTTCTTGGTTCCCACAAGATAGCTTTTGTCCCATTATATTTGGTAGACCCTTCTTGAATACTGTTAATGCTAGTATTGATTGCTAAAAGGATGTTGTTACGATTGGCTTAGGAGATATGACACATGAGTTCAATTTTGCTAAATTTCGTAGACAACCCCATGATAAAGAATTGCCTAGTAAGGATGAAATTATTGGTCTTGCTTCTATTGTTGTGCCTCCTACTCATCCTTTAGAACAATATTTGCTAGACCATGAAAATGATATGTTTATGAATGAAAGAAAGTAGATAGATGAAGTATTCTTTAAACAGGGTCCTATTTTGAAACAAAACTTGCCTATTGAAATCCTAGGGGATCCCCCTCCACCCAAGGGTGATCCCGTGTTTGAGCTTAAACCATTACCTGATACTCTTAAATATGCTTATCTTGATGAAAAGAAGATATATCATGTTATTACTAGTGCTAACCTTTAAGAGCAGGAAAAGGAAAGATTATTGAAAACTCTGAAGAAGCACCGAGCTGCTATTGGATATACTCTCGATGATCTTAAGGGCATTAGTCCCACTCTATGCCAACACAAAATAAATTTGGAAGAAGATGCCAAGCTAGTTAGAGATCATCAACGACGGTTAAATCCTAAAATGAAAGAAGTGGTAAGAAAGGAAATACTATAGCTCCTCGAGGCAGGTATAATTTATCCCGTTGCTGATAGTCAGTGGGTAAGTCCTATCCATTGTGTCCCTAAGAAGGGAGGTATTACTCCCGTTCCTAATGATAAAGATGAATTGATCCCACAAAGAATTATTACAGGTTATAGGATGGTAATTGATTTCCGTAAATTGAATAAAGCTACTAAGAAAGATCATTACCCTTTACCTTTTATTGATAAAATGCTAGAAAGACTATCCAAACATACACATTTTTGCTTTCTAGATGGTTATTCTGGTTTCTCTCAAATACCTGTGTCAGCGGACGATCAAGCAAAGACTACTTTTACGTGCCCTTTCGGTACTTTTGCTTATAGACGTATGCCTTTTGGTTTATGTAATGCACCTGCTAACTTTCAAAGATGCATGATGGCAATATTCTCTGACTTCTGTGAAAAGATTTGTGAGGTGTTCATGGATGATTTCTCCGTTTATGGATCCTCTTTTGATGATTGCTTGAGCAACCATGAACGAATTTTGCAGAGATGCGAAGATACTAGTCTTGTTTTGAACTGGGAGAAGTGCCACTTTATGGTTAATGAAGGCATTGTCTTGGGGCATAAAATTTCTGAAAAAGGTATTGAAGTTGATAAAGCTAAAGTTGATGCTATTGAAAAGATGTTGTGTCCCAAGGACATTAAAGGTATAAGAAGTTTCCTTGGTCATGCCGATTTTTATAGGAGGTTCATTAAGGACTTTTCTAAAATCTCTAGGCCTCTGACTAATCTATTACAAAAAGATATTTCTTTTGTCTTCGATGATGATTGTGTAGAAGCATTTGAAATACTTAAGAAAGCTTTGATTACTACACTTATTGTTCACCCACCTGATTGGAATTTACCCTTTGAAATTATGTGTGATGCTAGCGATTATGCTGTAGGTGTTGTTCTAGGGCAAAGAGTTGATAAGAAATTAAATGTTATTCAATATGCTAGTAAAACTCTAGACCCTACACAGAGAAATTATGCTACCACTGAAAAGGAATTCTTAGCAGTTGTATTTGCTTGTGATAAGTTCAGACCTTATATTGTTGATTCTAAAGTAACTATTCACACTGATCATGCTGCTATTAAATACCTTATGGAAAAGAAAGATGCTAAACCTAGACTTATTAGATGGGTCCTCTTGCTCCAAGAATTTGATTTGCATATTATTGATAGAAAGGGAGCTGAGAACCCCGTTGCAGACAACTTATCTAGGTTAGAGAATGTTCTTGATGAGCCACTACCTATTAATGATAGCTTTCCTGATGAACTATTAGTTGTCATAAATGCTTCTCATACTGCTCCATGGTATGCTGATTATGCTAATTACATTGTTGCTAAATTTATACCACCTAGTTTCACATACCAGCAAAAGAAAAAGTTTTTTTATGATTTAATACATTACTTCTAGGATGATCCACACCTTTATAAAGAAGGAGTAGATGGTGTTATTAGACGTTGTGTGCCTGAGCATGAACAGGAATAGATTCTATGCAAGTGTCACTCTAAATCTGATGGAGGACACCACGCTGGAGATAGAACTGCACACAAGGTACTACAATCTGGTTTTTATTGGCCTACTCTCTTCAAAGATGCTCGTAAGTTTGTCTTGTCTTGTGATGAATGTCAAAGAATAGGTAACATTAGTAGACGTCAAGAAATGCCTATGAATTATTCTCTTGTTATTGAACCGTTTGATGTTTGGGGCTTTGATTATATGGGACCTTTTCCTGCCTCTAATGGGTATACACATATTTTAGTTGATGTTGATTACGTTACTAAGTGGGTAGAAGCTATTCCAACTAGTAGTGTTGATCATAACACCTCTATTAAGATGCTTAAAGAAGTTATTTTTTCGAGGTTTGGAGTCCCTAGATATCTCATGACTGATGGTGGTTCACATTTTATTCATGGTGCTTTTCGTAAAATGCTTGCTAAGTATGATGTTAATCATAGAATTGCATCTCCTTATCACCCACAGTCTAGTGGTCAAGTAGAGTTGAGTAATAAAGAGCTCAAATTAATTTTGCAAAAGACTGTTAATAGATCTAGAAAGAATTGGTCCAAGAAACTTGATGATGCATTATGGGCCTATAGAACTGCATATAAGAATCCTATGGGTATGTCTCCATATAAAATGGTTTATGGAAAAGCATGTCACTTACCTCTTGAACTAGAACATAAGGCATATTGGGCTATCAAAGAGCTCAATTGTGATTTCAAACTTGGCGGTGAAAAGAGGTTATTTGACATTAGCTCGCTTGATGAATGGAGAACCCAAGCCTATGAGAATGCCAAGCTGTTTAAAGAAAAAGTTAAAAGATGGCATGACAAAAGGATACAAAAGCGTGAGTTTAACGTAGGTGATTATGTGTTGCTATTCAACTCTCGTTTAAGATTTTTTGCAGGAAAACTTCTCTCTAAATGGGAAGGTCCTTACATTATCGAGGAGGTCTATCGTTCTGGTGCCATAAAAATCAACAACTTCGAAGGCACAAATCCTTAGGTGGTGAACGGTCAAAGGATCAAACATTATATCTCAGGTAATCCTATAAATGTTGAAACTAATATTATTGACACCGTAACCCCGGAGGAATACATAAGGGACACTTTCCAGAATGTTTTAGATTCTGAAAATGAATAGGTATGTGGTACGGTAAGTAAATCGACTCCAAAACAATTCTAATAGCAATTTTTTTCCGTCTTGGAATATTTAAGAAAATAGGAAAATAAGAAGTAGTCTGGGAAGGACACGAGGCGTCCACGAGGGTGGAGGGCACGCCCTACCTTACTGGGCATGCCCCCTGCCTTGTGGGCACCTCGTGTGCTCTCCGGACTCCATTTTCTTGCACGATACTTCTTTTGGTTGGTAAAAATTCATTATATAATCTCCCGAAGGTTTTGACCACCATATCACGCAAAAATCTTCTATCTTCGTTTTGAGATGTTTCTATCGCAGATTTAGAGCAAGATGTCTTCTCAAGAGTTGGTCGGGGAGAGTCGGGTGTCTCACCCGACGCCAGGTCCAGGAGCAAACAGCGATGCTTATTATTTTGGGCCATCAACGGAGGATGATATGGAGGCCGACTTGAAAAGGATAGATGCCATGGAGGAGGATCAAGAAGTTACCTCTCGTTTTCAAGCTAGATTCACGATGGGGGAACTACAGAGCTCAGCCATTCCAAACTCGGTCATCCCGTCCAATGTTAAATTTCTTTCTTATGAAAATATGAAAAAGAGTGTCACTTGTTCTCCAGCAGCTATGCAGCATCCATGGGTGAAAGGAGCTTTAGCCGTCACAGGCAAGCTCCATAAGGAAAATAAGGACCACAAGCAGGAGGCCAATAAGCTCGAGGAGGAGAATCGTATCTTAAGGGGCATCATCGCCAAGAAGATCACACCACCACTTCCGAAGAAGGAGGCATAATCACATGGGTATGGGCACCCCCCCTTGGCAACTGCCAAGCTTGGGGGAGGTGCCCCGGTATTGTATCACCATCACACTCCTATCTTTACTGTTTTTCTTAGTTCAATCCTTTCGGTAATATCTTGATGTAGTAGAATAAAGTTTTGGTACGAATTAGTTTTGAGTTTTGCTTTGTGATCCTCTATGTAATCGAGTCCGTGAACTATATATAATAAAGATTAGTGTTGAGTCAAGGGCTTTGCTATCTCGCTATGATCTTAAGTGCATAAAAGAATAAAAAGAAATAAAAGAGTCCATATTGATCTTATGGATAGTAATGACTTCACACATAAAGAGTATGATACATAGAAGTTGTTGAGAGTTGGCAAACATAGTTTTGGTCATCGTTGCAATTAATAGGAAGTAATAAATAAAGAGAGGTTTCGCATATAAATATACTATCTCGGACATATTTTATGATTGTGAGCACTCATTAAGTATGACATGCTAAAGAGTTGATGTTGGACAAGGAAGACGATGTAATGGGTTATGTTTTCTCACATCTTAGTTAAAGTATATTGTCATGGATCGTCCAACATGTTGAGCTTGCCTTTCCCCCTCATGCTAGCCAAATTCCTTGCACCAAGTAGAGATACTACTTGTGCCTCCAAATATCCTTAAACCTAGTTTTTCCATGAGAGTCCACCATACCTACCTATGGATTGAGTAAGATCCTTCAAGTAAGTTGTCATGTTGCAAGCAATAAAAATTGCTCTCTAAATATGTATGACTTATTAGTGCGGAGAAAATAAGCTTTATACGATCGTGTGATATGGAAGTAATAAAAGCGACGGACTGCATAATAAAGGTTCATATCACAAGTAGCAATATAAAGTGACGTTCTTTTGCATTAAGATATTGTGCATCCAACCCTAAAAGCACATGACAACCTCTGCTTCCCTCTGTGAAGGGCCTATCTTTTACTTTATGTCTTTTACATTATGCCAGAGTCAAGGTGATCCTCACCTTTCCCTTTTTCATTTTATCCTTTGGCAAGCACCTCGTGTTGGAAAGATCTTTGGCAAACACGAGGAGCTTGCCAAAGGATAAAATGAAAAAGGGAAAGGTGAGAATCACCTTGACTCAAACATAAAGTAAAAACATAAAGTAAAGGATAGGCCCTTCGCAGAGGGAAGCAGAGGTTGTCATGTGCGTTTAGGATTGATGCACAAAATCTTAATGCAAAAGAACATCACTTTATATTGCCCCATGTATGTGGACCTTTATTATGCAGTCCGTCGCTTTTATTACTTCCACAACAAGTTCGTACAAAGCTTATTTTCTCTGCACTAATAAGTCATACATATTTAGAGAGCAATTTTTATTGCTTGCACCGATGAAAACTTACTTGAAGGATCTTACTCAATCCATAGGTAGGTATGGTGGACTCTCATGGCAAAACTGGGTTTAAGGATATTTGGAAGCACAAGTAGTATCTCTACTTGGTGCAAGGAATTTGGTTAGCATGAGGGGGAAAGGCAAGCTCAACATGTTCGGAAGGTCAATGACAATATACTTTAACTGAGATGTCGGAAAACATAAACCATTACGTTGTCTTCCTTGTCCAACGTCAACTCTTTTAGCATGTCATACTTAATGAGTGCTTCACAATCATAAAAGATGTCCAAGATAATATATTTATATGTGAACCCCTCTTTCCTTATCACTTCCTATTAATTGCAACGATGACCAAGGCTACGTTCATCAACTCTCAACAATTTTTATGCCTCATACTTTCTATGTGTGAAGTCATCACTATCCATAAGATCAATATGAACTCCATTATTCTTTCTACTTTCTCAAGATCATAGCAACATAGCAAAGCCCTTGACTTAACACTAATCTTTGTTATAGATAGCTCACGGACTCGATTACAAAAAGAGATCACAAAGCAAAACCCAAAACTACTTGATATAAAAACTTGAATCTACTACATCAAGATACTACTAAAAGGATTGAACTAAATAAAGCGGAAAAGATAGGAGTGTGATGGTGATACAATACTGGGGCACCTCCCCCAAGCTTGGCAGTTGCCAAGGGGAGTGCCCATACGCATGTGATTAGGTCCTCGGAGGTGGTGAAGTAGGAATTGTTCATGATGTAGGCTTGTCGTCCGTCTTCCAAGGCATAGGCTCTCCATCGGAGAAGGATGATCGAGTCTCCGGGATCCTTAAATCTGCAGCCAAACTCATCCTCTTAAATCTATATTCATACTCACAGTTCTGGTTTTGCAGGTCATAGATCTGTGCTTGCAGATGCTCGATTTTCTCTTGAAGCTGGAAGATGGTCTCCCCAATGACTTTGGCATCTAGCTTGTGGTTGTTGGTGAACTCCATGATCATCAACTGGTTGGCGTCGAGTCCATGCTCCACCATCCCTTGCACTTGAAAATGTGCTGCTCCACGGCTTCGAGCTTTGTCTCCACACTTCCGGTACGCCTTGGTCCCTCCACATCACGGATGTGCAGCACCCCCTCACGCATCTCAATGGTTTGAGGGTGTTGCAGCACCTCCGCAAGATAGGGGTTGATAACCCTCTCGAAAAACTTGTCCTTGGGAGCGCTTGGAGACGACATGATGCTCTTAGATCTGAAACAGAAACAACTCGAAACGAAAACAAAGGATATTTGCGTGATATGGTGGTCAAAACCTTCAGGAGTATATATAATGAATTTTTATCGACCAAAATACGTAACATGCAAGAAAACGGAGTCTGGGAGGCACACGAGGTGCCCACGAGACAGGGGCACGCCCTATAGGGGGGGGCTCCCTCCACTCTCGTGGGAGCCTCGTGTCCCTTTTGGACTACTTCTTTCTTCCTAAAATTCTTAAATAATCCAAAACTGATAAAAATTGCCATTAGAGTTGTTTTGGAGTCGGTTTACTGACGTACCACATACCTATACCTTTTCGGAGTCTGGAACGTTTTGGAAAGTGTCCCTTATGTATTCCTCAGGGGTTACGGTTTCAATAATATTAGTTTCAACATTGATAGGATTACCTGAAATATAATGTTTAATTCTTTGGCCGTTTACCACCCTCGGGTTTGTGCCTTTGAAGTTGTTGATTTTTATAGCACCAGAACGATAGACCTCCTCGATAACATAGGGACCTTCCCATTTTGAGAGAAGTTTTCCTGCAAAAAACCTTAAACGAGAGTTGAATAATAACACATAATCTCCTACGTTAAACTCATGCTTTTGTATCTTCTTATCATGCCAGCGTTTGAGTTTTTCTTTGAAAAGCTTGGCATTCTCATAGGCTTGGGTTCTCCATTCATCAAGTGAGCTAATATCAAAGAACCTCTTCTCACCGGCAAGTTTGAAGTCATAATTGAGCTCTTTGATAGCCCAATATGCCTTAAGTTCAAGTTCAAGAGGTAAATGACACGCTTTTCCATAAACCATCTTATATGGAGACATACCCATAGGATTTTTGTATGCAATTCTATAGGCCCATAATGCATCATCAAGTTTTTTGGACCAATTCTTTCTAGATCTATTCACAGTCTTTTGCAAAATTAATTTGAGCTCTCTATTGCTCAACTCTACTTGACCACTAGACTGCGGATGATAAGGAGATGTTATTCTATGATTGACATCATACTTAGCAAGCATCTTACGGAAAGCACCATGAATAAAATGTGAACCACCATCGGTCATAAGATATCTAGGGACTCGAAACCTAGGAAAAATAACTTCTTTAAGCATTTTAATAGAAGTGTTATGATCAGCACTACTAGTTATAATAGCTTCTACCCACTTAGTAACGTAATCAAGAGCAACTAAAATATGTGTATAACCATTAGAGGCAGGAAAAGGTCCCATATAATTAAAGCCCCAAACATCAAATGGTTCAATAACAAGAGAATAATTCATAGGCATTTCTTGACGTCTACTAATGTTACCTATTCTTTGACATTCATCACAAGACAAGCCAAACTTACGAGCATCTTTGAAGAGAGTAGGCCAATAAAAACCAGATTGTAGTACCTTGTGTGCAGTTCTATCTCCAGCGTGGTGTCCTCCATCAGATTTAGAGTGACACTTGCATAGAATCTATTCCTGTTCATGCTCAGGCACACAACGTCTAATAACACCATCTACTCCTTCTTTATAAAGGTGTGGATCATCCTAGAAGTAATGTATTAAATCATAAAAAAACTTTTTCTTTTGCTGGTATGTGAAATTAGGCGATATATATTTAGCAACAATGTAATTAGCATAATCAGCATACCAAGGAGCAGTATGATAAGCATTGATGACCGCTAATTGTTCATCAGGAAAGCTATCATTAATAGGTAGTGGGTCATCAAGAACATTCTCTAACCTAGACAAGTTGTCTGCAACGGGGTTCTCGGCTCCCTTTCTATCAATAATATGCAAGTCAAATTCTTGGAGCAAGAGAACCCATCTAATGAGTCTAGGCTTAGCATCTTTCTTTTCCATAAGATATTTAATAGCAGCATGATCAGTGTCAATAGTAACCTTGGAATCAACAATATAAGGTCTAAACTTATCACATGCAAACACAACTGCTAAGAACTCTTTTTCAGTAGTAGCATAATTTCTCTGGGCAGTATCAAGAGTCTTACTAGCATACTGGATAACATTCAATTTCTTATCGACTATTTGCCCTAAAACAGCACCTACAGCATAATCACTGGCATCACACATAATTTCAGAAGGTAAATTCCAATCAGGTGGCTGAACAATAGGTGCAGTGATCAAAGCTTTCTTAAGTACTTCAAATGCTTCTACACAATCATCATCAAAGACAAAAGTAATATCTTTTTGCAATAAATTAGTCAGAGGCCTAGAGATTTTAGAAAAGTCCTTAATGAACCTCCTATAAAAACCGGCGTGACCAAGGAAACTTCTTATACCTTTTACGTCCTTGGGACATGGCATCTTTTCAATAGCATCAACTTTGGCTTTATCAACTTCAATACCTCTCTCGGAAATCTTGTGCCCCAAGACAATGCCTTCAATTACCATAAAGTGACACTTTTCCCAATTTAAGACGAGACTAGTGTCTTCGCATCTCTGCAAAACTTGATCAAGGTTGCTCAAACAATCATCAAAGGAGGATCCATAGACTGAGAAGTCATCCATGAATACCTCACAAATCTTTTCACAAAATTCAGAGAATATAGCCATCATGCATCTTTGAAAGGTAGCAGGTGCATTACATAAACCAAAAGGCATACGTCTATAAGCAAAAGTACCAAAAGGGCAAGTAAAAGTAGTTTTAGATTGATCCTTCGCTGACACAGGTATCTGAGAGAAACCAGAATAACCATCTAGAAAGCAGAAATGTGTGTGTTTGGATAGTCTTTCTAGCATTTGATCAATAAAAGGTAAAGGGTAATGATCTTTCTTAGTAGCTTTATTTAACTTACGAAAATCAATTACCATCCTATAACCTGTAATAATTCTTTGCGGGATCAATTCATCTTTATCATTGGGAACAACATTAATACCTCCCTTTTTAGGGACACAATGAACAGGGCTTACCCGTTCACTATCAGCAACGGGATAAATAATACCTGCCTCAAGGAGCTTTAGTATCTCCTTTCTTACCACTTCTTTCATCTTGGGATTTAATCGTCGTTGAGGATCTCTAACTGGTTTGGCATCTTTCTCCACTGAAATTTTGTGTTGGCATAACGTGGGGCTAACACCCTTAAGGTCATCCAGAGTATATCCAATAGCAGCTCGGTGCTTCTTCAGAGTTTTCAATAATCTTTCTTCTTTTTTCTCTGAAAGCTTAGCACTAATAATAACAGGATATATTTCTTTTTCATCAAGATAAGCATACTTAAGATTATCAGGTAAGGGTTTAAGTTCAAACATGGGATCACCCTTGGGTGGAGGGGGATCCCCAAGAATTTCAACGGGAAGGTTATGTTTCAGCACAGGTTCCTGTTTAAGGAACACTTCATCTATTTCCTCCCTTTCCTTCATAAACATGTCATTTTCATGGTCTAGCAAATATTGTTCTAATGGATCAGTTGGAGGAACAGCAATTGAAGCAAGACCAATAATCTCATCCTTACTAGGTGGTTCCAATTCACGAGGTTGTCTACTAAACTTAGCGAAATTAAACTCATGAGACATACCATCTATGCCAACAGTGACAATATTATTTTCACAATTAATCTTAGCACTAGCTGTATTCAAGAAGGGTCTACCAAAAATAATGGGACAAAAATCATCTTGTGGGGAACCAAGAACAAGAAAATCAGCAGGGTATTTAACCTTCCCACACAAAACTTCAACATCTCTAACAATCCCAATAGGTTTAATGGTATCCCAATTAGCAAGCTTAATAGTAACATCAGTGTCTTCTAATTCAACGGGTGCAATGTCATGCATAATTACTTTATATAAGGTATAAGGTATTGCACTAGCACTAGCACCCATATCACATAAGCCATGATAACAATGATCTCCTATTTTAACCGAAATAACAGGCATGCCTACGATAGGTCTACGTGTCTTAGTATCAGGTGTAGCAATATTAGCAGTCTCACCCAAGAAAGAAATAACATGCCCATCTAAATCCTCATCCAAGAGATCTTTAACTATAGCAACACTAGGTTCAACATTATTTTGCTTAGGAGGTGTATAAGTCCTAGTATTACTCTTACGAATAACAGTCGAAGCTTTAGCATGATCTTTTATCCTAACAGGAAAAGGAGGTTTTTCAACATAAACAGTAGGAACAATAGGATCGCTATAGGTAATAGTCTTTTCTTTGACTGTAATAGGTGCAACTACTTTCACTTCAACAGGAGGATTATATTTAAACCACTTCTCTTTAGGGAGATCAACGTGAGTAGCAAAAGATTCACAGAAAGAAGCTACTATCTCAGAGTCAAGTCCATACTTAGAGCTAAATCCACGGAAAGCATCGGTATCCATAAAAGATTTAACACAATCGAACTTAGGTGTCATACTTGACTCCTTACCATCGTCGGAACCCCATTCTTCAGAGTTATGTTTAATTCTTTCCAATAAATCCCATTTGAAATCAATAGTCTTCAGCATATAAGAACCAGCACAGGAAGTATCGAGCAGGTTGCGATTATCAAGAGAAAGCCGAGCATAAAAATTCTGAATAATCATTTCCCGAGAGAGCTCATGATTGGGGCATGAATATAACATTGACTTAAGCCTCCCCCAAGCTTGAGCGATGCTTTCTCCTTCGCGGGGCCAGAAATTATATATGTAATTATGATCACGATGAACAAGATGCATAGGATAGAACTTCTGGTGAAATTCCAACTTCAATCGCTTATAATTCCAAGATCTCGTATCATCACATAGCCTATACCATGTCAATGCATCTCCCTTCAAAGATAAAGGGAAGACCTTCCTTTTGACAACATCATCGGGAATACCTGCAAGCTTAAATAATCCACAAACTTCATCCACAAAGATAAGGTGTAAATCGGGATGCAATGTTCCATCTCCTGCAAATGGATTAGCTAGCAGTTTTTCTATCATACCCGAAGGAATCTCAAAGTAAATATTTTCATAAAGTTCAGTAGCTTGAGGAGAAACTCCTTGCTCTTCTGGTTGGGGTAAAGATACCCCAAACAAGCCCCTCAAAGGATTAGTTTCCATAGTGACAAGTAACAGAAAATTTCAGCACACTATATAAATGTTTCCTTACCAAGTTTCACTCACCAAAAGCGCTACCCTCCCCGGCAACGGCGCCAGAAAAGAGTCTTGATGACCCACAAGTGTAGGGGATCAATCGTAGTCCTTTCGATAAGTAAGAGTGTCGAACCCAACGAGGAGCAGAAGGAAATGATAAGCGGTTTTCGGTAAGGTTTTCTCTGCAAGCACTGAAATTGTAGGTGATAGATAGTTTTGTGATAAGATAAATAGTAACGAGTAACAAGTAAATAAAGTAAATAAAGTGAAGCAAGGTGGCCCAATCCTTTATGTAGCAAAGGATAAGCCTGGACAATTTCTAATAATGAGAAAGGAGCTCCCGAGGACACATTGGGAATTATCGGCAAGCTAGTTTTCATCACGTTCATATGATTCGCGTTCGGTACTTTGATAATTTGATATGTGGGTGGACCGGTACTTGGGTACTGCCCTAACTTGGACAACTATCCCACTTATGATTAACCCCTATTGCAAGCATCTGCAACTACAAAAGAAGTATTAAGGTAAACCTAACCACAGCATTAAACATATGGATCCATATCAGCCCCTAATGAAGCAACGCATAAACTAGGGTTTAAGCTTCTGTCACTCTAGTAACCCATCATCTACTTATTACTTCCCCATGCCTTCCTCTAGGCCCAAATAATGGTGAAGTGTCATGTAGTCGACGTTCACATAACACCACTAGAGGAAAAGACAACATACATCTCATCAAAATATCGAACGAATACCAAATTCACATGACTACTAATAGCAAGACTTCACCCATGTCCTCAGGAACAAACGTAACTACTCACAAAGCATATTCATGTTCATAATCAGAGGAGTAATAATATGCATAAAGGATCTGAACATATGATCTTCCACCAAGTAAACCAATTAGCATCAACTACAAGGAGTAATCAACACTACTAGCAACCCACAGGTACCAATTTGTGGTTTTGATACAAGATTGGATACAAGAGATGAACTAGGGTTTTGAGAGGAGATGGTGCTGGTGAAGATGTTGATGGAGATTGACCCCCTCCTGATGAGAGGATCATTGGTGATGACGTTGGTGATGATTCCCCCCTCCCGGAGGGAAGTGTCCCCGACAGAACAGCTCCACCGGAGCCCTAAATTGATTCCACCAAGGTTCCGCCTTGTGGCGGCGGAGTTTCGTCCCGTAAGCTTGCCCACGATTTTTTCCAGGGTAAAAGTGATGATATAGCAGAAGATGGACGCCGGAGGCCCACCAGGGGGCCCAGGAGATAGGGGCGCGCCCCCTATCTCCTAGACAGGGTGTGGTCCCCTGACATATTTATTTTGATCAGAAATTCTTATTAATTCCAAAAAGTTGCTTCGTGGAGTTTCAGGACTTTTGGAGCTGTGCAGAATAGGTTTCCAACGTTTGCTCCTTTTCCAGCCAGAATTCCAGCTGCCGGCATTCCCCTCTTCATCGTAAACCTTCTAAAACAAGAGAGAATAGCCATAAGTATTGAGATATAATGTGTAATAACAACCCATAATGAAATAAATATTGATATAAAAGCATGATGCAAAATGGACGTATCAGCGGCTTGGTTGGGCGCGACCAGGCGTAGGTGGGCGTGGCCGGGCGTAGGTGCGCGCGGTCAGGCCGCGACCCAGACGCGGCCAGGGGCATGGGAAATGCGACGGCCACGAGCTCCTCAGGAGCTCGGGCGTGACGGCGGGAGCGGCTGGGCTGCACGAGCGACTTCGCGGGAGCAGCAGCAGCGAGCGCAGGGAGCACGGTCCACGACGAGCACGAGCTCGGGCGGCGGCGATGCACGGCATCTATAGCAAGGGAGAAAGAAGGGGAACAGAGGAGGGGGCCTCACCGGGCCCTGTAGGTGTGCAAAAGCATGTGCGAGGAGTCGGGGAGGTGCCAGAGCTCAGGGTAGCCATCACAGAGGCGATTGGGGTCGGGACGACGACGGCGAGCTTCGGCTTCGGGCGTCGGCCTCGCCGACGCGGGTGTCCAGATCGGGGAGATGGGCGAGAGGGGCGAATGGGGATCTAGGGTTTGTCCCGGGCGAGGGGACGACGTCTTGTAGGCAAGGGGCGTCGGGCGATGGCCGCCACGGCGACGGTCGGTGCCATGGCAGGCATCGGCGCTACCCACGATCCCCCTCGTGAACAGGGAGGGGGGAGGCAGTGCGCTGGTGGGCTAGCTAGGGGCCAGTTGGCCCAAGGCCTAGAGGGAATAGTGGGGGGGCTTTTCCTTTCATTCTTCTACATATTTTGTTTTGTTTTCTTTTTGTAGTTTTCTGTTTTCAATTAAGTTTCCTTTCACGTATTTATCTTTAGTTTTCTAAAATATAAACCTAGCCTCAAAATTAGTATTTCTACTTAGGCTACTGCCCTAATTAATTTGGCACAATAATAAAATAGGTTTGTATTCTTTTATTATTTAAAGGCATTCAATAATTGTTTTAGTCACTGTTTTATTCACCAAAAAGCATTTAAATACTTTTACAAAAATGTTGGGTCAGCACCATAATTGGTTATGGAATATTTGCCATACTCTGAACATTTTTGTTCTGACACTTGAGAACTTTTATTTTTTTAACATTGTTTTAAAATTTGAATTTTGAACCGTTTTGAATCTAAACGAGATTAGCAACAGTAAAAATGATGACGTGGCATCATTAGCCGAGAATTGCTGTAGCTTAATTATCCAGACGTTAGAAATCTCCTCCACTACAAGAAATCTCGTCCCGAGATTTTAGGAGGTAGAAGGAAACAAAACAAGTTATTCATCTTGAAGACGATCCTCGAGTTCCCAAGTGGCTTCATCTTCAGAAGGATTTGGCCACTGAAACTTTTTAGAATTTTGGAAGCCCTCTGACGGTGCGACGTTCAGTTTGACCGAGAACGTGAACCAGAGAGATACTTCGGCTTCGAAGTAGTGTTTTTAACGCACCCAAGGAATAAATCCGTGCTTTGGCATTTCGAACAAGATGAGCATGGTAGCTCACTATCTCACTTGACGGATGTAGAAGATGCACGTTTTTAGTGGCGCAAATGATAGAAGCGGTATGCATTTTCAACCATTCCATTCCCAGGATGAGGTCGATATTGGACGGCTTCAAAACAATGGGGGACACATGGAATTCCATCCCTTCAATTTTAATGGGGACGTTGAGACTAACCATGGTGGTTCGACATTGGCCCGCGGGGGTGTGTACCACTAGCGGGTTGTTCATTTCTTCAAATTTAAGGCCATGCATGGATGCAAAATCTTCGGAGAATGCGATGATCCTGAATCGAATAAAACAGAAGCTGGTACGGAGTTAACAAGAAGAGTACCCAACACAGTAGCAGGCTGGTCTTGAGCTTTATTCAGATCAATGTGGTTGGCTTGACCACGACCATAAGGCCTGGCATTGTTGTTGCGGGGCTGATTGTTACCACAACCAGTTTGAGGAAGTGCAAGCTGGTACTAATTCTGAGAGCAGTCCCTGTTGGGGAACGTAGTAATTTCAAAAAAATTCCTACGCACACGCAAGATCATGGTGATGGCATAGCAACGAGAGGGGAGAGTGTTCGTCCACGTACCCTCGTAGACCGTAAGCCGAAGCGTTATGACAACGCGGTTGATGTAGTCGTACGTCTTCACGATTCGACTGATCCAAGCACCGAACGTACGGCACCTCCGAGTTCAGCACACGTTCACCTCGATGACGATCCCCGGGCTCCGATCCCGCAAAGCTTCGGGGATGAGTTCCGTTAGCACGACAGCGTGGTGACGATGATGATGTTCTATCGGCGCAGGGCTTCGCCTAAACTCCGCGACGATATGACCGAGGTGGAATATGGTGGAGGGGGGCACCGCACACGGCTAAGGAACGATCCGTAGATCAACTTGTGTGTCTATGGGGTGCCCCCTGCCCCCGTATATAAAGGAGGGAGGGGGAGGCCGGCCGGCCCCTTTGGGCGCGCCAAGGGAGGAGGAATCCTCCTCCTAGTAGGAGTAGGACTCCTTTCCTACTCCTACTAGGAGGGGGGAGGAAGGGGGAGAGGGGGGAAGGAAAGAGGGGGGTGCCGCCCCCCTCCTAGTCCAATCCAGACCAGAGGGTGGAGGGGGCGCGTGGCCCATGCTGGCCGCCCCTCTCTTCTTTCCCCTAAGGCCCATAAGGCCCAATACTCTCCCGGGGGGTTCCGGTAACCCCCCCGGCACTCCGGTTTTCTCCAAAATCACCCGGAACACTTCCGGTGTCCGAATATAGTCGTCCAATATATCAATCTTTATGTCTCAACCATTTCGAGACTCCTCGTCATGTCCGTGATCACTCCGGGACTCCGAACAAACTTTGGTACATCAAAACTTATAAACTCATAATAAAACTATCATCGCAACGTTAAGCGTGCGGACCCTACGGGTTCGAGAACTATGTAGACATGACCTAGAACCATTCTCGGTCAATAACCAATAGCGGGACCTGGATGCCCATATTGGTTCCTACATATTCTACGAAGATCTTTATCGGTCAAACCGCATAACAACATACGTTGTTCCCTTTGTCATCGGTATGTTACTTGCCCGAGATTTGATCGTCGGTATCCAATACCTAGTTCAATCTCGTTACCGGCAAGTCTCTTTACTCATTCTGTAACACATCATCTTATAACTAACTCATTAGTTACAATGCTTGCAAGGCTTAGGTGATGAGTATTACCGAGAGGGCCCAGAGATACCTCTCCGCCAATCGGAGTGACAAAACCTAATCTCGAATTATGCCAACTCAACATGTACCTTCGGAAACACCTGTAGAGCACCTTTATAATCACCCAGTTACGTTGTGACGTTTAGTAGCACACAAAGTGTTCTTCCATTAAACGGGAGTTGCACATTCTCATAGTTGCAGGAACTTTGTATAAGTCATGAAGAAAGCAATAGCAATATACTAAACGATCAAGTGCTAGGCTAACGGAATGGGTCATGTCAATCACATCATTATCCTAATGATGTGATCCCATTAATCAAATGACAACACATGTCTATGGTTAGGAAACATAACCATCTTTGATTAATGAGCTAGTCAAGTAGAGGCATACTAGTGACTTTATGTTTGTCTATGTATTCACACATGTATCATGTTTCCGGTTAATACAATTCTAGCATGAATAATAAACATTTATCATGATATGAGGAAATGAATAATAACTTTATTATTGCCTCTAGGGCATATTTCCTTCAGTCTCCCACTTGCACTAGAGTCAATAATCTAGATTACATAGTAATGATTCTAACACCCATGGAGTCTTGGTGCTGATCATGTTTTGCTCGTGAGAGAGGCTTAGTCAACGGGTCTGCAACATTCATATCTGTATGTATCTTGCAAATCTCTATGTCTCCCACTTGGACTTGGTCCCGAATGGAATTGAAGCGTCTCTTGATGTGCTTGGTCCTCTTGTGAAATCTGGATTCCTTTGCCAAGGCAATTGCACCAGTATTGTCACAGAAGATCTTCATTGGTCCCGATGCACTAGGTATGACACCTAGATCGGAAATGAACTCCTTCATCCAGACTCCTTCATTTGCTGCTTCCGAAGCAGCTATGTACTCCGCTTCACATGTAGATCCTGCTACAATGCTTTGTTTAGAACTGCACCGACTTACAGCTCCACCGTTTAATAAAAACACGTATCCGGTTTGTGATTTAGAATCGTCCGGATCAGTGTCAAAGCTTGCATCGACGTAACCGTTTACGACTAGCTCTTTGTCACCTCCATTTACGAGAAACATATCCTTAGTCCTTTTCAGGTATTTCAGGATGTTCTTGACCGCTGTCCAGTGATCCACTCCTGGATTACTTTGGTACCTTCCTGCCAAGCTTATTGCTAAGCATACGTCAGGTCTGGTACACAGCATTGCATACATGATAGAGCCTATGGCTGAAGCATAGGGAACATTTTTCATTTTCTCTCTATCTTCTGCTGTGGTCGCGCATTGAGTTTGATTCAATTTCACACCTTGTAGCACAGGCAAGAATCCTTTCTTTGCCTGATCCATTTTGAACTTTTTCAAAATTTTGTCAAGGTATGTGCTTTGTGAAAGTCCTATTAAGCATCTTGATCTATCTCTATAGATCTTGATGCCCAATATGTAAGCAGCTTCACCGAGGTCCTTCATCGAAAAACTTTTATTCAAGTATCCTTTTATGCTATCCAGAAATTCTATATCATTTCCAATTAATAATATGTCATCTACATATAAAATTAGAAATGCTACAGAGCTCCCACTCACTTTCTTGTAAATACAGGCTTCTCCAAAAGTCTGTATAAAACCATAGGCTTTGATCACACTATCAAAGCGTTTATTCCAACTCCGAGATGCTTGCACCAGTCCATAAATGGAACGCTGGAGCTTGCACACTTTGTCAGCACCTTTTGGATCAACAAAACCTTTCGGCTGTATCATATACAACTCTTCTTCTAGAAATCCATTCAAGAATGCAGTCTTGACATCCATTTGCCAAATTTCATAATCATGAAATGCAGCAATAGCTAACATGATTCGGACGGACTTAAGCATCGCTACAGGTGAGAAAGTCTCATCGTAGTCAACCCCTTGAACTTGTCGAAAACCTTTTGCAACAAGTCGAGCTTTATAGACAGTTATATTACCATCAGCGTCAGTGTTCTTCTTAAAGATCCATTTATTCTCTATGGCTTGCCGATCATCGGGCAAGTCAACCAAAGTCCATACTTTGTTTTCATACATGGATCCCATCTCAGATTTCATGGCTTCTAGCCATTTTGCGGAATCCGGGCTCATCATCGCTTCCTCATAGTTTGTAGGTTCATCATGGTCAAGTAACATGACTTCCAGAATAGGATTACCGTACCATTCTGGTGCGGATCTTACTCTGGTAGACCTACGAGGTTTAGTAGAAACTTGATCTGAAGTTTCATGATCATTATCATTAGCTTCCTCACTAATTGGTGTAGTTGTCACAGGAACCGGTTCTCGTGATGAACTACTTTCCAATAAGGGAGTAGATACAGTTATCTCATCAAGTTCTACTTTCCTCCCACTCACTTCTTTCGAGAGAAACTCCTTCTCTAGAAAGGATCCATTCTTAGCAACGAAAGTCTTGCCTTCGGATCTGTGATAGAAGGTGTACCCAACAGTCTCTTTTGGGTATCCTATGAAGACACATTTCTCCGATTTAGGTTCGAGCTTATCTGGTTGAAGTTTCTTCACATAAGCATCGCAGCCCCAAACTTTAAGAAACGACAACTTTGGTTTCCTGTCAAACCACAGTTCATAAGGCGTCGTCTCAACGGATTTTGATGGTGCCCTATTTAACGTGAATGCGGCCGTCTCTAAAGCATAACCCCAAAACGATAGCGGTAAATCAGTAAGAGACATCATAGATTGCACCATATCAAGTAAAGTACGATTACGATGTTCGGACACACCATTTCGTTGTGGTGTTCCAGGTGGCGTGAGTTGCGAAACTATTCCACATTGTTTCAAGTGTATGCCAAACTCATAACTCAAATACTCTCCTCCACGATCAGATCATAGAAACTTTATTTTCTTGTTACGATGATTTTCCACTTCACTCTGAAATTCTTTGAACTTTTCAAATGTTTCAGACTTGTGTTTCATCAAGTAGATATACCCATATCTGCTCAAATCATCTGTGAAGGTGAGAAAATAACGATACCCGCCGCGAGCCTCAACATTCATTGGTCCACAAACATCAGTATGTATGATTTCCAACAAATCAGTTGCTCGCTCCATAGTTTCGGAGAATGGCGTTTTAGTCATCTTGCCCATAAGGCACGGTTCACAAGTAGCAAGTGATTCATAATCAAGTGATTCCAAAAGTCCATCAGTATGGAGTTTCTTCATGTGCTTTACACCGATATGACCCAAACGGCAGTGCCACAAATAAGTTACACTATCATTATTAACTCTGCATCTTTTAGTTTCAACACTATGAATATGTGTATCACTACTATCGAGATTTAAATAAAAATAGACCACTCTTCAAGGGTACATGACCATAAAAGATATTACTCATATAAATAGAACAACCATTATTCTCTGATTTAAATGAATAACCGTCTCGCATCAAACAAGATCCAGATATAATGTTCATGCTCAACGCTGGCACCAAATAACAATTATTCAGGTCTAAAACTAATCCCGAAGGTAGATGTAGAGGTAGCGTGCCGACCGCGATCACATCGACTTTGGAACCGTTTCCCACGCGCATCGTCACCTCGTCCTTGGCCAGTGCTCGCTTATTCCGTAGTCCCTGTTTCGAGTTGCAAATATTAGCAACAGAACCAGTATCAAATACCCAGGTGCTACTACGAGCTCTAGTTAGGTACACATCAATAACATGTATATCACATATACCTTTGTTCACTTTGCCATCCTTCTTATCCGCCAAATACTTGGGGCAGTTCCGCTTCCAGTGACCAGTCTGCTTGCAGTAGAAGCACTCAGTTTCAGGCTTAGGTCCAGACTTGGGTTTCTTCTCTTGAGCAGCAACTTGCTTGCTGTTCTTCTTGAAGTTCCCCTTCTTCTTCCCTTTGCCCCTTTTCTTGAAACTAGTGGTCTTGTTGACCATCAACACTTGATGCTCCTTCTTGATTTCTACCTCCGCAGCTTTTAGCATTGCGAAGAGCTCGGGAATAGTCTTGTTCATCCCTTGCATATTATAGTTCATCACAAAGCTCTTGTAGCTTGGTGGCAGTGATTGGAGAATTCTGTCAATGACGCTATCATCCGGAAGATTAACTCCCAGTTGAATCAAGTGATTATTATACACAGACATTTTGAGTATATGCTCACTAACAGAACTATTTTCCTCCATCTTGCAGCTACAGAACTTATTGGAGACTTCATATCTCCCAATCCGGGCATTTGCTTGAAATATTAACTTCAACTCCTGGAACATCTCATATGCTCCATGACGTTCAAAACATCGTTGAAGACCCGGTTCTAAGACGTAAAGCATGGCACACTGAACTATAGAGTAGTCATCAGCTTTGCTCTGCCAGACGTTCTTAACGTCGTTAGTTGCATCAGCAGCAGGCCTGGCACCCAGCGGTGCTTCCAGGACGTAACTTTTCTATGCAGCAATGAGGATAATCCTCAGGTTACGGACCCAGTCTGTGTAATTGCTACCATCATCTTTCAACTTTGCTTTCTCAAGGAACGCATTAAAATTCAACGGAACAACAGCACGAGCCATCTATCTACAAACAAACATAGACAAGCAAAATACTATCAGGTACTAAGTTCATGATAAATTTAGGTTCAATTAATCATATTACTTAAGAACTCCCACTTAGGCAGACATCTCTCTAGTCATCTAAGTGATCACGTGATCCAAATCAACTAAACCATAACCGATCATCACGTGAGATGGAGTAGTTTTCAATGGTGAACATCACTATGTTGATCATATCTACTATATGATTCACGCTCGACCTTTTGGTCTCCGTGTTCCGAGGCCATATCTGCATATGCTAGGCTCGTCAAGTTTAACCTGAGTATTCCGCGTGTGCAAAACTGTCTTGCACCCGTTGTAGATGGACGTAGAGCTTATCACACCCGATCATCACGTGGTGTCTGGGCACGACGAACTTTGGCAACGGTGCATACTCAGGGAGAACACTTCTTGATAATTTTAGTGAGAGATCATCTTAAAATGCTACCGTCAATCAAAGCAAGATAAGATGCATAAAGGATAAACATCACATGCAATCAATATAAGTGATATGATATGGCCATCATCATCTTGTGCTTGTGATCTCCATCTCCGAAGCACCGTCGTTATCACCATCGTCACCGGCGCGACACCTTGATCTCCATCGTAGCATCGTTGTCGTTACGCCATCTATTGCTTCTACGACTATCGCTACCGCTTAGTGATAAAGTAAAGCAATTACAGGGCGTTTGCATTTCATGCAATAAAGCGACAACCATATGGCTCCTGCCAGTTGCCGATAACTTCGGTTACAAAACATGATCATCTCATACAATAAAATATATCATCACGTCTTGACCATATCACATCACAACATGCCCTGCAAAAACAAGTTAGACGTCCTCTACTTTGTTGTTGCAAGTTTTACGTGGCTGCTACGGGCTTAGCAAGAACCGTTCTTACCTACGCATCAAAAACCACAACGATAGTTTGTCAAGTTGGTGCTGTTTTAACCTTCGCAAGGACCGGGCGTAGCCACACTCGATTCAGCTAAAGTGAGAGAGACAGACACCCGCCGGTCACCTTTAAGCAATGAGTGCTCGTAGCGGTGAAACCAGTCTCGCGTAAGCGTACGCGTAATGTCGGTCCGGGCCGCTTCATCTCACAATACCGCCGAAACAAAGTATGACATGCTGGTAAGCAGTATGACTTATATCGCCCACAACTCACTTGTGTTCTACTCGTGCATATGACATCTACGCATAAAACCAGGCTCGGATGCCACTGTTGGGGAACGTAGTAATTTCAATGCACACGCAAGATCATGGTGATGGCATAGCAACGAGAGGGGAGAGTGTTCGTCCATGTAACCTCATAGACCGTAAGCGGAAGCGTTATGACAACGCGGTTGATGTAGTCGTACGTCTTCACGATTCGACCGATCCAAGAACCGAACGTACGTCACCTACGAGTTCAGCACACGTTCAGCTCGATGACGATCCCCGGGCTCCGATCCAGCAAAGCTTCGGGGATGAGTTCCGTCAGCACGACGGCGTGGTGACGATGATGATGTTCTATCGATGCAGGGCTTCGCCTAAACTCCGCGACGATATGACCGAGGTGGAATATGGTGGAGGGGGGCACCGAACACGGCTAAGGAACGATCCGTAGATCAACTTGTGTGTCTATGGGGTGCCCCCTGCCCCCGTATATAAAGGAGGGAGGGGGAGGCCGGCTGGCCCCTTTGGGTGCGCCAAGGGAGGAGGAATCCTCCTCCTAGTAGGAGTAGGACTCCTTTCCTACTCCTACTAGGAGGGGGAAGGAAGGGGAGAGGGGGAAGGAAAGAGGGGGGGGCGCCGCCCCCCCCCCCTCCTAGTCCAATTCGGACCAGAGGGTGGAGGGGGCGCGCAGCCCATGCTGGCCGCCCCTCTCTTCTTTCCCCTAAGGCCCATAAGGCCCAATACTCTCCCGGGGGGTTCCGGTAACCCCCCCGGCACTCCGGTTTTCTCCGAAATCACCCGGAACACTTCCGGTGTCCGAATATAGTCGTCCAATATATCAATCTTTATGTCTCGACCATTTCGAGACTCCTCGTCATGTCCGTGATCACATCCGGGACTCCGAACAAACTTCGGTACATCAAAACTTATAAACTCATAATAAAATTGTCATCGCAACGTTAAGTGTGCGGACCCTACGGGTTCGAGAACTATGTAGACATGACCTAGAACCATTCTCGGTCAATAACCAATAGCGGGACCTGGATGCCCATATTGGTTCCTACATATTCTACGAAGATCTTTATTGGTCAAACCGCATAACAACATACGTTGTTCCCTTTGTCATCGGTATGTTACTTGCCCGAGATTTGATCGTCGGTATCCAATACCTAGTTCAATCTCGTTACTGGCAAGTCTCTTTACTCGTTCTGTAACACATCATCTTATAACTAACTCATTAGTTACAATGCTTGCAAGGCTTAGGTAATAAGTATTACCGAGAGGGCCCAGAGATACCTCTCCGCCAATCGGAGTGACAAAACCTAATCTCGAATTATGCCAACTCAACATGTACCTTCGGAAACACCTGTAGAGCACCTTTATAATCACCCAGTTATGTTGTGACATTTGGTAGCACACAAAGTGTTCTTCCGGTAAACGGGAGTTGCACAATCTCATAGTTGCAGGAACTTTGTATAAGTCATGAAGAAAGCAATAGCAATATACTAAACGATCAAGTGCTAGGCTAACGGAATGGGTCATGTCAATCACATCATTATCCTAATGATGTGATCCCATTAATCAAATGACAACACATGTCTATGGTTAGGAAACATAACCATCTTTGATTAATGAGCTAGTCAAGTAGAGGCATACTAGTGACTTTATGTTTGTCTATGTATTCACACATGTATCATGTTTCCGGTTAATACAATTCTAGCATGAATAATAAACATTTATCATGATATGAGGAAATAAATAATAACTTTATTATTGCCTCTAGGGCATATTTCCTTCAGTCCCTGGCACGGTGTCCTGGTTGACCACACTTGAAGCATAGCCCATCATTGGGACGGGAAGCAGGAGCTTGAAGTTTTGGCTGTCCAGGCGGTGGAGGCGGTAGACGAGGTGCAACATGGGTCTGCCCTGGTGCAGGGGCAGCTGGTGGATACATGATGTGGGGGATCCATATCTTACGCTTCTGCGATGACGGGCCCGAAGATGAAACCGCATCACGGTTGCGCCTAAGGGATCCGAGGTGCTCCTGCAGACCAGTTTCGACCTGAATGGCCTTGTTCACCAAGGTGGCAAAATCCGCAAAGTCATGCACGAGGAGTGCCAGCTTGATATCGGCTTGAAGTCCATCACGGAACTTTTCTTGTTTACGTGCATTAGTGGCAATGTCATATTCAGCATATCGGGACAAGTCAAGGAACTCCCGCTGATAAGCATGCATAGTCTTGTTGCCTTGGGTGGGGTTGCGGAACTCACGCTTCTTCCTGTCCATAATTCCTTGAGGCATGAAGCGGGCACGGAAAGCAGCTTGGAAATCCGGCCAAGTGATGACCGTTCCAGCAGATAAAGAGCGCATGTGGCTGTCCCACTGTTGAGCAGCGGGACCCTTCAGATAATATGCCGCAAAGGTGACATAGCTGGCAGGGGCTACACCAGCAAACTCTAGCTTGAAAGTGATGTTATGTAGCCAGTCGTCAGCATCAAGTGGTTGAGTTGAGCTGCAGTAGATGCTTGCGTCGAGATGTGCAAAGTCGTTCAGTGTCACAGTGGCTGGCTGCTGGTTCAAGTTGGAGCAAGGAAACTGAGCTATCACTCCTTCCATGAACTGGCAGTTCAACTCAAACTGTTAGATCATACCAGCCATGTATTCAGGCGGTGGTGGGGCATTGCCACCGCGACCACGACCAGCGGGTCTAACCATCCTGCTAACATGTAACAGGGGTAGTTCAGCATGAAGAAATTTGCAAAGATAAGGAATCATTCACGATGAAACATGCATACTGAAAGAAGTTCGATAGATACTACATAGTAGCCAAACACGACATACAGATCCATTAATAAGTTCGGTTACAAGCCATAAGTACGAGTTCAGAAAGGAAAAGTAGTCTAGACCAACTAGGCGGCGCGCAGGCACGCGATGGAGGGATACAACAACGCGACATAGCGATATGCTACATCAATGTCGGGGGAAACCTCTGAAGTCAGGCAGCTATCGGTGAAGAAAAGCCTGGCGGTGCTCGAGGGAAGGAGGCTGCATGTAGTGGCGGCTCTGGTGTACCAGCTGATCCCCAGGCGGAATAAGAGGTCCATGAGCAGGAGTATCACCCCCAACATCAGGCCACACAAGACCTGGTGGCATATTCGTCCTGCGCGGGTAAGGAATGAACGAAGGAAGAACCATAGTGGTACCTACTAGACGCATCCGCTCCAGAGTGTCGTAGTGGCGTGCACGCGCTCAACAGTCAGAGCTCGAACAGTGCGATCCAGAACCTCAATGTATCAAACCATATACTAAGGGTCATACTGACGGCTCACATAGGGGGTACACACAGCAGTGTACCACCTAGTATCATCCCCAGCTGGTGGGTACGGGAAGTATCTGAACCCAGTCTCCTCCAAGCGTGGATGCTCTCTATGGAGGCTGGTGATAGCAACATAGGAAACCTCCTGTACTGCCATCTCGACGGTCACTCCAATACCCTCAAAGGTATGCAACTCGTGGGTGGAGTTGTTCTGCCGATCATATATATCAACCTTAGCGTGATACATCTCCTGGTTGAACTCGCGGTAGAGCTCATACACAGTGTACTGAGGATACCAGCGATATCCCAGCAAGGTCAAGAGGTCGACCAGAATGGCCAGGAACCCAGGCGTACCGACCGCCATGGTCTGGCGAATGATCTGCAATGCGTGACGCATTTGCAACAAGGAAGTTCAAGGCTATCAAATGAAGATGCGAGTATTATTCCAAATACAATTCAAAGAAGTAGTTGTTGATAATCCAGCTCTTCGGGTGAATGTGATTACGAGATCCTAATGTTGGAGTTAGTAAAATCATTTAACCCAAATAGAAGAGAGATTAGAGTCCCAGAGTAATGGTCAAGGAGTAAAAGATCCTAATTCCACCCAATGGCGACGTGGGCCCATAAGCCACAGAGCCATGTTAGTAAATCAGTTTTTCAAAGACTAGACTCAACTTCGGCCAAGGAGTTGTAAAGGGGGGTCCTACAGGCAGTCGGCTCTGATACCAACTTGTGACGCCTCTGATTCAATCATACACTAATCATACATGCAAATGTGTACGATCAAGATTAGGGACTCACGGGAAGATATCACAACACAACTCTAGACAGAAATAAAATAATACAAGCTTTATATTACAAGCCAGGGGCCTCGAGGGCTCGAATACATAAGCTCGATACACAAGCGAGTCAGCGGAAGCAACAATATCTGAGTACAGACATAAGTTAAACAAGTTTTGCCTTAAAAAGGCTAGCACAAACATCAACGATCGAAGAGGCAAGGCCTCCTTCCTGGGACTTCTTAACTACTCCTGGTCGTCGGCGGGCTCCACGTAGTAGTAGGTACCCTCTGGGTAGTAGTAGTAGTCGGCGGGGGTGGCATCTGGCTCCTGGGATCCACCATCTGGTTGCAACAACCAGAAAGAAGGAAGAAGGGGGAAAAAGGGGGAGAAAAGCAACTGTGAGTACTCATCCAAAGTACTCGCAAGCATCAGATCTATACTAAGTATGCATTGGTACCAAATGGTAGGTTTGTATCTATGGACCGAACTGCAGAATGCCAGAATAGAGGGGGGAGGCCTAGCCTATCAAAGACTAGCATCTTCAAGCAGCTCCGAGCATCTTGCAGCATGTAGAAGAGTAAAGAATAGCATTTTAATTAACAAACATGTTGTAACAATAATGCCCAGAGATCCGTCCTTGACTCCCTGCAAGAAAGCAATCCCGGGGCCACATATCCATCACATATCAAGTATCCATTTCTAGTTGTATAAGATCAGGATACAAGTCTGAACGTCCATTACCGTGGACACGGTATTCGAATATATGTCTTCCCTGCAGGGGTGCACCACGTTACCCAACACGCTCGATCACTCTGGTCGGACACACCTTTCTGGGGTCAATGACCGGCCTCAGAAGATCAACATGTCGCAGCCCTACCTAGGCTCAGCAGAGAGGTCCCCGCCGGTCTACATCCTAAGCGCTCTGGGGTCTTGGGCCCATCGCCCGCAGCACTCCGGGTCGTTGCGTGCAGGGTGAATACTAGCACCGCCTCGGATGGCCAGCACGAACCGACCGTGCCGCACTGCTAAACTGGACTTCTGACAAAGCTTCGGCTGATACAACGATGTCGAGGCCCATATCTATTCTCGCATGGTGGTTAGTGCGTAAAGGACAGAGGCCAACTCAGAACAAATACCCAAACCTGTTAGTGCATTATTAAAAGGAGTGACGGCTGTCGGGACAAGTCTGGAGCTATCACCCCCTCCTGGGTGATACCGCTAAACAGTCAGCCGCCACTATCACATCGTATGGGTGCTCTCCGGGCCCACCCGTCTTTCACAACGGTCTCAAGTGAAGTCAAGGTAACTGTGTGTCCAAACATCAAGGGGAAAACCCGAGGAATCATCCCCGGTGAATTCCACTCAATGTAATCATCAAGGTGAACATAAGATGGACCACCCACGAGGTTCACACTTGAGGTGTTGAACGACAGAGCCGTATCAGGAATGGTGAAAGAGGAAATCACCCTCGATGACCACGACCGAATAGCTACACTACAGAATTATCATCAGGAGTGCGTTATGAGGGATCACCCTCGGCACTCGATAGTAACTCTACAGAGTCGAGCAACAAAAAGGGGTGTGATGTGATGTGAGGTGTCGGGCTCTGGTCGTCGATCATGTTGATCGAGGTGTCGATGATGAAGCAGGGGCAACAAGGACAAGGCGGGGGTCACTGATGCATCGCTAACCAACCTATACTAAGCAGTTTAGGATAAGTAGGTACGTAACAATAGCAGATACAAAAGCAGGCTATGCATCAGAATAGGAGCAATCAAATACAGTAGCAAAATCTAATGCAAGCATGAGAGAATGGAATGGGCGATATCGGGATGATCAAAGGGGGGCTTACCTGGAAGCTCCGCTGAAACGGAAGAAGGGTCATCGTCGACGTAGTCGATTACAGGAGCATCAGCAGCGGTCTCGGGGTATACCGGAGAGAAGAGGAGGAAGAAGCAGTAAATACACGACAACATATGCACAACATGATTATAAGCGGGGCTAGAGGTGTTCTAACGCAGTGCTAGGCGTTACTGGCGAAGGGGGAAACATCCGGGAAAGTTTTCCCGGTCCCGGACGTCTGTCAAACAGATGAACCGGAGGGGAAAATTTGCAGGTTCGCTATGCTAGAGACGTGTGGCAAACGAACGGACCGCGTATCCGGATTCGTCTCGAAATTCTGAGCAACTTTCATGTAGAAAACTTTTTCATCCGAGCTACGGTTTAATTTCTATTAGTTTTCAAAGTTTTATTAATATTCTGAAATTAATTTTAATAAGAAAATAAATGCTAAAATGCTAGGCGCACCCAAAACAGTGTACACAAGAGTGTACCCAGTGGCTGAAAGGTGGGCCAGGGGGACCCAGTTGACCAGTCAATGTTTGACTGGTCAACAGGGGTGGGACCCCCCTGTCATACACACATCTAACTAATTATAGATTAGGTAGTTATTTAGCAGGTTAAGTTAATTAAGCAAACTCTAATTAATTAATAATTATATATATATTAAAAAAATCTACTTTTTCCTCTTTTTTTGAAGTGGGTGGCTGGGCCATTGTCAGTGGCCCACTCGGGCCTAACGGGGCGGGTTTACTGGGCGCGTGGGTGGGGGTGCATGTGCACCCGCACGGGGGTAACGTAGGGCGCCGGTGGCCGCGGCTGTGGGGCGCCGGCCGGAGCGACGAGGGGCCAGCAGGGTGCAGCGCGGCGGAGGCCACGCGGGGTGCAGCGGGGCTGGAGGGCTGAGCCGCCGGGCAGAAGCAAAGCGGGGCCGCGGCCGTGCGGTTGTGGGGCGACGGTGGTGCCGAGCGGGGACGGAGCCCGGGCGCGACGCCGGCGCGGTCTCACGCGGGCGAGACGGGTGTGAGGTCAGGCCGTGACCCGGACGCGGCCAGGGGCGTGGGGAACGCGACGAGCGCGAGCTCCTCAGGAGCTCGGGCATGATGGCCGGAGCGACAGGGCTGCACGGACGACTTCACGGGAGCAGCAGCAGTGAAACAGCAGCGCAGGGAGCATGGTCCACGACGAGCACGAGCTCGGGCGGCAGTGACGCACGGCGTCTATAGCGAGGGGGAAAGAAGGGGAACAGAGGGGGGGCTCACCGGGCCCTATAGGTGTGCAAAAGCGTGCGTGAGGAGGAGTCAGGGAGGCGCCAGAGCTCGGGGTAGCCGTCACAGAGGCGGTTGGGGTCGGGACGACGACAAGGAGCTTCGGCTTCGGGCGTCAGCCTCGCCGACGCGGGTGTCCAGATCGGGAGATGGGCGAGAGGGGCGAATAGGGATCTAGGGTTCGTCCCGGGCGAGGGGGCGACGTCTTATAGGCGACGGGCGTCGGACAAAGGCCGCCACGGCGACGGCTGGTGCTATGGCAGGCATCGGCGCTGCCCACGACCCCCCCCCCCCCGTGAACAGGAAGGGGGGAGGCAGTGCGTTGGTGGGCTGGCTAGGGACCAGTTGGCCCAAGGCCCAGAGGGAACACTGGGGGGCTTTTCCTTTCATTCTTCTACATATTTTGTTTTGTTTTCTTTTTATAGTTTTTTGTTTTCAATTAAGTTTCCTTTCACGTATTTATTTTTAGTTTTCTAAAATATAAACCTAGCCTCAAAATTAGTATTACTACTTAGGCTACTGCCCTAATTAATTTGGCACAATAATAAAATAAGTTTGTATTCTTTTTATTATTTAAAGGCATTAAATAATTGTTTTAGTCACCGTTTTATTCACCAAAAAACATTTAAATACTTTTACAAAAATGTTGGGTCAGCACCATAATTGGTTATGGAATATTTGCCATACTCTGAACATTTTTGTTCTGACACTTGAGAACTTTTATTTTTTTAACTTTGTTTTAAAATTTGAATTTTGAACCGTTTTGAATCTAAACGAGATTAGCAATAGTAAAAATGATGACATGGCAACATTAGTCGAGAATTATTGTAGCTTAATTATCCGGATGTTACACCCTAGTTCATCTCTTGTATCCAATCTTTGTACCAAAACCTCAGATTGGTACCTGTGGGTTGCTAGTAGTGTTGATTACTCCTTGTAGTTGATGCTAGTTGGTTTATTTGGTGGAAGATCATATGTTCAGATCCTTGATGCATATTAATACCCCTCTGATTTTGAACATGATTATGCTTTGTGAGTAGTTACGTTTGTTCCTGAGGACATGGGTGAAGTCTTGCTATTAGTAGTCATGTGAATTTGGTATTCGTTCGATCTTTTGATGAGATGTATGTTGTCTCTCCTCTAGTGGTGTTATGTGAACATCGACTACATGACACTTCACCATTATTTGGGCCTGGAGGAAGGCATTGGGAGGTAATAAGTAGACGATGGGTTGCTAGAGTGATAGAAGCTTAAACCCTAGTTTATAAGTTGCTTCGTAAAGGGCTAATTTGGATCCATATGTTTCATGCTATGGTTAGGTTTACCTTAATACTTCTTTTGTAGTTGCGTATGCTTGCAATAGGGGTTAATCATAAGTGGGATGCTTGTCCAAGAAAGGACAACCCCCAAGCACCGGTCCACCCACATATCAAATTGTCAATGTAACGAACGCGAATCATATGAGCGTGATGAAAACTAGCTTGACGATAATTCCCGTGTGTCCTCGGGAGCGCTTTTCTCATTATAAGAATTTGTCCAGGCTTGTCATTTGCTACAAAAAGTATTGGGCCACCTTACTTTCATTGCTTGTTACCCGTTACAAATTATCTTATCACAAAACTATCTGTTACCTACAATTTTTGTGCTTGTAGAGAATACCTTACTGAAAACGGCTTGTCATTTCCTTCTGCTCCTCATTGGGTTCGACACTCTTACTTACCGAAAGGACTATGATAGATCCCCTACACTTATGGGTCATCACCTCCCTTCTTAGTGACACAATGGACAGGACTATCCACTGACTATCAGCAACGGGATAAATTATACCTGCCTCTAAAAGCTTTAGTATTTCTTTTCTTACCACTTCTTTCATCTTAGGATTTAACCGTCGTTGGTGATCAACAACTGGTTTAGGATCTTTCTCCAATTTTATTTTGTGTTGGCATAGAGTGGGGACTAATGCCCTTAATATCATCAAGAGTATATCCAATAGTAGCACGGTGCTTATTCAGAGTTTTCAATAATCTCTTTTCTTCATGCTCTGAAAGGTTAGCACTATTAATAACAGGATATATCTTTTTCTCATCAAGATAAGCATATTTAAGAGTATCAGGTAATGGTTTAAGCTCAAACACGGGATCACCCTTGGGTGGAGGAGGATCCCCTAGGATTTCAACAGGCAAGTTGTGTTTCAAAATAGGTCCCGTTTTAAAGAATACTTCATCTATTTCCCTTCTTTCATTCATAAACATATCATTTTCATGGTCGAGCAAATATTGTTCTAAAGGATCATTAGGAGTCACGGCAATAGAAGCAAGACCAATAGTTTCATCTTTACTAGGCAATTCTTTATCATGGGGTTGTCTACGAAATTTAGTAAAATTAAAATCATGAGACATATCCTCCAAACCAATAGTAACAACATCCTTTTTGCAGTCTATCCTAGCATTAACAGTATTCAAGAAGGGTCTACCAAATATAATGGGACAAAATTTATCTTGTGGGGAACCAAGAACAAGAAAATCAGACGGATATTTAACTTTTCCACACAAGACTTCAACATCTCTAACAATCCCAACTGGTGAAATAGTGTCTCTATTGGTCAGCTTAATTGTAACATCAGTTTCCTCTATCCCAGCAGGTGCAATATCATGCATAATTTCTTTATATAAGGAACGAGGTATTGCACTTGCACTAGCACCCATATCACATAAGCCATGATAACAATGATCTCCTATTTTAACAGAAATAATAGGCATGCCTACAATAGGTCTAGCAATTCTAGCAGCTTCATCACAGAAGTAAATAACATGCCCATCAATATTATCGGCCAAGAGATCTTTAACCAAAGCAATACTAGGTTCAACTTTAATTTGCTCACGGGGTGTAGGTGCTCTAGTGTTACTCCTACGAACCACAGTTGAAGCTTTAGCATGATCCTTAATTCTAACAGGGAAAGGCGGTTTCTCAATATAAGCAGTAGGAACAACAGGATCAACATTATAAGTGATAGTCTTTTCTCCAACTTTAATAGGTGCAACTACTTTTACTTCAACGGGAGGATTATATTTAAACCACTTCTCCTTAGGGAGATCAACATGAGTAGCAAAGGATTCACAGAAAGAAGCTACTATCTTAGAGTCAAGTCCATATTTAGTGCTAAATTCACGGAAAACATCGGTATCCATAAAAGATTTAACACAATCAAACTTAGGTGTTATACCTGACTCCTTACCTTCATCGAAATCCCAATCTTCAGAGTTGCGTTTAATTCTTTCCAATAAATCCCATTTGAATTCAATAGTCTTCATCATAAAAGAACCAGTACAAGAAATATCAAGCATGGAGCGATTATTGAGAGAAAGGCGAGCATAAAAATTTTGAATAATAATTTCTCTTGAGAGCTCATGATTGGGGCATGAATATAACATTGACTTAAGCCTCTCCCAAGCCTGAGCGATGCTTTCTCCTTCGTGAGGCCAAAAATTATATATATAATTATGATCACGATGAACAAGATGCATAGGATAAAACTTTTGATGAAATTCCAATTTCAATCGGTTGTAGTTCCATGATCCCATATCATCACATAGCCTAAACCATGTCAATGCCTTTCCCTTCAAAGATAAAGGGAAGACCTTCTTCTTGATAACATCCTCGGGCATACCTTCAAGCTTAAATAATCCACAAACTTCATCCACATAGATTAGGTGCAAATCGGATTGTGATGTTCCATTACCTGTGAAAGGATTAGCTAGCAGTTTCTCTATCATACCCGAAGGAATTTCAAAGTAAACATTTTCAGTAGGTTTAGTAGGTTGAGGAGCAACTCTTTGCTCTACTGTTCGGGGTGAAGATACCCCGAACAAGCCCCTCAAAGGATTACTTTCCATAGTAACAAGTGACAGTAAATTTCAGCAAACTATATAAATTTCTCCTTACCAAATTCCACTTACCAAAGGCGCTTCACTCCCCGGCAACGGCGCCACAAAAGAGTCTTGATGACCCACAAGTGTAGGGGATCTATCGTAGTCCTTTCGATAAGTAAGAGCGTCGAACCCAACGAGGAGCAGAAGGAAATGACAAGCGGTTTTCCGTAAAGTATTCTCTGCAAGCACTGAAATTATCGGTAACAGATAGTTTTGTGATAAGGTAATTTGTAATGGGCAACAAGTAATGAAAGTAAATAAGGTGCAGCAAGATGGCCCAATCCTTTTTGTAGCAAAGGACAAGCCTGGACAAACTCTTATATGAAGGAAAACGCCCCCGAGGACACATGGGAATTATCGTCAAGCTAGTTTTCATCACGCTCATATGATTCGCGTTCGTTACTTTGATAATTTGATATGTGGGTGGACCGGTGCTTGGGTGCTGCCCTTCCTTGGACAAGCATCCCACTTATGATTAACCCCTATTGCAAGCATCCGCAACTACAAAAGAAGTATTAAGGTAAACCTAACCATAGCATGAAACATATGGATCCAAATCAGCCCCTTATGAAGCAATGCATAAACTAGGGTTTAAGCTTCTGTCACTTTAGTAACACATAATTTACTTATTACTTCCCAATGCCTTCCTCTAGGCCCAAACAATGGTAAAGTGTCATGTAGTCGACGTTCACATAACACCACTAGAGGAGAGACAACATACATCTCATCAAAATATCGAACGAATACCAAATTCACATGACTACTTATAGCAAGACTTCTCCCGTGTCCTCAGGAACAAACGTAACTACTCACAAATCATATTCATGTTCATAATCAGAGGGGTATTAATATGCATAAAGGATCTGAACATATGATCTTCCACCAAATAAACCAACTAGTATCAACTACAAGGAGTAATCAACACTAATAGCAACCCACAGGTACCAATCTGAGGCTTTGGGACAAAGATTGGATACAAGAGATGAACTAGGATTTTAGAGGAGATGGTGCTAGTGAAGATGTTGATGAAGATTGACCCCCTCCCGCTGAGAGGATCGATGGTGATGACGATGGTGATGATTTCCCCCTCCCGGAGGGATGTTTCCCCAGCAGAACAGCTCCACCGGAGCCCTAGATTGGTTCCGCCAAGGTTCCGCCTCGTGGCGGCGGTGTTTCGTCCCTAAAGCTTCCTCTTGATTTTTTTTCCAGGGTAAAAGACTTCATATAGCAGAAGATGGGCACCGGAGGCCTGCCAGGGGGGCCACGAGGCAGGGGCGTGCCCAGGGGGTAGGGCACGCCCCCCACCCTCGTGGATGGTGGATGGCCCCCCTCTGGTTGATTCTTTCGCCAGTATTTTTTATTAATTCCAAAAACTGCCTCTGTGAAGTTTCAGGACTTTTGGAGCTGTGTAGAATAGGTCTCTAATATTTGCTCCTTTTCTAGCCCGGAATTCCAGCTGCCGGCATTCCCCCTCTTCATGCAAATCTTGTAAAATAAGAGAGAATAGACATAAGTATTGTGACATAATGTGTAATAACAGCCCAAAATGCAATAAATATCGATATAAAATCATGATGCAAAATGGACGTATCATCAATGCACCAATAAAGTGACCACATTCATTCGGGAAGAGGATTTGTGCCTCTCGGGTGCCACACACCCCTATATGAAAATAGCATTAAAAATATATTAGGAAATTTAAAAAAAAATCCTAAAATTTTGGAATATGAAACCTGGGTGCCTGTTGTACACCCGTGTTCAGTTTCGTGGGAATGGGTGCCTGTGGTAATGTCAGTAAAAAAGACAAAAGGTTCATATGTATAAAAAAATAGATGGATCGTATGCCGGACCGTATTTCCTTCACCGCGGGTACCACGAGCACACATTGCCCATGAGATTGAATATGGGTGTGCAATGGGCACCCAAGTTTGATATCCCAAAATTTTAGAATTTTTTAAAATTTCTTGATATTTTTTTAATGTTGTTTTCATATAGGGGTACGCGGCACCCAAGTGCTCCAATGCATTTCCCTATTCATTAGTGAGTATTGCTCCTGAAGCTTCCAATATTCAAATCCCCACCTTGTCTCCAGTGATTACTGAGGGAGTTGGTGTGCAAGAAAAGGACATCTCTTTGTTTGCGTCTGTGGATGTGACTGGTGGCAGGTTGGGATCATATCAGTAAGGCTAGTCATAGTGGGAGTAACTTAGCAAGATAGCACATTTCAAGACAGGTTTGCTTATGTGGCATAGAGTTAATGAGAAAAGAGGTGTTTGGAGTAACATAATATGTTACTGTAACATAACGCAACCCAAAGCAAAATGAGTCTATAATGTAATAAATATTATCATCTTTGATACTACTTGTATATTACTTTGCACTATGAAGGTAGTAACAAAGACTAGTGTCATATGCATGACACTAGTCTAAGTTACTCCCCACTATGACTAGCCTAATCATTCGTGAAGGTATCCATGTGCCCAGCTTGCCGTTGGTGGAGGTGATTTCCTGTTTGACAGTTGGTCTTGGTTAGGGATCCAATCCAGTTGAAAACAAACAATTTCTCGATGGCAAAGTCAGATGAAAGGAAAGAAGTGTAAACAAGTACAAGCGTAGAAAGAGAAATGTTTTGCAGTGAGTCAAGCATAATATAGTTAAAAGGAAATGGGCTCGATGCGCCTGTATCTGGCAAGGCGGGTCTAGTGCACGTTGCAGTGTGTTAGAAGGGAAAGAGGGATTTGGTGGAATAGTTCGTTGTATTGCTTGAGCCTCGTAGGCATATATATAGGAGTGCATGATCATCTTGGAGTACAAGGCAAGGTAGAATAATATCCTACGCTATCCTAACTTTCCTAATAATCATGATACTCAACATCCCCCCGCATTCACAACGGTAGCGACGCAGACGGTGAGACTGGAGAAGAATCTGAAGGCAAGCCGACGGACACACCCTCCCACAGTCGTAACGGTCGATGCATCGCGGAGTCGTGGCTGGAGTGGAAACCGATGAGGTTGCTCAAGCAAGGCTGTAGCGCTTTGTGCCATTTGTCGATGTAGCCGAGAGCGTGGGTGGTGGAGCCGTGGTTGAGGTAGCCGTGCGAAGAATGTCGTGGTTGATGTCGAGTCGGGGTAGCTGGTGTTGAGGAAGTCGCCGTGGAGCTGCGGGCGCAAGAGGGCGCCAAGTTAGTCATGGGTGCAGTGGTGTCGAAGTAGTGGTGCGCCGGGAAGAAGATGTTGTTGACGACGCGTTGCGGCGGGTTTACCAAGCCCGGGGACACATCATGGACGAAGGCACGCATCGGTGTTGCCAGCACCAGGCATGCGTAGACGGTCGAAGACGAAGTTGACGAAGTGCCGCACCAGGCTTGCCAGGCCCGGGGACATGTCGTGGACGAAGGCACGCGACGGTGCTGCCAGCACCGGACATGCGTAGACTGGGACCTGCACGAGCTGTACGCCATGTCAAATAGATCGGAGAGGCCAGCAGAGAAGGACTCGATGATGGTTGCGGCGTCCATCGGTGCGGGGCCGATGTCACCAACGGTGGTCGGAGTAGATGAAGTGGTCGGGGTAGATGATGGCGACGATGGCGACGGGCTGGTGCTGGATGAAGAAGAAGGGGGTAGACGGGCGGCGGCGGCGGCTACGGAGGTAGCGGCGGCAGCGGCCAAAGAAGAGTGGCGGCGGCAGCCTGACGGCGGCGGCGGCTAGGTTAGGGGTGCGGCGGCGATGCTCGAAGTAGGCGAAGAACCCTGACAACATGATGAAGACCGGCGCGGCGCATACCACGGGAGGTCGACGCGCGGGGACGGCGGAGTGGACCGTGGGCCGCGGCGCTACTGCACGAAGGGGCGACGTAGCGGCGGCGGGCAGGTCGGGGCGACAGCGGGAAGACCTCGGGGCGGCGGCGGAGACCGCGGGCCGCGGCGCGATAGCCCGAAGGGGCGGCGCGGCGGAGGAGTGCGGGTCGGTGCAACCGCGGGGACGGCCTCGAGACGGCTGCGTGGACCGCGTGCCACGCTCGCTACGGCCCGACGGGGCGACGCAGCGGTGGCGCGAGGGTCGGTGCGGCCACGGGGACAACCAGGAGCGGACGGCCTCGGGGCGGCGGTGGACCGCGGGCCGCGACACTACGGCCCGAAGGGCGACGCAGCGGTGACGCGAGTCGTTGCAGCCAGGAGAAGAACCACGGGGCGGCGGCGCTGCGGCCCGACGGGGCGACGCAGCGATAGTCCGTTGCTCGATCGGTGGAGGGACGCGTTGAACTCGTGGATGATCTTCACGGGACCTGCGGAGGCGCACGCAACCGACGGGCCAGGTCGGTCGTACGGCGTAGATGAGGTGGATCGCGGCGGCGGGCAGGTGATCAATCCGATCGCGCGCAAGGTCAGGGACGCCGCTCGGTGTAGACGGGGTGGCCGCGGAGTCCGAGATGAAGCCGACGACGGCGGGCGGCAGGGCGGCTATGATTGGCCGCCGCATGGCGCGAGGCCGTTGGGTCGGGTGATGCAGGAGTCCCGATCGGAGCAGGGCGATGACGGCCGGCGTAGGGCGACGGGCGAACCGACGCGCGGACAGCGGCTGGCCCTGACGGGCCACCTCGGCGCGCGTGGCCGCTAGGTCGAAGGAGAGGCTGGCTGGTCGCGTCGGGGTCGAAGTAGAGGCGCTCGGGGTCGACGGCGGTCGTGAGCGACGCAAACCGATCAAGAATAGATCGGAAAACCAAAAAGAAACCGCGCGATCAAAATGACCGGCGGGAGAGAGAAAATCCCGGAGCAAGGCTCGGGGAAAAGACTCTCTAGGGTAGCCGATCAACGTGACTGGCGGACGAACCCTAGGTACGGGCGGCGCGGCCCCCGGCGGCGGTCATGGAGGCCGACCGCCCCGGGGGCGGCCCACAGGTGCGGAAGCGATGGCGGCTAGGGTTTAGAATCGACTTGCGATATATACCATGTTAGAAGGGAGAGAGGGATTTGGTGGAATAGTTCGTTGTATTGCTTGAGCCTCGTAGGCATATATATAGGAGTACATGATCATCTTAAAGTACAAGGCAAGGTAGAATAATATCCTACACTATCCTAACTTTCCTAATAATCACGATACTCAACAAAGTGAAGCAGGGACAAATGTGAGTGGATAGCTTTTTCCTAGATGTCGAGGACTAGTGGATTCACGCGAGGAGGATCCCTCCAAAAAGTATGTGGTGCAACTTTGACAATGCCATTATCCTATTTACTCGAGAATCTGGAAAGAGTGAAACACCAACGTCTTCGGTTTGACAACCTCCAGTGCTTAGCAGGATGTTGAACATGTGTACATGTATGTAGGTTTAGATCCTGTATACAGTACCTATAGTATCTGTCTTTCTCTGTATATAAGTGTATCTTAGGAGACAAGATACCGGTCGCATGATCAATCAATTATCGATGCACCAAATCATTTTCTACATGGTATCTATCGCAAGTCAATCTTCCAGCTTCCGCTAACCCTAGCTACCGCCGCCCCAAGCCGCCGTCATCGCACCTCCTCCCTGCGCGCCCTCCCCTCACCGCACGCCTTCCCCTCCATGCCGCGCCGCCACTTCCCGCGGCGTCGCATGCCTCCCGCCGCCGCGCCGCCTCTCCTCAGCCGTGCCACCGCCTCCCTCCCCACGATCCTGCCGCCATGTTGTCCAACGCCTCCACCTACTCCAACCCCTTCGCCGTCGACCCTGCCGAAATCCGCGACATCAACGTCCATGCACGCGTCCCCGTCATCCTCGACGCCTCCAACTCCACGTACTTCGCGTGGAAGACGTACTTCACGCTGTTCTTCCGCGAGAACAATCTCGTGGACCACGTGGATGGCACCGTGGACTCCCGCGCCATGGTGGACGACGCCGAGTGGACCATGATAGACATCACGATCATCCGGTGGTTCTTCACCATCATCTCCAAGGACTTGTTCCACACGGTCGTGAGCACCGGCAACGACGCCCGCGTCATGTGGGTCAAGCTGAACGGCCTCTTCACCGACAACAAGATTCACCGCCGCGTTTTTTTTTGCAGCAGGAATTTTTTAACTGTCACCAGGATGAACAGTCCATTGATGACTACTGCCGCCGCCTGAAGACGTTGGGGGACGAGCTCCGTGACATTGGAGCCAGGGTAGACGACGACCTCCTCCTTAGCATGCTCACCGCCGGTCTCAGCGAGGACTTCAGCAACGCCGCCTCCAACCTCACCTTGATGCCGGAGCCCTCCTTCCCCAAGTTTGTGGCGTACTTGAGGTTGGAGGAGCGTCGGATGAAGGGGGTCAAGAAGCGCGTGCAGCACCACGCCCTCGCCGCCGGCACCTCACGCGGCGCCCCTCCACCGG
>NC_041393.1:265639685-265640891 GCF_002162155.2 Triticum dicoccoides
GGTACTTCCCCCTCCCACCCGCGCCTCCCGCCCCTCCCACTGCCCCCAGCAGCCGGGTGGAGGGCGCCGCGGCAACCGCCGCGGGGACGGCCGCAAGCAGCAACAGGCGCCGGGGGGCCCTCGTCAGCAGCAATAGCAGGTGACTCCCCCATTGACGTACGACACCAACCCGTGGACCGGCGTCGTCCACGCATACTCCATGTCGGTCCCTCGGGCTCCGGCTCCGGGCAACCTTGGGCCCCGCCCGGTGGGTCACCAGGCCCTCTTCACCGCGCAGAACGCCGCTCCCTACAACGGCTATGGTGCCCCCCCCTAGCACCCGCCTACGGTTCTGCGCCGGCTTATGGGGTCGCGCCCGCCTACGGCGCCGCTGCCGCTCCGGCCTTCGGGGCTGCTCCCGCGCCGGCCTACGGAGGGTTCTACCCTCCTTAGGTGCCGCCGCCGTGGGACCCGGTGTAACGCCCCGGATTCGATGCGCCAGGTGTCTGTCAGTGATTCGCCGTCGTTGTCATGTCATTTTCTTGTGTGTTGCATTTTGCCATGCCATCATCTGCATTTCATCCGCATGTTTTTCAAAACTTGCATCCGTTCGGGTTCTCCCGGTTCTCTCCGTTGTCCGTTTGGAGTCCGGACCTCTCGCGCGCGCCCGTCGCCCCTCTCAGACCTTGTTTTCGTGTGCGTGTGTTCAACGTTCTCGGAAAGGACCGAGGTTTGCCAACCGGCCTTGGTATAGCACCGGTAGACCGCCTGTTAAGTTTCGTGCCATTTGGAGGTCGTTTGATACTCCAACGGTTAACCGCGTAGCCCGAAACCCCCCTTCTCTTGGCAGCCCAACACCCCTTCCAAAGTGGCCCAAAACCCATCTAACTCCCCTCCATGCTCTCGGTCGTTCGATCACAATCATGTGGGCGAAAACCGCTCCTCATTTGGAGTCTCCTAACTCCCTCTACCTATAAATAGGTGCCCTCCCCCGAAATTCGCGGATGAAATCCTACCCTAACCCTAGCTTCTTCCTCCTCCAGCCGCCGGACATGTCCGCGCCCCACCGGACATGTCCGCCACCGCCCCTTCAGCGAATGGCGGCGCGCCACGTCACCCTCCTCTCTCTCCCCACGCCGGCGGCCCGCCGGGCCCGAGGCCGGCCCGCCCGCGCTCGCCCTTCACTCCTGCCGGGTCGCCCGCGCCCGCTCGCCGGAACCTCGCCGG
>NC_041393.1:265641152-265645929 GCF_002162155.2 Triticum dicoccoides
TCCGCGCCGCAGCACGTGCGCCGCCCCGCCGTCCGATGCGCCCGCGCCTCCGCCCGCCTGCCCTCGGCTTCCGCACCTCGCCGCCGCCTCGGTTCCGCCCTCATCGTGCCATGGACGGCCATGGAGCCCAAGCTCCCGATCTCCTTGTCACCGGCGCCGTCGAGTCCCGCTGACCCCGGGAACGGATCCCGCAGCCGCAGATCCACCGGCCTCCGCCCCGCGCCTTCATCCCCGGCTCCATCCACCACCCCGCGCCACGCCGCCCTCGCCGGAGAGCGGCGCCGCTCGTCGTCAAGACCGGATCGGGAGGAGCCCAATCCAGTCGTCGGGCACGCGTTGACCCTCGCATGGGCCAGCGCCTCCCCGCGACCCATCTCCTCGGTCGCGTCCTTCCGCGTCCTGGGCCGAGCCCATGGTGAGCTTTGCCTCTATCCAGCGCCCGGTGCATCGAATAGTATTTTACGCTCATCTGTAGTTTTTTTGAAAAAACTGCTAAGTCCCGAAATTCTATCATTATCATGCCATGTTCATCGCATCATATCTCTGCATCCGCAGCTCCGTTTTGTGCGTGTAATATGTCAAATTGTTTGCCTCAACGAGTACTTCATTTCATTCCATTGCATCATTTTCATTTGAGCTCATCTTGATACCTGAATCTTCGTTGCAAGAGTGATTCATAATGTTGTCTGCTGTCTGTTAACAGAACATGCTCATTTGTCATTTTTGTCATGATTGATGTGTGCATCCTATGAGGTTGATGTCTACATGTGTTTTTAACTATGCCATGTCTTCTTTACAGAGGTGATTACCATGTATTTTTTTGATCAATATGGTGACTAGAACAAGCATGCAAACTAGGCATCGTGATGTTACTGATTTTAGTCCCTGTTCTGCTGTTATTTTGATGCCATGTAAACTTGATGCTACAGAGAGATTCATGCATATTTTGAGATACTTTAGTAAGGATGTTTTGAACATATGGTTGTTCTCTATCCATTCATGCCCAGTTTGTAATTATGGAGTAGTCTAGCATGTCATTTTCGTGCTCTATTTTTGCTTTAAAATGTTTCCTTGCAGAATGTTTACATGTTATTCAATTTTGCCAAGGTTGTTGTAGTTGATCCTTGCATGCTATGAACTTGTTCTTGACTTGGTTAGCTTCACAAACATGTCTTATTGCTGATGCTATGCTTATCTTGTCATGCAATGACTTGTGATGAGTGAATCGAGCTTGTTAAGTAGGGTACTTGTTGTTGTTGTTTTGCTAGGCTGAATCTGTTATTTGGTGATGCTATGTAAACCTGCTGCTATAAGTCATTCTATGCATAATCTGGAGATGTTCACTAAGGGTGTTTTGTTCTACATATCATGCTCTATCCACCCATACCACTGGTTGCATTTATATCTTGCCGTAGATTGTTGTTTCCTTGCTCCAAAGTTGCTATATAATGTTGTTGTCAGTCTGTTAACACTAAGTTCAGTTGTTTCCATGATTGTTGCTAGTGTTCCATGCACCCTATGAACTTTCTATTGCCTTGCTTAGCTTCATAAACATGTATTCTTACTGTTGGTTGCCTTGCCATGCCATGTATTGCTCTATGGTGAGTGGTACAAGCTCACCAACATGCCTTCATAATTCTGTTCCTGCCATGTATGAATCTGTCATATAACTTGCTATGTTTACATGGGTGCCATCATATTTTCTGTTCCTTTTTGGCTTATGGTAAGTAATGGACTTTTGATATATGAAATTAGTAGATTCATGCCATGCCTTTGTTTGCCATGATAAGTTCCTGTAACATGTTGTTTGATAGCTCTAAACATTGCAACCTAATGTTATTTTCTGCAAAGTCTGAACTGTTATTATTTGCAATCTTGCCATGTGTGTTTGAGCATGTTCTAGTGATTTCTAGAGATAGCTCAGTGTTCATATTTTGTTACGCTTTACCTATACATCATGTCCATGCCTTTTGTTTTCTTGTTGAGGTCCTGTAGCATGTTGTTTTGATGCTTGCAATGTGCCTAGTTGTTGTTTTGGACAGATTGTTGTTATGACTTGTTTGGAGTGTATGTGTTGAACCGTTGCTCCGTTTTGAGTGTGCTCTATATGAAACTTGCTTAGAATTGCATGTAACTTCATACTATCATGTTGCATCCTTGTTTTGGTGTGTTTGCTTGATGTTTGGGTGCATTTTGCATCAATACCATGTTTAACTTGTTTTGCTCATATCTTCTAGGCCGCAGCCCCGAATTAAATGAACTTTATATGTAATTTGACTAAAAGTTCGTGTAGGTCATCTTTGTGCATCTTAACTTGCTGTTTAACAACTTAAACGTAATGTTTATTCAGATCTGGACCAATTTCGAAATATGCATATGAGGACTTATCGGATTTGTTATATGTTGGTCCCGGCCTCATTTAAACTTGCCTTGATGTGTTGCTCTTGTTTGCATCATCTCTTGTCATGAGTAGCCTCATGTAGCTTTGTCATACATCATGCTTGTTTGTGCATCATGCCTTGTTCATGTGTGGTGTGTTTACCATGTTGTGTGCTTCTTTCGATAGTTCCTGTTTCGTTGCGATCGTGAGGATTCGTTCGTCTACGCTTGGTTCGGCTTCATCCGTTCGTCTTCTTCATGGACTCGTTCTTCTTCCTAGCGGGATTTCAGGCAAGATGACCGCTACCCTGGATCTCACTACTATCATTGCTATGCTAGTTGCTTCGTTCTATCGCTATGCTGCGTTACCTATCTTTTGCTCATCAAGCCTCCCGAATTGCCATGAACCTCTAACCTTTGACACCCTTCCTAGCAAACCGTTGTTTGGCTATGTTACCTCTTTTGCTCAGCCCCTCTTATAGCGTTGTTAGTTGCAGGTGAAGTTGAAGATTGCTCCATGGTGGGCAGGTTTATGTTGGGATGTCACAATATCTCTTATATTATTAATGCATCTATATATTTGGTAAAGGGTGGAAGGCTCGGCCTTATGCCTGGTGTTTTGTTCCACTCTTACCGCCCTAGTTTCCGTCATACCGGTGTTATGTTCCCGGTTTTTGCGTTCCTTACGTGGTCGGGTGATTTGTGGGACCCCCTTGACAGATCGCTTTGAATAAAACTCCTCCAGCAAGGCCCAACATTGGTTTTACCATTTGCATCACCACCACCTATATTTCCCTTGGGAGTAATTAACCCAAGGGTCATCTTTATTACAGCCCCCCCGGGCCAATGCTTGTCTAAGTGTTGGTCCAAACTAGAGCACCGTGCGGGACCATCCCTTGGCAACTTGGGTTACGCCGGTACCTGTATGCTTAGCTTATCTGGTGTTGCCCTGGGAACGAGATATGTGCAGCTCCTATCGGGATTGTCGGTGCATCGGGCGGTCTTGCTGGTCTTGTTTTACCATTGTCAAAATGTCTTGTAAACCGGGATTCCGAGTCTGATCGGGTCTTCCTGGGAGAAGGTATATCCTTCGTTGATCGCGAGAGCTTATCATGGGCTAAGTTGGGACACCCCTGCAGGGCATAAACTTTCGAAAGCCGTGCCTGCGGTTATAGGCAGATGGGAATTTGTTAATGTCCGGTTGTAGATAACTTGACACCAGATATGAATTAAAATGCATCAACCGTGTGTGTAGCCGTGATGGTCTCTTTTCGGCGGAGTCCGGGAAGTGAACACGGTTTTGGGTTATGTTTGACGTAAGTAGGAGTTCAGGATCACTTCTTGATCATTGCTATCTTCACGACCGTTCCGCTTGCTCTCTTCTCGCTCTTATTTGCGTATGTTAGCCACCATATATGCTTAGTCGCTGCTGCAACCTCACCACTTTACCCCTTCCATTCCCTTTAAGCTTTGCTAGTCTTGATACCCATGGTAATGGGATTGCTGAGTCCTCGTGGCTCACAGATTACTACAACAACAGTTGCAGGTACAGGTTATGCGATGGTCATGACCCAAGAGCGATGCTTGCTTGCTTGAGTTCTTCTTCTGCTTCTTCTTCGATCAGGGGATAAGTTCCAGGTCGGCAGCCTGGGCTAGCAGGGTGGATGTCGTTTGAGTTTCTGTTTGTGTTTCATCCGTAGTCGGATGTTGCTCTCATGTATTGTGATGTTGTATTCGTGTGGCATTGTATGCCTCTTGTATGTATCCCCGTCTATTATGTAATATTGATGTAATGATATCCACCTTGCAAAAGCGTTTCAATATGCGGTTCTATCCTTGGTGGGACCTTCGAGTCTCTTTTGGATAGGGTCGCATATTGGGCGTGACAAGTTGGTATCAGAGCCTCGACTGACCTTAGGAGCCCCCTTGATTGATCGTGTAGTCTGGCTGATGTTGAGTCTAGAAGAAAACTGTTTTTCGGAGTCTAGTTATATCGGAGAGTAGGAATTCTTTTTACTCCTCAACCCCTTTGTCGCTCTGGTGAGGAATCTTGACGTAGGTGTTTTGAATTACTCCTCTTCCCCTTCAAATTTTTCTTTAGGTTCACGCAGTTGGTTTTCCGATCGTTGGTTCTCAGCTCTTTTGATCCGGTGCATTTCTCGTCAAGTCGACTCAAGCCTCTTCATCATTGAGTTCAATCCTCAGTTGTTTTTTTCCCACCCGCCCACCCTTCTTCTTCTCGAAACCGGAGTCCGTAATCGAGTATCCATCCTACTCGTGCGAAGTTTTTGCTCTCTCTCCTCAATTATTTCAACCGGTGTTTTTCTCTTCAAGATATTCGTCGGTTTCCCCTTCCATGTTGCCTTTGTTTTTCCCGCCCTCCCACCCTCTTCTTCCC
>NC_041393.1:265646376-265649128 GCF_002162155.2 Triticum dicoccoides
TTCCCGGAGCTTGAGTCTCTTTCGAGCATCAACTTTATTCGTGTGGAGCCTCTTCAGTCTTCCCTCAATTATTTCAACCAGTGATTTCTCTTTTGTTCGTCATTCTTCATCTCTTTTCCGGTGGACTCAATTCAAGTTTTTCGATAGTGATTATATTCTTTTCCTCGGATCAAGTGTTCTCCCTACTCGTTCGCCTCTCGCCAGTTTATCCTTCCAGAGTATTCAAGACATCTCAGAAGATTCGTCTGTGTTCGAATTAATTCGAGGTTGGCACCTCATTCAAATATTTCAATCGTTCCGGTGCATCATCTATCTCTTCAACAAACCTTTCCAACGGTGTTATCTCTTCAGTGGGCCCTAACCCACAGGTCTTTTTCCAGGATCTTACCTGACTCATCTAATTCCCCCGGAGTTATTCTCAATTCTTTTCAAGTGTGATGTAAAAATGGATCCCATCAGTCACATGCCTTCTCCAAGATCGTTTTCAAACTCTTCTCATTGTTGGCTCAACCTCTTCGCTTTTCGTTCTCCCGGAGTACCTCAGTAATTTTGGTGATGTTTCTCGTCGTCATTTGAAGACCGAAGAAGAGTTTTTCTCCAAATCTTGTCTGTTCTCTCGAAGTTTTGTGGTTCTAGCTTCATTTTATCCTCGCGAATTATTCCATTTGTCAGGTATTCTTTTCTCACCTATCCGGAGTATTTCAGGACTTGATTTCTGTTTCGTTTCACCGAAGGCCATCATTCCAATTATCGTTCTCTATTTATCCCGGTGCTTCGTTCAAATGTTCTTTATCAGCTTGAGTTCTTCTAGTTCCCTTATACCTAAATCCCCTCTAGCATATTTTTTCTTCTAATTCTTCCCGGTGATTCATTCTCTTTCATCAGTCATTTTTCTAATTCTTACGGTGGTTCGTTCAAGATTCTTTTTCCCTTGATCATCATTTTTATACATTCGATCTTTCCAATCCTACCGGTGGTTCATGAAGACTTTCTCAAATTTTGTGCTATACCCCCCCCCCTTAATCCTTTTTAAGAAGAATAAGTGATATGCAAAATCCATTGCTTGTCATCGATTAAATTTGATGAAGGATAAGCATACAATAAATCTTAATTTTTTTATCCAAGTGAGTAATCCATTCCTTCGGAGTTTGTTCGTGAGGAATAAATTCTAGTTCCAAGTCTTTTCATCTTTTCTTTTCCGGAGTTCAATTTCATCGGCCATTTCGTCGGAACCTCCATCTAAAGCATCGCAAGCTTTAATCTTATTCTTTCATCCTTCACTTTATCTCATTGTCCTTTTGTTTACCAGAGTTCTACATGGTGGTTCTTCATGATTTATTTCATTCTTCAAGAGTTCATCAAGATTTTGTTGGTGGAGTTCAAATATCTTTTCCTCTTGCGTCGCGAAGTGTAATTAATTCTCCGTATTCTTTTGAATTGGAGTTTTGCATTTCTTCTTTCTTTCCAGTTATTTAATCTTTCCCGCTCGTGGTGGGTTATCAGCTCATAAATTTTGATATGTTATCCATAAGTCCACGTCAAGTGTATTCTTTCGTTGTTGATTTTCTCAACAACTCCATTCAATCCTTCCTTCTAAGTTCTTTTCATTCAATTCTTTTAATTCTTCTGGAGGCATTGCATTGTTCATCTCGTCAAGTGCCATCCCATCTTGTGAAGTTCATGTTCTATTCCTTCATGTTTCAGCCCGAGTGATGCCTAAATCTTTTCAGTCTTATTCGTTTCTTATCTCGTTCTAACCGGAGTGGTTTCATAGTCTATCTGATCTCGTGAGCTTTTGATTCTCGTCATTCTCGTCGTTCCTCTCTTCTTCTCGAGTGCTCTCGATTCTTTGCTTCTTCTCTTGAGTTCTTGTTTCTCCTCATCCCTTTCCCCTTCCGTCTCGGTCCTAAGATCTCGGGACGAGATCTCTTGTTAGAGGAGGAGTGTTGTAACGCCCAGGATTCGATGCGCCAGGTGTCTGTCAGTGATTCACCGTCGTTGCCATGTCATTTGCTTGCGTGTTGCATTTTGCCATGTCATCATCTGCATTTCATCCGCATGTTTTTCAAAACTTGCATCCGTTTGGGTTCTCCCGGTTCTCTCCGTTGTCCGTTCGGAGTCCAGACCTCTCGCGCGCGCCCATCGCCCCTCTCAGACCTTGTTTTCGTGTGCGTGTGTTCAACATTCTCGGAAAGGACCGAGGTTTGCCAAGCGGCCTTGGCATAGCACCGGTAGACCGCCTGTCAAGTTTCGTGCCATTTGGAGGTCGTTTGATACTCCAATGGTTAACCGCGTAGCCCGAAACCCCCCTTCTCTTGGCAGCCCAACACCCTTTCCAAAGTGGCCCAAAACCCATCTAACTCCCCTCCATGCTCTCGGTCGTTCGATCACGATCATGTGGGCGAAAACCGCTCCTCATTTGGAGTCTCCTAGCTCCCTCTACCTATAAATAGGTGCCCTCCCATGAAATTCGCGGATGAAATCCTACCCTAACCCTAGCTTCTTCCTCCTCCAGCCGCCGGACATGTCCGCGCCCCACCAGACATGTCCGCCACTGCCCCTTTAGCGAATGGCGGCGCGCCACGTCACCCTCCTCTCTCTCCCCACGCCGCCGGCCCGCCGCGACCGGGCCCCGGCTGCGCCCCGCGGCCCGCGCCCGCTCCGCCACCGCCCGCCGCCCGCGCTCGCCCTCCGCTCCTGCCGGGTCGCCCGCGCCCGCTCGTCGGGACCTCGCCGGCCGCATCGCCGGAGC
>NC_041393.1:265652169-265657557 GCF_002162155.2 Triticum dicoccoides
AATAGCCGTGATCTTCGGTAACAGGACGACTTGGAGTTGTACCTTGACCTTATGACAACTAGAACCGGATACTTAATAAAACACACCCTTCCAAGTTCCACAGACAACCCGGTGATCGCTTTTCCGCAGGGCGACGAGGAGAGGATCGCCGGGTAGGATTATGCTATGCGATGCTACTGGAGATGCTGCTTGGAGATGCTACTTGGAGATGCTACTTGGAGGACTACAATTTACTCTCTTCTATATGCTGCAAGACGGAGGCTACCAGAAGCGTAGTCTTCGACAGGATTAGCTATCCCCCTCTTATTCTGGCATTCTGCAGTTCAGTCCACCGATATGGCCTCCTTACACATATACCCATGCATATGTAGTGTAGCTCCTTGCTTGCGAGTACTTTGGATGAGTACTCACGGTTGCTTTTCTCCCTCTTTTCCCCTTTCCCTTCTACCTGGTTGTCGCAACCAGATGCTGGAGTCCAGGAGCCAGACGCCACCGTCGACGACGACCCCTACTACACCGGAGGTGCCTACTACTACGTGCTGCCCACTGATGACGACCAGGAGTGACCTAGGAGGATCCCAGGCAGGAGGCCTGCTCCTCTTTCGATCTGTATCCCAGTTTGTGCTAGCCATCTTATGGCACCCTGTTTAACTTATGTCTGTACTCAGATATTGTTGCTTCCGCTGACTCGTCTATGATCGAGCACTTGTATTCGAGCCCTCGAGTCCCTGGCTTGTATTATGATGCTTGTATGACTTATTTTATTTGTAGAGTTGTGTTGTGATATCTTCCCATGAGTCCCTGATCTTGATCGTACACATTTGCGTGCATGACTAGTGTACGATTAAATCGGGGGCGTCACAAGTTGGTATCAGAGCCAACTGCCTGTAGGAATCCCCCTTCCAACTCCTTGGCCGAAGTCGAGTCTAGACTTTACAAAACTTTTACTAACATGGTTGTGCGGCCCATGGGCCCACGTCGCCATTGGGTGGTATTAGGATCTTTTACTCCTCGATCTTTACTCTGGGATTCTGAACTCTCTTCTATTCGGGTTAAACGATTTTGCTAATAACAAAACTAACTTTAGGTTCTCGCGAGTACTTTCTCCCGGAGAGCCCCTCACTTCAGATGATCGTCTGCTAATCAGAAGAATTCGGAGATACTCTTTGATATTCTCTCGAGACTTTGTGCCCATCACTTTTGCTATTCCTGGCCACCGATAAATCCGTATGGATAACTACTTACACTTGCCATTCATACGATCATCCCCCAGTGATCTTGTTATTACAAGATACCCCGAAGTTTTCTCTATTGATCCGAGAATACTTTGTGCCTACTGCCTAGCAGTTCCTTACTACATGAATACCCCCTCAAATAAATACTCGCACTTGTCGAGTATCCGCTCATCCCCTGTTGTTCATGTGTTACACAAAATTCTTCAAAATACTATTCGATCTTCCGAGAATCCTCTGGAGCCTTTGGCTCCTGAAATTCTTGCTTGCTTGCATTATGGTTAATCCCATAAGTCTCGTAGTCATATTGACATTCCTTGTCATTATCATTTTGAGTCTGTTGACTCAATATGTTTGCGAATACCCGCAATCATCATTGATCCTTATAAATTACCTTTCCGGCTGAGCTGCCATTCTTTTAACTGGAATTGGTTCTCGACCAATCCAAGTGTCGTTGATTGTACCCTAAGGCTATTCAACTTATCCATCCCTAATCAGAGCATTGCTTCTGACCCCTTGATTTGGGAATCGTAATTCATTTGCATTTGACAATTGAGTTAGTCAGTTGTTTCTATATTTTGATCTCCTTGCATCCTTCTTCCTCTAGATGAGAACTGATGCTCACGTCAGATCCCTTGTGGATCACCAGATCCTTTGTTGGATTTTATCTGACAACGCCTTTCATATTCAATAACCTTGTGAGCCTTTTCCTCTGATACATAAGGCCTTTGGTAAATTGTATCCTCTGCTTTCTCAATCATGCTCTGCCTTCGAACTTGAGTTAATTATTCCTAAAGATTCTGGTATATGATTCCAAGGAGCCCCTATGGGTAGAACATATGCCTTCACTAAACCGTGTGAACCTGAAAGTTTTCACGAATCATACTCTTCTGGTGCCTCGCCAGATAAAATTTTCAACACTGCAACTTCATCGAACGTGAGAAGTGAATGGAAGGTTATACATTGAAGAAGTGGGAGTCGACCTTGAACTTGTGTTCATGCCCATGGACACGATGTAGATCTTATCATTAAAGCTTCTATTAAATTAATTATTCCTTTGGTATAAGTTCATCTTATATCTAGGATCTGGCCTTTTGCAATCGTGGTTCCGACCATGATTGTTCTTCTTTGATCTCATTTCTCGGACAAGTTAAAACAATTGTCTTCTATGGATCAGTACACCGGTCCAACCTTTACTTTGATCTTGTGTCGAGTATTAACCCCCTGGTATCTCGAGATTATCATGGTACTGCATAACTTTTTATGAGTTCATCAAGTACTACCTCCCACTGATTCCAATTTCTCACGGGCTCTGAGTTATTAAACACTCAAAGACACCGATAACTGAACCGAGTCCGCTCTACGGTTCAACAACTCTTCAGTAAGCTTCTATAAGTACGAGTTTGTACCCGATCACGCCATTCCTAGCCTGTTTGGCTATATCATTGTCGTGACGATTCTAACGGTGCTACCTGGTCCTTATTCTTGGAACACCAATTTTCGACGATGAACTAACCTTACGTCGATTTTCCTCGTCATATCCTTTCACCTTAACCAACAAGCTTGAGTTCGAGTTTGTGTCGTACCCTTGGTTCCTATAACCTTTCACTTCATCATTACTTTGACTTGATGTCGTCGCCGATCGATTACATCTTCATGAACTCTCGCGACAAAGGTTTCGAGATCGTCAACATTCTGAGCTCATCCAGGATATCAATTGGATTCATGATGAGAAATACCATCCTTGCCTCGATGAATTGTATTATCATCGACCACTTTATTGCCTTCCCACCAACACAACTTGTTCGTGTTTGGTGTAAACCTTGAGATCACTGCTAACCAGCAGTCGATCTTCCTTACCTCGGTAGTATTACCATCTCTTTTTGTCAAGAATGTGGTGAGAATTTCACCACCTCTTAATACTTCTTCATAACATAATATTTCTTGCCATCTTCGTTCATTCCTTGGTCCCCGTATTGTTTTCAACCGGAATACCGACAATGGAGCTATGACGTGTGAATTCAAAACTTCTAACAACCCTATTGCCTTGAAGTGAATGGGCAATAGTTCATTCTAAGTCCTTCGCTAATTGAATCACCATTCTGACATTGGTCATGCAACCCAACCCATATTTCGGGCGCACCTTTCAACCAATGTTTAATTGTGTATGTTTTCCTCGAGCATACTTCCTTATATCATTTGATCTGACAAATGTTATCTCCTTGTTCACTTAATGGTGGAAATCCATCTTTTGGGAATCTCGGTGAATTGCCGTTGAGTTCACCAGACACCTCCTTGTCCTCTCCTTGGGTTAATGATGGACTCTTGTTAACGGAAATCACTTCGTAGTTCATTTCTCCGAGAATCTTACAATGTCATCTCGTCAATTTGCGTTGCACCTTTTCTTCTCAGCTATCCTAAGTCTGAGGTATCCTGACACCAATCGGATCTGAATCTTGGTCAGATATGATGGTTGGGACAATTTTCCAAGAGTCATGAAGTTGATCCTTTGATGACCCAGTAACATGATGTCATGCCTAGCACCCCCCCCCCCCGGCTGGAGGACCTATCATTATAGATTCCTTTTCAGCAAGGTTATCCATTCGTCCATGAGGAAATTGTAAGACTTATTCTACAAGTTATTCCTGATGGATCCTTCGTGTTTCCAAAGTCTGATCTTCACCTGAAGACCATGTCAATGCTTTCTCGGAGCATGCCTATGGTACTTCAATTTTCAACAAGACCATTTGAAGCACGATGCTAAATTCTATTTATCACTTATCCTAACACCGTTGTATGGGTAATATCATGAGATTCCTTCCCCCTTACCTAAATGGTTTTCTACTTTATATCCTGTCATGGATATCATGCTCTGCTTGTCATTAGGAAGGATATACCCCTGAAATATGTGTTTAAACATATTTTCCTTTCCATTGTTCTGTTTAATCTGATGATCATATTTTCCTTCCATTGGTTTGTTTAGACCTTTGCTATGATCTATATGATATAAGCAGTAATAATCCACTGCTTGTGCAAACACCCCGATGTACAACTCTGTCAGTAAGACCCTGTTTTTATTGTTGATGACATTCCGGTAACCACCGATGGATGAGAACTTTGCCTATTGGTCCGCCTCGTTCAACGAGCAGGAAAGTAGTTCTCTTCGTCCCTCGCCCTTGGTATCGACGTTGTCGCCGACATAATTGACAGGCTACCCCCCCCCTGACATGCCTAGCTTGCATGATCACGCAAGACGTCTTCGCCCTTCCTACTTCTAACCCACATGGTGGGCCCATAACCCACAGGTCCACTGGATCGAAACCTGACTCTCCTGTACGACCCTGTTTCTAGTGGTTATTCCCCACGCTTGGTTTCGTATTTAAATCATGGGCCACCTTCCTAGTGCTCTATTATGGTATCAGACGCAATATTTACTGTCGCTACTCTGAACCCCTTTCTCACTCTGGTTCGGACTTCGAGCAACTAGTTATCCGCTTGGAACCTCTTATTGTACCTTCATACCTTACTCTCGAGGTATTTTATATGTTCAACTCGAGAGATAATCTTATGCTCCTTCATGGGTTAACCCCCAGATTGTTTCCCTTAAAAGCATTATGTCGTAGTGAGCTGCTCCTTATCTTTTGTAAGTACGATGGAGTTTCCGAAGAAATGATGACCAGTTTATCATGATGCATCGGAATAAAGGATTGAAGACATCAACGAGAAGGCTTAACTTCTTCGAGAAGATCCGTTAGGTTTTCGTAACCAGACCTTTCCCTCTTACTCCCCTCTTAAATCTCGGGACGAGATTTCTTGTAGTGGAGGAGAATTGTGACGCCCGGGTGATTACGCTACAGTAATCCCGCGTTAATGAGGACACGTCACCTCGGTTACTGCGAATATTCTCGCGTCGGTTCGAAACTTTCAAATTCAAAATTTAAATATTGTCAAACATCAAACATTTCCACACATCAAAACAAAATGTTCGGTTAGTGCCAAATATTACATAGGTAATTATAATAAAGAAAACACAAATTTATAAAATACTTATATGCCATAAGTTGAATTAAAACAGTAAAAGAGAATAAATAAAAGGAAAAGGAACAAAACAGGAAACAAAAAAAAAGAGGGAGGAACAAGAGAGAAGCCCCCCCCC
>NC_041393.1:265658667-265670890 GCF_002162155.2 Triticum dicoccoides
CCGAACCCCCCCCCCCTCGCTGGCTGCCGCTTACCCCGCGTCCGGCGAGTGGATCTGGCCGCCGGCGCCGGTGTGCCCCGTGCTGCCCAGCGCCCTCTCGGGCTCGAGCCCATTCGGGCGCCCGCGGCCACGCCCGCTAGCGCCCCGCCCGGTTGGCCCCCTATGCCTATGACAGGAGGGCCCTACACCACAGGAATGATTAAAAAAAATATAAATAAATAAATTAATTAATTAATAATTAATTAATTAAGTAATTACTTAAGTTAATTAATTCGGGTTAATTAATTCAATTAACTAATCAAGTTATAGTTAAGTTAACCTAATCCTAATTAACTTAATTAGAGGATGACAGGTGGGTCCCCCTGGACCCACATGTCAGGTTGACTTGGTCAACAGTCAACGTTGACTGCTGATGTCAGCATGACATCATGCTGATGTCATTAATCTGTTTTTCGAATTAATTTAAATATTTAATTAAATTCCAGAAATTAATAAATACTTTAGAAAATCATATCTTTTAATCCGTAACTCGGATTAAAATAATTTCAACATGAAAGTTGCTCAGAACGACGAGACGAATCCGGATACGTAGTCCGTTCGTCCGCCACACACCCCTAACCTATCGAACTTGCAAACTTTCCTCTCCGGTTCAACTGTCTGACAGACGTCCGGAACCGGGAAGACTTTCCCGGATGTTTCCCCCTTCGCCAGTATCGCCTAGCGCTGCGTTAGAACACGTCTAGCTCTGTCTGTTGTCCTGTCATGCACTTGCCTGCTATGTATTTACTGTACTTCCCCCTCTTCTCTCCGATAGACCTCGAGACCGATGCTGATGTCCCTGTGATCGACTACGTCACCGACGACCCCTCTCTCTTGCCAGAGCAACCAGGCAAGCCCCCCCCCCCTTGATCACCAGATATCGCCTATTCTACTCTATACTGCTTGCATTAGAGTAGTGTAGCATGTTACTGCTTTCCGTTAATCCTATTCTGATGCATAGCCTGTCATTGTTGCTACAGTCATTGATACCTTACCTACCATCCTAAATGCTTAGTATAGGATGCTAGTTTATCATCATTGGCCCTACATTCTTGTCAGTCTGCCTTGCTATACTATCGGGCCGTGATCACTTGGGAGGTGATCACGGGTATATACTATACATACATACATACTATACAGATGGTGACTAAAGTCGGGTCAGCTCGATGAGTACCCGCAAGTGATTCTGATGAGGGGGCTGAAAGGACAGGTGGCTCCATCCCGGTAGAGGTGGGCCTGGGTTCCCGACGGCCCCCGACTGTTACTTTGTGGCGGAGCGACAGGGCAGGTTGAGACCACCTAGGAGACAGGTGGGCCTGGCCCTGTTCGGCGTTCGCGGATACTTAACACGCTTAACGAGATCTTGGTATTTGATCTGAGTCTGGCTACGAGCCTATACGCACTAACCATCTACGTGGGAGTAGTTATGGGTATCCCGACGTCGTGGTATCAGCCGAAGCACTTCAGACGTCAGCGACGGAGCGGCGCGCGCCGAATTGGACTGGAATGCCACTAGGCTAGGTCTGCTTTCGGCCGCGTACGCAACGTGCAGGTGTGCTATGGGCGATGGGCCCAGACCCCTGTGCGCTTAGGTTTAGACCGGCGTGCTGGCCTCTCTGTTGAGCCTAGGTGGGGCTGCGACGTGTTGATCTTCCGAGGCCGGGCATGACCCAGGAAAGTGTGTCCGGCCAAATGGGATCGAGCGTGTTGGGCTATGTGGTGCACCCCTGCAGGGAAGTTAATCTATTCGAATAGCTGTGATCTTCGGTAACAGGACGACTTGGAGTTGTACCTTGACCTTATGACAACTAGAACCGGATACTTAATAAAACACACCCTTCCAAGTTCCACAGACAACCCGGTGATCGCTTTTCCGCAGGGCGACGAGGAGAGGATCGCCGGGTAGGATTATGCTATGCGATGCTACTGGAGATGCTGCTTGGAGATGCTACTTGGAGATGCTACTTGGAGGACTACAATTTACTCTCTTCTATATGCTGCAAGACGGAGGCTACCAGAAGCGTAGTCTTCGACAGGATTAGCTATCCCCCTCTTATTCTGGCATTCTGCAGTTCAGTCCATCGATATGGCCTCCTTACACATATACCCATGCATATGTAGTGTAGCTCCTTGCTTGCGAGTACTTTGGATGAGTACTCACGGTTGCTTTTCTCCCTCTTTTCCCCTTTCCCTTCTACCTGGTTGTCGCAACCAGATGCTGGAGTCCAGGAGCCAGACGCCACCGTCGACGACGACCCCTACTACACCGGAGGTGCCTACTACTACGTGCTGCCCGCTGATGACGACCAGGAGTGACCTAGGAGGATCCCAGGCAGGAGGCCTGCTCCTCTTTCGATCTGTATCCCAGTTTGTGCTAGCCATCTTATGGCACCCTGTTTAACTTATGTCTGTACTCAGATATTGTTGCTTCCGCTGACTCGTCTATGATCGAGCACTTGTATTCGAGCCCTCGAGTCCCTGGCTTGTATTATGATGCTTGTATGACTTATTTTATTTGTAGAGTTGTGTTGTGATATCTTCCCGTGAGTCCCTGATCTTGATCGTACACATTTGCGTGCATGACTAGTGTACGATTAAATCGGGGGCGTCACACCCGCGCCTCCGCCCACCTGCCCTCGGCTTCCGCACCTCGCCGCCGCCTCGGTTCCGCCCTCGTCGTGCCATGGACGGCCATGGAGCCCGAGCTCCCGATCTCCTCGTCAACGGCGCCGTCGAGTCCCGCTGACCCCGGGAACGGATCCCGCAGCCGCAGATCCACCGGCCTCCGCCCCGCGCCTTCATCCCCGGCTCCATCCACCACCCTGCGCCGCGCCGCCCTCGCCGGAGAGCGCCGCCGCTCGTCGTCAAGACCGGATCGGGAGGAGCCCGATCCAGTCGTCGGGCACGCGTTGACCCCCGCATGGGCCAGCGCCTCCCCGCCGCCCATCTCCTCGGCCGCCTCCTTCCACGTCCTGGGCCGAGCCCATGGTGAGCTTTGCCTCTATCCAGCGCCCGGTGCATCGAATAGTATTTTACGCTCATCTGTAGTTTTTTCGAAAAAACTGCTAAGTCCCGAAATTCTATCATTATAATGCCATGTTCATCGCATCATATCTCTGCATTCGTAGCTCCGTTTTGTGCGTGTAATATGTCAAATTGTTCGCCTCAACGAGTACTTCATTTCATTCCATTGCATCATTTTCATTTGAGCTCATCTTGATGCCTGAATCTTTGTTGCAAGAGTGATTCATAATGTTGCCTGTTGTCTGTTAACAGAACATGCTCATTTGTCATTTTTGCCATGATTGATGTGTGCATCCTATGAGGTTGATGTCTACATGTGTTTTTAACTATGCCATGTCTTCTTTACAGAGGTGATTACCATGTATTTTTTTGATCAATATGGTGACTAGAACAAGCATGCAAACTAGGCATCGTGATGTTACTGATTTTAGTCCTGTTCTGCTGTTATTTTGATGCCATGTAAACTTGATGCTACAGAGAGATTCATGCATATTTTGAGATACTTTAGTAAGGATGTTTTGAACATATGGTTGTTCTCTATCCATTCATGCCCAGTTTGCAATTATGGAGTAGTCTAGCATGTCATTTTCGTGCTCTATTTTTGCTTCAAAATGTTTCCTTGCAGATTGTTTACATGTTATTCAATTTTGCCAAGGTTGTTGTAGTTGATCCTTGCATGCTATGAACTTGTTCTTGACTTGGTTAGCTTCACAAACATGTCTTATTGCTGATGCTATGCTTATCTTGTCATGCAATGACTTGTGATGAGTGAATCAAGCTTGTTAAGTAGGGTACTTGCTGTTGTTGTTTTGCTAGGCTGAATCTGTTATTTGGTGATGCTATGTAAACCTGCTGCTATAAGTCATTCTATGCATAATCTGGAGATGTTCAATAAGGGTGTTTTGTTCTACATGTCATGCTCTATCCACCCATGCCCCTGGTTGCATTTATATCTTGCGGTAGATTGTTTTTTCCTTGCTCCAAAGTTGCTATATAATGTTGTTGTCAGCCTGTTAACACTAAGTTCAGTTGTTTCCATGATTGTTGCTAGTGTTCCATGCACCCTATGAACTTTCTATTGCCTTGCTTAGCTTCATAAACATGTATTCTTACTGTTGGTTGCCTTGCCATGCCATGTATTGCTCTATGGTGAGTGGTACAAGCTCACCAACATGCCTTCATAATTCTGTTCCTGCCATGTATGAATCTGTCATATAACTTACTATGTTTACATGGGTGCCATCATATTTTCTGTTCCTTTTTGGCTTATGGTAAGTAAAGGACTTTTGATCTATGAAATTAGTAGATTCATGCCATGCCTTTGTTTGCCATGATAAGTTCCTGTAACATGTTGTTTGATAGCTCTAAACATTGCAACCTAATGTTATTTTCTGCAAAGTCTGAACTGTTATTATTTGCAATTTTGCCATGTGTGTTTGAGCATGTTCTAGTGATTTCTAGAGATAGCTCAGTGTTCATGTTTTGTTATGCTTTACCTATACATCATGTCCATGCCTTTTGTTTTCTTGTTGAGGTCCTGTAGCATGTTGTTTTGATGCTTGCAATATGCCTAGTTGCTGTTTTGGACAGATTGTTGTTATGACTTGTTTGGAGTGTATGTGTTGAACCGTTGCTCCGTTTTGAGTGTGCTCTATATGAAACTTGCTTAGAATTGCATGTAGCTTCATACTATCATGTTGCATCCTTGTTTTGGTGTGTTTGCTTGATGTTTGGATGCATTTTGCATCAATACCATGTTTAACTTGTTTTGCTCATATCTTCTAGGCCGCAGCCCCGAATTAAATGAACTTTATATGTAATTTGACTAGAATTTTGTGTAGATCATCTTTGTGCATCTTAACTTGCTGTTTAACAACTTAAACGTAATGTTTATTCAAATCTGGACCAATTTCGAAATATGCATATGAGGACTTACCGGATTTGTTATATGTTGTTCCCGGCCTCATTTAAACTTGCCTTGATGTGTTGCTCTTGTTTGCATCATCTCTTGCAATGAGTAGCCTCATGTAGCTTTGTCATACATCATGCTTGTTTGTGCATCATGCCTTGTTCATGTGTGGTGTGTTTACCATGTTGTGTGCTTCTTTCGATAGTTCCTGTTTCCTTGCGATTGTGAGGATTCGTTCGTCTACGCTTGGTTCGGCTTCATCCGTTCGTCTTCTTCATGGACTCATTCTTCTTCCTAGCGGGATTTCAGGCAAGATGACCGCTACCCTGGATCTCACTACTATCATTGCTATGCTAGTTGCTTCGTTCTATCGCTATGCTATGTTACCTATCTTTTGCTCATCAAGCCTCTCAAATTGCCATGAACCTCTAACCTTTGACACCCTTCCTAGCAAACCGTTGTTTGGCTATGTTGCCGCTTTTGCTCAGCCCCTCTTATAGCGTTGTTAGTTGCAGGTGAAGTTGAAGATTGCTCCATGGTGGACAGGTTTATGTTGGGATATCACAATATCTCTTATATTATTAATGCATCTATATATTTGGTAAAGGGTGGAAGGCTCGGCCTTATGCCTGGTGTTTTGTTCCACTCTTACCGCCCTAGTTTCCGTCATACCGGTGTTATGTTCCCGGATTTTGCGTTCCTTACGCGGTCGGGTGATTTATGGGACCCCCTTGACAGTTCGCTTTGAATAAAACTCCTCCAGCAAGGCCCAACATTGGTTTTACCATTTGCATCACCACCACCTATATTTCCCTTGGGAGTAATTAACCCAAGGGTCATCTTTATTACAGCCCCCCCCCCGGGCCAATGCTTGTCTAAGTGTTGGTCCAAACTAGAGCACCGTGCGGGACCATCCCTTGGCAACTTGGGTTACGTCGGTACCTATACGCTTAGCTTATCTGGTGTTGCCCTGAGAATGAGATATGTGCAGCTCCTATCAGGATTGTCGGCGCATCGGGCGGTCTTGCTGGTCTTGTTTTACCATTGTCGAAATGTCTTGTAAACCGGGATTCCGAGTCTGATCGGGTCTTCCTGGGAGAAGGTATATCCTTCGTTGATCGCGAGAGCTTATCCTGGGCTAAGTTGGGACACCCCTGCAGGGTATAAACTTCCGAAAGCCGTGCATGCGGTTATAGGCAGATGGGAATTTGTTAATGTCCGGTTGTAGATAACTTGACACCAGATACGAATTAAAACGCATCAACCATGTGTGTAGCCGTGATGGTCTCTTTTCGGCGGAGTCCGGGAAGTGAACACGGTTTTGGGTTATGTTTGACGTAAGTAGGAGTTCAGGATCACTTCTTGATCATTGCTAGCTTCACGACCGTTCCGCTTGCTCTCTTCTCGCTCTTATTTGCGTATGTTAGCCACCATATATGCTTAGTCGCTGCTGCAACCTCACCACTTTACCCCTTCCATTCCCTTTAAGCTTTGCTAGTCTTGATACCCATGGTAATGGGATTGCTGAGTCCTCGTGGCTCACAGATTACTACAACAACAGTTGCAGGTACAGGTTATGCGATGGTCATGACGCGAGAGCGATGCTTGCTTGCTTGAGTTCTTCTTCTGCTTCTTCTTCGATCAGGGGATAAGTTCCAGGTCGGCAGCCTGGGCTAGCAGGGTGGATGTCGTTTGAGTTTCTGTTTGTGTTTCATCCGTAGTCGCATGTTGCTCTCATGTATTGTGATGTTGTATTCGTGTGGCATTGTATGCCTCTTGTATGTATCCCCATCTATTATGTAATGTTGATGTAATGATATCCACCTTGCAAAATCGTTTCAATATGCGGTTCTATCCTTGGTGGGACCTTCGAGTCTCTTTTGGATAGGGTTGCATATTGGGCGTGACACCCGGCCTTGCTTGCTGCACTGCACTCCGCCCCGTCACCGAGCTCCTATGGTGGCGGTGGTGACTGGTACATGGACTTGGCGACACTGCTCACATGACTGCTCATCCCGATAACCTCACGCCTGCCACTCCCGTTCATACTCCCACCCGTATCACCGTTGGTAATGGTTCCTCCCTACCCATTACTCACGTTGGTCATATGTATTTTCCTTCTACTTCCACTCTTGTGCATATGTCTAATGTTCTTGTGTCTCCTGACTTAGTCACTAATCTCATTTGCGTTCGTCGCCTTGCTCGTGAAAATCCTATAACTGTTGAATTTGACGATATCGGTTTTTCTATGAAGGACGCCCGTACACGGATGGTGCTCCACCGATGTGATAGCCCGAATGAGCTTTATCTAGTGCATCCCTCCGGTGCCACCACCACCTGTCGCCCCGCCGCCTTCGCCGCCAGTGTCGATCTTTGGCATGCCCGTCTCGGTCATCCCAATTCCACCATTATGCGTCAGATTCTTCAAAGTTTTTCCTTCTCATGTAATAAGGTCGACGATCACACTTGTGAGGCTTGCCGTCTTGGCAAGCACGTTCATCTTCCCTTTAGCGCGTCTACAAACATTTCCACCTTTCCGTTTCAATTATTGCATAGTGATGTTTGGACGTCCCCGATTGCTAGCAACATGGGCTATTTACACTATCTAGTGATATTGGATGATTTTACTCATTATGTGTGGACCTTTCCTCTCCGTCGCAAGTTCGGCGCTCTTTCCACACTCACCGATTTTTATTCATATGTCACCACACAGTTCGTTCGTCCTATTCTCGCCTTGCAAGCTGACAACGGCAAGGAGTTTGACAATGTTGTCGTCCGCAATTTACTTGCGTCCCATGGCACCATCTTTCGTCTCACCTGCCCCTACACGTCTCAGCAGAATGGCCGCGCCGAGCGCGTCCTTCACACGCTTAATGACTGTGTCCACAATCAATTATCGATGCACCAAATCATTCTCTACACGGGGCAAAGAGTTTGAGCCTTGTGGCTTCCTTTTTTTCGATAAAGGGTGGATTTTATTAGCTCAAAATGAAGCATCAAGAAGATACAGACAGAAAGAGCACACACCTGGCCTCTGCATAGCTAAAATGCACACAACCAACATCAACACACGCTCACAAAAACACACCGGCAAATAGCAAAGTCATATAAGACCAAAGCTATGTTCTAGCGAGAAAAAAAACTCGATCAAATCCATGATAGGAAAACTACACTCACGACCATATCTGCACCAACAATCTCATGACACCACATGGTTGACGATGTTCTTCAACAACAACGCCTTCAAGAAGGGAGTGACGCTCAATCGCCGCCGTCACCGGATCCAACCATCCAAGGCCAGAATCTAGGTTTTCACCCTGAAGAACCAGTCCTAACATATCCGAGCAATGCCTTCAACAAGGTAACGACATGAAAACATCGCCATTGCCAGGTATAAGACCTAGGCTTTCACCCCAGAGCTCGAGACCGGGTGCTCGAGTGGCACCACCATTGACACCACTTTTGTGTTGTCGCCACCATTTTTCCGCAATCCCACTAGCTACATGTGATGTGTGACCACCGCCGCTACACAGCCATCCCTCTACATCAAGTCGTTGTCGGTAGTCTGCATCTCATCCCCGAAGTCACCCACCGGGTCTGGCGAGGATCACTCACGAAGACTTTCAGTAGCCACTATAATCCATGGCGAGGCCGCCACCACAGGCTGGGAGTTAAAACCGATGGCGGAGTACATCACCGTGAGTACCACCTCACTGAAGAGCCTTGTTCGTTCCCGTCGACGGGACTTGGATGCCAGAAACAACCCACGTAGGCAACTCGTCCTTGAGCGTCCGGCCGCTGAGTGCCTTCAATGTCGCCATGCAGCCACCACCCATCAATGGATTGCAAACCAGGACCAACAAGCTAGATGGATCCATCGTTGGAGGAACAAGCCGCCATGACAGAGGAGCGCACCGCTGGGAGGGAGCGTTGCGTCCAAGGGGCAAGCCCCGCCGCCACCGCGGCAAGCGCCGGCGGCGACGGCGGTGCGCGCGGCTTCGATGGGAAGGAAGACTTGGCGGCGGCGATTGGATCTCCCGGGTCGCCCCTCCTGAGCGACACGGGAGTCAGTTTCCCAGAGCCTTGTGGCTTCCTATACACACGACATTCTTGGTTCTGCACTTACTCTTGAACCTGTGTTGGTTTGGGACATCAATCTCATTCGTCAGTAGTGTGTGTCGTGTACTATGATTACTTTCTTCTTGTTGTTAAATCCCGGTCTATCTGTCACCGAGCTTCCTTCTCTGCTGCAAATACAAATACCATTCCACTGCATTTGCCCAAAAGCAGTAACAATAGCAATAGCAGTAGGAGTAGCATTAGGAATTAAGACCATCGGGCCTCATTCTAGCAGTTTTTATACAGGCCGAAAAAGAACCTGATTCCCCGCAACAAGAGTCCAGATTCCCCGCAACAAGCTTGGAAAGGAAGAAGACACGAATGAGGAGTTTCACTTTTTACTCTGCACTTTCAGGCCTTATACAATGCAAGGTACTTAGGGGTGCGGGTGCTTGGTAAATAAAACCATTTTTTTCTTAAGCATGAGTGCTTATCTCTATAGGATGGCTGCCTAATTAAGCATTTATCCTCTATAAATTAGCACCGATGCTTCAGAAAAACTGAGTTTTTTTAAGCACCTTCCCTAAGCATGAATTGCGTTGTGCAAGCCTCAGAGTGCTTGCTATGTCCCCCCAACTTGTCCAGGCCTTGCTCCTTTTCTGCTTGATAAAGTTCGGCCTACAGATGGTGGAATTAATTTTCGTATTTTCAACTAAAATCCACCAAGAATTTTATCAGGGCAAGACCTCATTTGGAGCCCAGTTCCCTTTGATCTTGTTCATTTGGCATGAAATTCTTAGTCCCAATCACGCCTTGCCAACTAGAAGCAGAGATATATGTATAACCTAAAAGAATGTAGAACCAGAGATGCTACTAAACAAATTTATTCGAATTCTGCCATAGTGGTCACAGCAACACCATCAAACTCCAAAATGAAAAATCGAATCACACTTCTGAGCTAGGAACTACGACGAGTAATTTGGAACGGAGGGAGTAGCAGGAAGCATCGGCAGGGAGGGACAAACACAAAATTTACACGCGTCGATAGATAGAGGAATCTTCAGATCTTGGTGGCGAAATCAAGGCCTTCCTTGCCGAGCGCCTCCACGTCGTCCACCGGCGGCTGGGCCCTGGCGACCTTGGCGATGGCCTGATTCTCGTCGGCGGAGCCGCCCTCTAGGAACACACCGATGACCTTGCCGTCCTTGACCCAGTAGGTGCCGAACTTGGGCTTGGCCGCCGCTGGGTCGTTGTCCCCGAACAGCACCGTCTCGCCAACGTTGTCGCCGTAGAACTGCCACGCGACGTCGAACGACCTGGAGTAGAAGTAGGGCAGGTAGTCGTACTCCGCCACAGACTCGCCGGACTCCTTGGCCTTGATCGCCTACATACAAATTGAAAAAACAATTGTACATGTCAAGCTTCTGACAGATCATGTATGTGGAATTTCATTGGAAAACAAACAGTTGAATACTACCGCTACCGGGTTTGTGAATGGGGCCTAACAAGGATTGCTTACCTTTACTGCCTGCTCGGCTGATTTCCGAGCATGGTCGACGTGCTCCACTCTCCTCGGCTCGTCGTACAGTTTCATGGGGAAAGTCGCCACATCACCGATGGCATATACACCAGCAACGCTTGTTTCGAAGAATGTGTCGGTCTGGGTGAAAACACAAGATAAAAGAAAATGTCAAACCTTAAGGCAGCGGCAAGGACAAGATGCACAAAATGATGTGTACAGTTGCTAATTAGGTTGAGCCAATCAGTTGGATAATATTTTGTCCAAGTGTCAGTTGGATGCATTCATCAACACAACAGTGAAACTAACCTTGAGTCCACCCTTCTCCTCTTCAACTTGGCCTTTGAAGAGGCCTGTCAGCGGCCTGCCACCGACTCCAACGATGACGATGTCGGCATCGAGTACTCTTCCATCCTTCAGCTTCACCACACTAACCTGCCAAGCAAAGAGAGAAAAACAGATTCAATTCCTTCACTTCAAACACCACTATCAAACTGAAACTGCAGAGGTATACTCAGAAGTCAGAACTCACATCTCCATTGGCATCAGCATCAAAACCACTAGCCACAGTACCCTTCACGATATTGATTCCTTTGCTAGCGTAGTAACCCTCGTAGAAATGAGCAATGCCGGCAGTGAAGAGACGTGGCACTGCAAAAGATGGCATTCCCCGTGTGAGATTGCATTAACATTATCGTCCATGTGTGTAAGTATCGAGACATTGGTGTTTCTTTGCTGCTAAATATTCAAAAAATAAGCTTAACAGACAAGAACAGTCAGACTTACTGCACCACGGCTCTGGGTACACCATAGTGACATCGAAATTGTTGATTTTCAGTGCTGCGCTGAGCTCAAGTCCTATGTAGCCACCTCCAACAACGACGGCCTTCCCATCCTTCTTTGCTTGCATAGCTGCGACCAACTTGTCGGCGTCATCAATTTCCCTTAGATACAATATGTTGTTTGATTCTGCTCCTTGAACGCCAAAGTCAGTGAGCTTTATGGTCTGAGCAAGCAGAGAAACACAGATACAATAAGTGCACATATTTCATGAAGAGAAGACTGACTCGGCAAAAGTAAGATTAACAAGTTTTCAGTACCAATAGCGCAAGCTGCAGGTTATTTATGTTGCAATGAGAAATTAACAGTTGGGAACTCACCGAGGAGCCAGTGGCGATGAGCAAGGTCTCATAGGTGAAGGTTGCTCCATCTGCACTGGTCAATGTCTTGGAGGCAAGATCAGCCTTGACAATTTCCATGCTCAGGATCAGCTCAATGCCTGCAGGCAGACACTTGCTCAGAAATCTTACAGAGAACACACTAGGTGCTCTTTTCTGCCTAAGCTGTCAGATAGTAGTAACATAAACTCGAGACATGCTGTTCTGGTGGTGTTAAAGTAACATAAACTCTCCGCTTTGTTTGACTAATCATCACGTAGTTTCCTCTGGTTAATCTTAAAGAATGAGTAACCAAGCCACTGTCCGCAATGGGGACAGGACATGTTGCTCACCTTTTTCCGTGTACCATTCGGGCAAGAGCTTCTCCCCGCCGCTCCCGACGCAGGTGTGGAATCCTGGAAGCCTGGCGGCATCTGCTTGCACGGAAGGAAGACACACGTTTAGAGTTGAGCGACAAGCAAGCGCTGCGGCGGATAAAAAAATTCAGTCAGCAGT
>NC_041393.1:265671167-265679905 GCF_002162155.2 Triticum dicoccoides
GGTAGGGAGGGGGGGGGGGGCTTGTTTCTTACTCTGGGGAAAGAGGTAGCCCTTGCTGAGCGCAGGGCGCTCATACGGAGCCACCTGAAAACGCAAACACAAAGCAACAACAACATCAGCCCTTGTTGACCGTTGGGTTCCAAAAAGAAATTTGTGTGTTTTGGGGTAGAAATGATTGGATTTGGGCCATGCGGCGGGCGGGAAGGTAGAGCGACGTACGGATTCCTTGGAGATGATGGCGAGCTCCCCGGGCTGGACGCCCTGCTTGCCGAACTCCCTCGCGGCGTATCCCTGTCATGTCAAACAGAGACAAGCGTGAGAATCCAACCAAAACATGCATTCCACCGACAGACAGGAAGCAGAGACTCGGAGGGAGAGGGAGGAGAGTACGGACCGCCGCGACGCCACCGCCGAGGATGACGTACTTGAAGTGCTTCTCGGACGCCATCTCCCCGACGGATCGATGGATGGATTGCGAGGAGGAAACGGAAGAGCAGAGGAGAGGGAGGAGGAGAGGAAGGTGGGAGGAAAACGCGGCCGTTCGCTGGCTTTTTATTCCCTCGCCTCCGCTGGCCGCTTACGTTTCCGCCCGCTGCTTTTGGCGCGGGCCGTGTCCTGTCCACGTGGCCGACCCAGGGTTGACCACTCTTTCCTCGGTGGCGGCTAACCAATGAGCTCGCCACGAGAATGAACAACAGGGAGGAAAAAAAACAGAAACGGAATGCAAACCTAAGAGCTGACGTAAGATACGCTATCATATCGGCCTCCTACCGAGTCCAGGTTCACGGGCGGCATTCATTATTGTACCGATAGAAAAGGAAAAGGAACACACACACCGACGGCTAACCGAAAGAGAGATTCCACCTTCCTTGTCCGTCTACACTTGGTCAGCCACCATCAATTCACTTTCAGCCGTCAACGTCGGTCGACCTGGTGCCCGCCGGTGACCAATGCATCGTCAAGCAACAATCCTCACGTCAAGCAATAAATATAAATACAGTAAAGGCAACTTATTACTAGTACTACCTCTCTCTCAGTTTACAGGGCGTGCGCGTACCCCTAGGTCATCAATTTGACCAACCTAATACAAATCATATATTACAAAAAATATACCAACATAAACTTTGAAGTTTTTACTTTTAAAAGATATAATTTTTATGTTATATAGTTTATATTAGGATGATAAAATTGGCAACCTAGATATACGCGCAGGACTTGTAAACTGAAACAGAGGTAGTATCAAACATTTTCCACTAACCATTCTCATCAAGTTACAAGGTTAACCCGTGAAAAAATTGGAAACATCTGTTAGCTTTCCCCTACTAACTTTGGGAGAGAATTCTGTCGACAGAGAAAAATGTTATGGTTTGCTTTTGATCCATGCTTCTCGTTCAAAGGCTCACTCCTACTGCAGACATTACCCAAGACTTGGTCCTGCTCCCTCTGGTGAACAAGGCCAAACTCCAAGCACCACAGCAGAAAACAACACCTCTCCTCTTCTGGGAGAATTGAGGAGAGCGCATTTATCGTAAAACAGGTCAGCAAATCATCATACAGCCCGTGATGTAGCAACCCTGCACAAGGTAACTAACATGAGAACGATGGCAATGAATCATGGAGGAGCCAAACACTGATGAGATGAAATCCACCAAAAGGAACAACAAACTAATTATGACAAATCAAACGCACCCTCCCTGCATCTATGGCATGGTATACTATCAGTTGCTGAAACAATTGAAAATAGGGGACGGAATCTAGCCCATCAAAACAGATTGAATTATTAATCATTTTTTTTTGAAATGGAGGCAATTTTGAAATGGAGGCAAAAGATTTGCCTCATCCATTAATTAAGTAGAAGAGAATTGCCCAGTTAATTAACGGAAAACCGGGCGAAAACCGTCACAATCCGCTAAGCGGCACACATAGAATACCCCCATACACCCCTGTCTGAAGAGGGCCTCGTCGAGCTAGCACACACGTGTCATCGTCATCACTTCTCCTCCAGCGGCGTCATCGCCATTCCTAATTCCCGAGCAAACGACTCCGACTTCACCGTAGACGAGCATCAACACAACCCACACCATAGAGGTCATGTGGAGACAAATGAAGCTCCGCACCAAAACTCAACCACCCGCGTCAAGGACAGCGCAGCTCCGACTCTGACAGAGAGCTACGAAGAAGAAATATGCAAGGTTGGCGCCATGAAAGACCGCTGAACAAACCACCTGCTACTCGTCATCGTTGCCACAGGGGCCCCGCCTCCTCAGCTCCGACTTCACAGCAACAAACGGGCTAAGGCAATCCCACGAACACGCCGAAGAAGAGCCGACTAACACAACCATTGTCGTACCTCCGACCTCGCTCACCACCGCCATCGTTGCCACAGAAGCCTCGCCACAAACTCACCACTCTGGCACACCCGCCACTAGTCCCTCCAACTGATCCCCACCTCCAAAGACAAAGCCCTCAAGAGGGGCACGACGCATGACGCCGCCATCGTCCGATCCATGAATGCACGGATCTGAGGTTTCCCTCGGAGAAAGGGTCGGTAGGGAGATGAGCACTTCACCACGGCAACGCCTTCAAGAAGGTCACGACGCCCACGAGCGCCGCCGTCTGCCGGCTCCGGCCAAAACCAGAGTCAAAGCTTTCGCTCGGTGTAGTAGCACAATGCCCTGACCAAACCAGCTGAACCTCCAGCAATGCATCACCACCCACAGATCAGCTTGCCGATGAAGAACGGCTAGGAGCCGCCGCAGCAAGCGTCCAGCCATCAAATCCAGCCGCCAAGCCAGAGATCCGACCACAGCTGGCCGGATCCTGGCCGGATCCAAGGCCTCCCATCGCAGACTGAGCCACCGCGGCCTGCCAGCACCATGCGGATGTAGGCTATAGTGGAGCGCCGCCCGAAGATCCAGCCGCGCCGCAGCCCGCAACTGCGCCAACGCGCGCCCACCGATGCACCTCCAAGCGCCAGACGTGAAAACGCACCCCTCGCGTCCGCGCCCAGCCACCCCTCTGCTGCCGTGCAGCTCCACATGGCGGACGCCTCGTCGCGTCGCCCAACGGCCAGATCCGAGCCGCCCCGGGCCGCCTCGCACCTCGCCCGCGGCGCACCACCCCTGGGCCTCCACGCCGCACGCCGCCTAGAGCCTTCACACCGCACGCCCATGCCTTGCCCATACCCACCGCCGGCAGCAGCCGCCGACGCCAACCCACATCCGCTTCGGGGAAGAAAAGCCCAGCCGCTGAAGCTCACAGCCGAGCTCACGGAATCCGACGCGACCACGCCGCTGAAACAGCCCCGCCGCCGCCGCGCCGCCCGGGCTTTGCCCGGGGACGCCCTCCGGCGGCGGCGAGGGGAGGTGGGAAGGTAGGGAAGGTCTCCGGCGATTGGATCTGGGTCCCCCGGTGCGGCCGCAGGAGCCGCACGGGAGCGATGTCCGTGTGTGTCTTTTTGGTTCTGTTTGGTTCCCTGAATTATTAATCATGCAGCTGAGACTCAGAAACTGTGCATCTTGTTCCTCAAGACACAACAGTGCATCAAACTTACTCCCTCCGTCCCAAAATAAGTGACGTGGTTTTAGTTTGAACCAAAACCACGTCACTTATTTTGGGGCCGAGGGAGTACTAGATAAACAGACGGAACATATTTTCAAACGTGGACAAGTTTGCCTCCAGATGTACAAGGCAACTTGAAAATTAAGTCCAGAACAGACCAAAATCATTAAGTGAGTGGTGATTTAAAGGGGGAAAACGAGAACTGCTCACCAATTGATTAAATGGGAGCTTATGTCTTGGGAACTGTAACATTCAAGATCTTCACATCCTGGTACGGCTTGTCATTTTTGTCGGTCTTGACCTTCTCAATTTGCTTTAAACACAAAATGAAATGTTAAGAAGACAATAAATCAAATGAAAAGATAACGTTCAGGCACTAAAGGGAATATGCAAAAGTTTGATACCTGAACAACATCCATCCCTTTCACAACTCTACCAAACACTGTATGTTTGTTATCTAGCCATGGAGTTGCCACAGTGGTGATAAAGAATTGAGAACCATTAGTATTTGGTCCCGCGTTAGCCATTGAAAGTGTAAATGGCCTGTCATGTCTCAAGCTGCAATATGACCAATAAAGTTGTCACTGTAAGCCTCAGGGATAATAGATAATCCATAAAAGGCAGTTCTCTCTTCAACAACAAGGCAGTGTGTACGCCAAAACTGTATTTAGTCGACCATAAATATATATTTTTTTAACACCATAAATATATTGTTTTCCCTGAGTAACAAATTTACCGTAATCTAATCGACTAATGTACATTGAGATGTAAAAAAAAAAGACTCATTTTGTGCAAACAAGAAAAATGTGTCATCTGGCTAAAATACCTCTTGTGAAATTCATCTTCAAACTCCCTGCCCCAGATTGATTGCCCACCAGTACCATCCCCCAAAGGATCCCCAGTCTGGACCATGAATCCTTTAATTACGCGATGAAATATGAGATTATCATAATAACCATTTCGGCAGTGAGTAGTGAAATTTTCCACAGTTTTTGGACACTCTTCTGGATACAGTCTCAAGTGAATATCACCCATTGAAGTATGAAACACCTGAAATAGAAAAAGAATTTAACAGATTCAGGCAATGCAAAATAACAGATAGATACTGATTTCACATGCAATCCGGATATTAATGTCATTCACCAAAGGAGTAACAGCCACATCTAAATGTTAAGAAAACATACCAAATTGTCAGGTAGTGATGTCGTAGCAGTCTTCCCTAATTCTGATACAGACAAAAGTTCTTCTGGTGGGGGTTTTTCATTGAAAACATCCCTACCCTTAGTGGCATCTTCAGGCTCTTCAGGTTCTCTACGGCTGTACAGTAATAAGGACGAAAAAGGATGTTAAACTTCCAAGAAATAACATATATGAACAAAGTTCAGAAGAGCCTTCCAAGAAACTAAGTTTAAAACCAGCCAATTAAATATTCTTCTGAAATGATTGAACTGGCATACCTAAAGGTATATATCCGGTGTTTCTTGAAGGCACAACATAATAGAGTAGGGTCTGATAAAGGCTCCTTCGTGTCATTGACATTAGCAGCTATTGAAGGAATTTTCCTAACCTTCTTGTTGCCTTTGTCGCCTTGGTATAGAGCAATTCTCAGAAACCTCTCATTGTTCTCTACCTTCCCCAGGATACGAGGAACCTTATTTGTGTGCAAATTTACAACCTACATATATATGATGTTTAGAAGTCTTACAGAAAGATGTTTCACTTAGTAACTGGTGTAAGATGCCAGACAGAAGTACACATTGCCATTATTCATATACGAGATCAGCAACTAGGAGCAGAACATGATTATTATGTGTGACAAAAGGTCAATGGCTCACCATGAGCAAATATATGTATAAATGTTTTGTCAGAAGAATTATTTAACATCAATGATAAATTTCCTTGAGAATTGTAACCAGAATGTAAAAATAATTACACAACAGAAATGGACTGGTAATGTCGAAGTACATAAAGAACCCAATGTAAAGAAAACAATGGAAAAGGAACGAACGAAGGCATACCTTTATGCCCAAAAGGGTGGCATAAATAAGGAAGTTGCAGCTCTCATCGAATACGGCATTAGGTTGAGGAACATTTTCTGTCTTTTCTATTTCCTTCTCGACAGCCATTCTTCTCCCAAAATCAATAGCATCAAGATGATACAACCGAACATCACTTTTCTGAAGATCTTGTGCCACCTACAAGCAACAATATTCAGTCAAAATTACAAACAAAACATATATACTTGTGATGTGCAAGCATTGGACAGAGGAAGTATCTTACCTCAAGGGACTCATCATACACACGTCTTAATTTACCAGTTTTGAACCAAAATACCCTTATCCTGCGGTCAGGGGATGTGACCACAAATTGAGTGCCATCATTGCTCACCTGGGAAAGACCAGCTCATTAAGTAGAGCTATTCCAGTCATAATTACAATAATAACAGTGATTATCGTTTCTAAAAACTATCAGATTTGATAATGCACTAGACCTATTTAGTTCTTCTTTTCAAAACGATTGGCATCATTTTTGGCCCATTATATTATATTAAGGTATCTATGAAGTGATCTAGCCAACGACTGATGTGATAGGGTGGATATATCTTACAAATTCAGGTGTCTCTATCATTGAAGTGGTAGGCTGGTAAAAAGAAAGAATGCACAATGTGTGGCAGTCTGTGTTATTGTTTGGGAGTATATATTTATTCTGCTGCAAAGCATTCGAAGTCCTTGTTGTGCAATTGTATGCCTAGCTTAAGTAATGAAGAAGCAGTATACGCTAATCACGCAAGGATCACATAAAAAGGTACCTCAATGGCAGACACACTAGTCTTGCATTTTGCAAGTTCAAATAGATTTGTATCTGTTTTTAAACGAAAATTCACCCTGCAAAAAGCAGATAGCAATGTCAAGCATTGATAAGTCAATGGGTAAACGCATTAGCAATGTGGAAAAGAACATTCCATAGCAAATACTCCCTCCGTCCCAAAATAAGTGTCTCAAGGTTAGTACTGTACTAAAGTTGAGACACTTGTTTTGGGACGGAGGGAGTATAATATAACTATCACGAAAGTAGACTCATAACACTATAGCAGTTGAAGGTATAGATATTAAAATACTAATCCAACCAGAAACACCTAGGCATGCAGAACAAGATTTAAAGTTGGAAAATTATAAATGTGTTATCCCTTCAACTCAAGCATCTTTACTTGACGTACAAATATTTAATAAGAACTTGCACATTCAACCATATACTACTGTTACACTGTTCAGTTGCCAGTTTTCAGCAAAAGTTGGTATTTTATCCCTTCAACTCCTGCATCTCTACTTAGCATACCAATACCTAATTAGAACTTGCAGGGTTCAACCATATACTATCTGTGGTAGAATCAAGTACTCTACCAGGTCTAGGGCGTAGGTGGTAAGGGAAGGATGGAGGGAGACGTGGCGAGGATTGGGCGCGCCGGCGGCAGGGCGCCGTCGCGCCTAGGAGAAGGGCGGCGGCTAGGGCTGTTGGCGGCTAGGGTTCCGGCTCCTCAGGGAGCCGGGCAATAGGAGATAATATTCTTCTTATTGCTTGCCTTCAAAAAGGGTCTTACAACCTATATTTATATCCTAGATAACTTGTAGAAGAATCAACCTAAGATAACTTGCCTAAGATAACTTGCCTAATCTGAAAATAAAAACTAAGATAACTTGCGGGCCTAAGCCGGCCGGCCATAACACTTCTCCCCGCCTGCACAAACAGCTCGTCCTCGAGCTGTAAGGTGGGGAAGCGCTTGCTTGAACTCTTCGAGGTAATCAACCAGCGTCAAACACCTTCTCGACATCTGGGGCGGCCAGGTCGGCGGCGACGGCGTCCTCCGGAATGTAGTCTGCCACCTCCAGGTAGAAGAGTCGCGGGCAGGCGTGGCCGGGCTTGTAGGGTTCGTCGCAGTTGAAGCACAACCCTTGGCAGCGACGCTCGAGTATCTCAGCTGGGGTGAGCCGGCGGAACGGGCGCCCCGCGGTCGCGGCAAGGGGTGCCGCAGAAGCCTGCACAGGCCGACCCTGCGCGAAATCCGGTCCGGGTAGCGACCCAGCAGTCTGGGACGGTGATTCCTGCTGGATGGCCACCGCGCGGCGCTCGAATGCGCGGGCGTAATACATGGCCGACTGGAGATCCTGGGGTCCCCGAAGCTCCACGTCCACGCGGATATGGTCCGGTAGACCGCCCACAAATAACTCGGCGCGCTGAGTTGCGGAGACGCCCGGCGCGTGGCACGCCAGGGCCTGGAAGCGGTCGGCGTAGTCCTGCACCGTGGATGTGAAGGGTAAGCGGCCGAGGGCCGCCAGTCGGCTCCCGCGGATAGGAGGCCCGAACCAGAGGAGACAGAGTTCCCGGAAGCGCTCCCATGGTGGCATGCCGCCCTCGTCCTGCTCGAGGGCGTAGTACCAGGTCTGCGCTGCGCCTCGAAGATGATAGGACGCGAGCCAGGTGCGATCCGAAGCGAGCATCCGTTGCCCTCGAAAGAACTGCTCGCATTGGTTGAGCCAGTTGAGGGGGTCCTCCATGCCCTCGTAGGTGGCGAAGTCCAGTTTGGCGAAGCGAGGGGGTGTCGGCCCGCCGTGCCCGGGGGCGGCCGTAGTTGCCGCCGGCGCGTATGCTGGGTCGGGAAGCGCCGGGGCGTAGTTCGCCGAGCTGGAGGGGTGATCAAACCGCAGGGAGGGCGTCGGGTGTTCCGGCGCCGTGGAGTAGACCGGCCCCGAAGACGAGCCGGTCGCCCAAGCAGGGATCGGCGATGGTGATGGTGGAAACTGCACCTGGTGCAGGGGCCGACCCATAGCCCTAGGCGCGGGTGGTGGTACTGTCGATGGCGGCGGCGCCTGGTGGAGCTGCACCGGCGCCTGCGGCGTGGGGGCCGGCGGTGACGCCGGAAGAAGCTGCTGGGTCTGGCCCTGCTCCGAGGCGCCGGTGCCCAGGTTAGGGCTGGGCGGGGCCGGTGGAGGACCCTGCTCCGAGGCCGCTGGAAGGTAGGGCGCGACGGAGGACGGCGCGGCCGGCGCGGTCCAGGTGGGCCACTGCGGCCCCGTGGTGGCGAGAAGTGGCGGGGCTGCCGGCGCGATCTGCGGCGGCCACTGCGCCCAAGGCGGCCGTGCGGCCGCTGGGGCGAGGAGCGCCGGGTAGCCTCCGGTGAC
>NC_041393.1:265680056-265725551 GCF_002162155.2 Triticum dicoccoides
CCATGGCTGGATGGAGTCCGGTGATGGCCCCCGATGCCGAGTACCACGGAAGCGCCTGCTGACCCGCGGCCATGGCTGGATGGAGTGGTGGGGGCGGCCCGTACGGACCTGCCAGGTAGAGGCGGATCCCTTGAACCGCGGTGACGAGGTCGTTGAGGACGCCCGCCATGGCCTCCGGCGTGAACTGTTGCGGCTGCGGGGGAGGTGATGGCGGCGACGAGTGTTGGACGGGGGCCTGTGGCTGCCCTTGGCCCGGCGTGGTGCCGGGTGCCGTTAGGACCGGCGCTGAGAGCGACGCAGTGGTGCCCGCCGAGAGCGAGGCCGTGACGCCCGGCGCAGAGGCGGCGGTGGTGGAGGAGTTGGCGGGCAGCGGTGGTGGTGGCGGTGGAATTGGCGGAGACATGGTCGAAACCTGGTTACCTGATACCAAATTGGTAGAATCAAGTACTCTACCAGGTCTAGGGCGTAGGTGGTAAGGGAAGGATGGAGGGAGACGTGGCGAGGATTGGGCGCGCCGGCGGCAGGGCGCCGTCGCGGCTAGGAGAAGGGCGGCGGCTAGGGCTGTTGGCGGCTAGGGTTCCGGCTCCTCAGGGAGCCGGGCAATAGGAGATAATATTCTTCTTATTGCTTGCCTTCAAAAAGAGTCTTACAACCTATATTTATATCCTAGATAACTTGTAGAAGAATCAACCTAAGATAACTTGCCTAAGATAACTTGCCTAATCTGAAAATAAAAACTAAGATAACTTGCGGGCCTAAGCCGGCCCGCCATAACAATCTGTTACATTGTTTCAGTTGCCAAGTTTTCAGCAAAAGTACTAGAAAGTGGAAGTATGTACTCAGACTCAAATTTGCAATTGTTCAGCAAAGTGTTCTGGCAAAGAAAAAATCAGAAGAAACACGATGCTGAAAATAACTCCAAGAAGCCAGAACATACGCATCCTCTGGAAACTTAAGGGTGGATGGAGACCAATACTCCAAGAGTCCTTTGGCATCAGCAGATATCACAACATCCTGGGCATGGTTATATTTCATAATTTTTACAGGGCCAGCATGAATCTGCAGTGAGAAAAGCTCAGTAAGTACAAATCCTTTAGTTACTTGAATTCACAAAGAAACATAGAAGGCAACAACAAAAAATACCTCTTTGGAGATGATGGGATCATTTGAACCAGAATGAGTGTCATATATGTGAACAGAAGATGTATTCCGGTCACTAACAGCAAGTTTCGGTTTAACATCACCCTGCCGATAAACCCACTCAATCGCCCCAGGGACAAACGGGAGGCGCATCATGAACATCATGTCATAGTTTACAACATCATATATCTTGACAGACCGGTCGTTAGAGATCGTGCAGCAAAGTAAGCCATCAACACTGACCTGCATTACTGGATCACGCTATAATTGCAATTCTTTGTTTGGCATGTGAGTGCAATCAGCAGTGCTCCCGCGATCCAAAATAAGTGTCGCAGTTTTGAACTAGTTTTGAACTGGGGTTAGTTCAAAACTTCGACACTTTTTATGGATCGGAGGTAGTAGCAGCTAACAAGCTAAATGTACTATGCGGCATCATAATATCTTAACTGAACAAGTGAAGATAAGAATGTGTGCACTCACAGCTAAGCCTTCGATGGGACTGAGATGAGACCGAAAATGTTTAGCAAATTCGATTCCACTGGGCTTCTTCTTCCAGAATTTCAGATGTCCTTTGGAGAAGAGAAAACATGAAAAGGAATCCGCCAACTTTTCCCATAAGCCGAAGGAAACTGATAGGTGCATAGATCTAGCGTGTCGATTCATCCACTACCAGAAAACACTACTGCGCACAAAACAGGTCACAGTGTGCACGAAATTACCATCTGCGCTCCCGGTAATGAAGAAGTCAGCGGGGGAAACGGCGACGTGCGTGACGACGTCCCTGTGCATATAACTCTTCTCGTACCTGCAGAAGGCAACCGCCGCCACAGTTAGCCGCTGCTCCAGGAAGCAGACACAAGCGTATCACAAATCCTATGGCAGTAAACGGCGAGGAGGAGGACACGCACATGGCGGCGGAGGGGAGGGCGTCGAGGAAAGCCTGCTCGAACTGGAGCGGGCGCTTCTGCCGCTGCCGCGCCGGCGCGGGGCCCGGACCGATCAACTCTTCCCCCTCCTCCTCATGCTGCACCACGGCAGGGGCGGCAGCCGCGCCATTGCCGTGCTCTTGCTCACGCTCTGTGCCTCCGTCGGCCGTCGCGCTCGTTACGGTGGAGTTGGCGGTGGACTCGCTCGTCGTCTCCATGTCGAACTCGAGCCTTCTCTTCACTAGGGTTCCGGGGATTTGGGGGTGTCCGCGCTCGGGGCCTCGAGAAGGTAGGGCGAAATAATAGGTCCAGTGTATACTCCAGTTTCGTACGGCCCAAACATGAATAACCCCGAGTTTGATTTTCCTTTCTTATACTGTAATTCTTTTTTCGGGGAAAGGAGAATATATAGGGCCAGTTGTTTAGCTTCTCGAATAAGCTGGAATAAACTGTCCCCTAGCTTATTTTACCAGCTCAACCAAATTTATTTTAGGGCAATGCTATGCGTCTGCCGGCTCATATTTTTAAGAGATCAACCGGGTCGCGAGCCGTCAGATTTGTCGCATCAAGCGAGTCGAGCGTGCCTCTAGGACTGCAACATAGGTCTTGTTGCAGAATTATTTCTGCAACAGTTGTTTTGCTGCAAAAAAATTGCAACTAAGGTCTTGTTGCAGAAAATTTCCATAACAGAGGTTTTGTTGCAAAACATCGATCCGTCGTAGACCATTGCGACACCGCATATATTTTAGAAACATAGCCTCTATTTTGGAAGCGCGTTCGATGAAGGATGGCATGTGGGCTCTCACTTGGACGCTTGTCATGCAGGGAAGGTGGTGGACGCGGCCGCTGCGATCTGCTGGATGATGGTAAGTTTTTCCCATTTATCCTGTAAACTAATATAAGAGCATTTAGATCACAAAAATAGTGATCTAAACACTCTTATACTCCCTCCGTTCCTCTATGTAGTGAGCATAATTTTTCTGTCGATATTCCGATCTGTAGTGCGTATCAGCTACTTTGGGCGCCTGTGAACGAAACTAGCCCCGCAGTAGCACACGTCAGGGGATCCGGCTCCCACGCAACGAGTGCCTTTATCCCCTTCCTCCAGCACCAACACCCCGGCGGCGGAAATTTGAGGAGATGGGGGCCGACGTCTCTGTGTCCGCCTCCGGCGTCTCTGGTGCCGTCGCTCCCGCATCCGGCGCCTCCGCGTTCATGGCCGGCCTCCGGCGTCGTCGCATCTGCTGCTGGTGTCTCCGTCTCCGCATCTGGTCGTCACGGTCGCATATGGTGCCTCCGCGTCCACGGCCGACCTCCGGCGTTGTCGTCGCATCTGCTGTCGGTGTCTCCGCTTCCGCATCTAGTGTCATCGCGTTCGCATCCGGTGCCTTCGCATCCACGGTCGGCCTCCGGCGTTGTGGTCGCATCTGCTGATGGTGTCTCCGCCTCCGCATCTGGCGTCGTCGTGTTCGCATCCGGTGTACGAGAACAAGATCAGTTACAGTTTCCTCTGCACAGATACTCCAGCCGGTGTCTCCGCATCCACGGCCGGCATCTCTGGCGTGACAGGGTCCACAACTGGCGTCACGCCGGGGAGCAGGGCGACCTGTCGCGGGAGCTCGGCGCGCGCGTGGAGCTCGTCCACCAGCCGCGCCTCGAGTTTTGCCAGCAGCGCGCGTCTGACCGGCGTATCCTCGTCCGCCATGGAGGCGTCTCCTCCTCCAGCACGTCCATGGCTGGCGCCGTCGCGTCCTTGGCCCGCATACTCGCTTCCCTTGCCGGCTTTGCTAGCTGGTCGTGGGCGCTCGCGAGGGACAGACGGAGGTGGCCATCGTACTAGTACTAGTCTCTACTCCTAATGTCTCGGTTGGTAGGTCGCGTTCCGGGTTTTATTTTCGTTCCACCTCACCCGGTCTTTTTTGGTACTTCTTTGGTACTTCCTCCCACCTCCCACCCGTTTTATTTCGCTGGGTTTTTTTCGTCCCTCCCCCACCCCACCGGTTTAGTTTCGCGTCACCCTCTCACACAACGAAAAAATCTTAACGGATCATAACTTTCCATGCTGGTACAAGTTATTTTTAGTAATGTCTTTATGTGAAAGAATCAATCACGATCAATCTCTAAATATTAAATCTAAATTAATTAACTTTACCTTAAATTGCTCAATCACATTAATTAGGAAACAAAATAACCAATTTTAAGAAAATATCTACTCTTAATGGAGGGTATTACATACCAAACATAGGTACGTCATTAGCTCGCTTCCTTCCCTTCTCTTCCCTTCGTCCCTCAGTCCCATGCTCGTGGCGCTGAAGTGGCATCGACAGGCGATGGCGGCGAGGACAGCACGTGGCAGCCCCTGAAGCACGAACACGACTGCACCTCGGGTCTGTCGTCTCCCAAGATATGGGTGAGTTCTCGTGATGCCCACCCTAAACCCTCACGTCCTACAAATTCCTCAACCTCTACCATCTCGATTTCGTCCATGCTCTGATCCAAATGACGATGCAGCTCCGGCCGATTGACAATGGAGGTTTGCCATCCTTCCTCTCAGCACCGACTCCTGGAGGAACGACACGCCATGCCGATCGAACCCGGTCGAGATCACTCACCAAGATTGCTATTCGGAAGTTTTTTGTCAAAAAGTGAAGAGTGGGACGGGATCTGCACTTTTGTTAATATCTCTACTCCTAATGTCTCAGTTGGTAGGTCGCGTTCCGGGTTTTATTTTCGTCCCACCTCACCCGGTCTTTTTTGGTACTTCTTTGGTACTTGCTCCCACCTCCCGCTCAGCCGAGACAGTTTATTTTTATACTCCCTCCCACCTCCCAGGTAGTTCCCTCCATGCAAAAAAATCGAACCAACCAATCTCTACTCCTAATGGAGCAGTTGGTAGTCTTCGCCGGTCAATTTTCGTCCCACCACTTTCGTCCGGGTTTTTCGTAGGTTAACTGTCGTAGATTTTTTTTGTCGCTTCCCCCACTTCATCGGTTTATTTTCACTTCACCCTCTCACACAACGAAAAAAACTGAACGGATCAGAACTTTCCATATTGACGCAAATTATTTAGTAATGTCTTTATGTAAAAGAATCAATCACAATCAATCTCTAAAGAACAAATCTAAATTAATTAATCTTCATAACGTTTGTTTCCTTTCGAATCACGTCCATAACTTTCCTTCCTTGTTTGGGCAGAAACTGTTTGGTAGCAGAGATTAGGAAGCTTCCTATGAGTGTAGTAATAGGAAGTATTCTTTTTCTTGATGATTCGTTTCCATGCATGATGACAGTAAATTATGCCAATATTCACCACTATTTATCAATGTCATCAATCGTATCCATTTCTACCAGTTTTAAGGGAATCTGCTCGCTATGTCTTTTTTAAGGGGATCCGCTCGCTAAGTCGTTGTCGCATGTTATTTTCACAAACAATCTCTACTCATAATGGAGCAGTTGGTAGCCTCGTACGGTTTATTTTTGTCATCCTCCCACCTCCCCTAGTTTTTTTCATCCTCTCTCCCACCTCCCAATTTCGTTGGGTTTTTTCGTCGGTTTTTATTCGCCCCCTCCCACCTCCCAATTTCGTCCGATTTTTATTCGTCCCACCTCCCACCACCCCCTCGTACTGGTTCTTTTTCTCTCCACTCTTTCCTTGCAAACCAATAATTTCCTAACATACAAAAGATCACGAATCTATCTTTCCTTACCCGAACCAATCGCGCCCTACATCAGTGCATTTCTTTATTAAGAAAACTAACACGTAAATCTTAACGCATTGCAAACAAATCCCGTTATGGGCCTAATTAATTTATTATGGAATCTATACGTGGTCGCATTGGTTCTTTTTCTCTCCACTCTTTCCTTGCAAACCACTAATTTCCTAACATACAAAATATCACGAATCTATCTTTCCTTATCCGAATCAATCGATCCCTACATCAGTGCATTTCTTTATTAAGAAAACTAACACGTAAATCTTAACGCATTGTAAAGAAATCCCGTTATGGACCTAATTAATTTATTATGGAATCTGTACGTGGTCGCATCTCTCCCCTCGTGAAAAAATCGCATCCATCTCCCGTTAAAAAGGAAAAGAGAATACGAACGATCAATCCCACACCCTGCATCTCAGTAGCAAAAAATCGCCCCCGCCTCTGCTACTGCGCCTCGCCGTGTGCCCGGCTCGACCCATGCCTCGCCTGCATGGCTGGCCGCCGCCGTCTCCACCGCCACGTACAAGAAAACGGTGGGCAGAACCATCCATTCAAATCGCACACCCCCACCCTCCTCCGCAATCCCTAGCCCCGCATCACCCTATCGCTTTCTCGCCTCTCTTTCCCCTCGATGTAGATGGTGCCGAGCGGCGGCCTCGAGCACCGACAATGCCGCCCTCTCTATCTTCACTGCGTCGAGAGATGGGCCGAGGCTATCGTCGGTTCGCCGCCCATGATTGGGCCGCCTCCGGTTGTCGCGCACCACCGGCTCCACCTAACGTGCCCGACCCTCTCCGCTTTCGACCTTCCGGTGACCACATTTCTCCGCGCCTCCATCCATCATCCACAAGGCCACTCCCTGCACCCACCCTCCTAAATTCTCCATACCGGCGGACAATCACCGAAGATCCAAGTTGGCCCGATATCAATTTTCTTACATGCTTTCTTTATCAGTTGGTGCTGGGAATGGGTTCCAATTTCTCTCTCTGACTGTGGATTCGCAGGCAAGAGGCGCTTCTACATGCATCCTCCTGTCGGTCCCTAAAGTACCAAGGTAAATGGTTGATGTTGCGTTTGTCTAGGATGATATATGTTGGCTCTATTCCGGTTCATCCGAGCAGTTTGGTGACTAATTTACTGATAATTTAATTATATTAATTAAATAAGTCGGGTGTATCGTCGTGCATTTATCTTGCCAGTAATGTTCTGTGATGCACTTTGGGAATTGGTTATCTTGTCTTCAATGCAGAACATTTGTTTATTAATGCATGAGAAGAATCCTTGTTACTACCTTGAACCTGTTTTATAATCCATATTGTTATGCACTAGCGCGTGTGCGTGTGAAATAGATGGATTATGGTCCCGTACCCAATAAGATGGATATGTGTGTGTGTTAGAGAGAGAGAGAGGGAGAGGGGGAGAAAGAGTGAGGAGGAGGGAGGGAGAGAGTGTGTGTGAGAATTTGATGGTAAAAAGGTCGTCAATGTCACTTGATATGTATGAGAATATTAAATGTAATATTAACATAATTGATATTGAACTCTTAAAGTTAATGTGGCCCCGTTGCAACGCACGGGTGTTCTTCTAGTAGTACTAGTTGCACACTTGCACTGTTGAGGCCATAGTACTAGTATACTCACATGAGAGGCTGGGGACTTTCTCGTCCAAAACACAGTGCCAGCACATGCATTGGTATTTGGGACAAAATCTATGCGCACTAGATTTCGGAATGGAGGGAGTATTTGTTTATGGAGGAGTACTGATTAAGAGTTGATTAGTAGGTTGTAAAAAATATTTTGGGTCAGGCTTCTAAAATAAGCTAAGTTTTTTTTTGAGAATCTTTAGAATAAGCTAGTTACGGGGCAGCTTATTCTGAAAACCAAAAAAGCCAAAAAAAACTGGCCCATAATAGCTAGAGTCATGGCCTCGGCAATCTCGTCAGAGGAATTTCTAAGCCAAACACCGGTTTTTACTTGCTCTCTGTCTAGCTTGGCTAGCCCTTGACTTATCATGTTCATATCACAACAAACCTTTATTTTGAAATTCTATAAAAGCAACTCTAACCGGTCCTAAGTCTATAATCTATAATTTTACTCCTCTAATCGACATGATACTAAGCATCCTACGGACATCATCATGTCAAGAGTCCGTTTGGCAAGTGACAAGTGCGACATCTACTTCACATACATAAAGGTGAATCATCTTCTTTACACGTGTTCACTTGACCCCTTCGGGGATGGTATACTACTTACAGTCCTCTCGTGTGCATGCATAGGTATTATCGGAGTTTCACGGATGGCGAGGAGGAGTACAAGCGCCAAGGAATGCCTACACCATCCGCGAGGGAAACTTGGAAGCGAGGACGGAAGAAGTGGAGGTGTTGAAGTTACAGCCACCGGACATCCGATCCATTACCGGACATCTAGTACCTGATGCAAAAGACCTAGCCAAGAGGAAGCAGCTGAACGATGCTACATCGTCGGATGACCGACGACCACTAGACGTCCAACAAATCTGAGCCACCGGGCGTCCGACATCCACCGAAAATCTGGTGCCAAGCCACCTGAGACGTTCGGGCTGCCTTGAACCATTGGTCGTCCTGTGTGCGCAGTCGCCGGCCTTTGGCCGTGTATCTCTCTCCCACTTACCCTTCATGGCTTAGACTATAAATAGATCTCCCCCTCCTCATTTCTAGGGATAGTTAAGATTATAACTACACATTGGAGCTTAGCTCGTTGATATGTCCATTTTGCATCGTGCTTTATGTTGACATTTATTGCATTATGGGTTGTTATTTCACATTATGGTACAATACTTATGCCTTTTCTCTCTTATTTTACAAGATTTACATGAAGAGGGAGAATGCCGGCAGCTGAAATTCTGAACCGGAAAGGAGCAAATCTAAGATACCTATGATGCATGACTCCCAATGTCCCAAAACTTTACGAAGAATTGTTTTGGAATATATAAAAAATATTGGGTGAAGAAACATTAGAAGGGGACCCACCAGGAGGCCACAAGCCTGCGGGCGCGTCCCCATGGCTTGTGGGCCCCCTGGCCATCATCTGGTCCCCATCTTCTGCTATATGGAGGGGTTTGACTTAGAAAAAATCAGAAGAAAGCTTTCGGGATGAAGCGCCGTCGTCTCAAGGCGGAACCTGGGTAGAGCAATCTAGGGCTCCGGCAGAGCTATTCTGCCAGGGAAACTTCCCTCCGGGAGGGGGAAATCGAAGCCATCATCATCACCAACGATCCTCTCATCGAGGGAGGGTTAATCTTCATCAACATGTTCACCAGCACCATCTCCTCTCAAACCCTAGTTCATCTATTGTATTCAATCTTTATCTCAAAATCTCAAATTGGTACATGTAGGTTGCTAGTAGTGTTGATTACTCTTTGTAGTTGACGCCAGTTGGTCTATTTGGTGGAAGATCATATGTTCAGATCCTTAATGATATTCAATACCCCTTTGGTCTTGAACATGAACATGCTTTGTGAGTAGTTATATTTATTCTTGAGGACATGGGAGAAGTCTTATTATAAGTAATCATGTGAATTTGGTATTCGTTCAATATTTTGATGAGATGTATGTTGCCTTTCCTGTAGTGGTGTTATGTGAAACGTCGACTACATGCCACTTCACCATGACTTGAGACTAGGGGAAGGAATTGGGAAGTAATAAGTAGATGATGGGTTTCTAGAGTGACGGAAGCTTAAACCCTAGTTTATGCGTTGCTTTGTAAGGGGCTGATTTGGATCCAAATGTTTCATGTTATGGTTAGATTTATCTTAATTCTTCTTTCGTAGTTGCAGATGCTTGCGAGAGGGGTTAATCATAAGTAGGAGGCTTGTCCAAGTAAGGACAGCACCCAAGCACCGGTCCACCCACATATCAAATTATTAAAGTAACAAACGCGAATCATGTGAGCATGATGAAAACTAGCTTGACAATAATTCCCATGTGTCCTCGGGAGCACTCTGCTTTACATAAGAGTTCGTCTAGGCTTATCCTTTTCTAGAAAAAGGATTGGGCCACCTTGCCGCACTTTTGCTTCACTTGTTACTTGTTACCCGTTACGAATTATCTTATCATAAAACTATCTGTTACCGATAATTTTAGTGCCTGCAGAAAATACCTTGCTGAAAACCGCTTGTCATTTCCTTCTGCTCCTCGTTGGGTTCGACACTCTTACTTATCGAAAGGACTATGATTGATCCCCTATACTTGTGGGTCATCAAGACTCTTTTCTAGAGCCGTTGCTGAGGAGTGAAGCGCCTTTGGTGAGTGGAATTTGGTAAAGGAAAATTTTATATGATGTGCTGAAATTTACTGTCACTTGTCACTATGGAAAATCATCCTTTGAGGGGTTTGTTCAGGGTATCTTCACCTCGACCGGAAGAACAAAGAGTTGCTCCTCAACCTACTGCACCTACTGAAAATATTAATTATGAAATTCCTTCGGGTATGATAGAGAAACTGCTAGCTAATCCTTATGGAGAAGATGGAACACAACATCCTGATGTGCATCTAATCAATGTGGATGAAGTTTTAAGCTTGCAGGTTTGCCCAAAGATGAAGTCAAGAAGAAAATTTTCCCTTTATCTTTGAAGGGAAAGGCATTGACATGGTGTAGGCTATGTGATGATATTGGGGCTTGGAATTACAACCGGTTGAAATTGGAATTTCATCGGAAGTTTTATCCTATGCATCTGGTTATCGTGATCAGGATTATATATATAATTTTTGGCCTCCTGAAGGAGAAAGTATCGCTCAAGCTTGGGGGATGCTTAATTCAATGTTATATTCATGCCCCAATCATGAGCTCTCAAGAGAAATTATTATTCAAATTTTTTATGCTCGCCTTTCTCGTAGTGATCAATCCATGCTCGATACTTCTTGTACTGGTTCTTTTATGAAGAATACTATTGAATTCCGATGGGATCTTTTGCAAAGAATTAAACGTAACTCCGAAGATTGGGAGCTCGACAAAGGTAAGGGGTCAGGTACAAACCTTGAGTTCGATTGTGTTAAATCTTTTATGGATATAGATGCTTTTCGTGAATTTAGTACTAAATATGGACTTGACTCTAAGATAGTAGCTTCTTTTTGTGAATAGCTTGCTACTCATGTTGATCTCCCTAAGGAGAAGTGGTTTAAATATCATCCTCCCATTGAAGTAAAAATAGTACAACTTGCTAACGCTGAAGAAGAAGCCATTACTTATAATGTTGATCCAGTTATCCCTACTTGTTGGGGATATAACTATTGGGTATGACCCGCCTAGGAGGGGCCGGGTCATACCACTGGCAACTTAAAGATGAAGATGGCGGGTCATGAAGCAAGCCTATTGAAGGCCCAAGATCCAGTGGCGGCTTAAGGCCCAAGCGGATGAACCGCCATATGTGCAACTTGTATTGTAAGGCAAGCTCAGTTAGTCACCGAGCTGGACACATTGTGTATGAGCCCGCCGGGACTCTGTAAGCCACCGGGCATCAAACTGTGTATATAAAGGGGTGACCCAGTGGCGGGTTAGGGGAGATAATAATCAACCGAGAGCTAGGTCAAGCGTATTTGCTCCCTAGTAATCGAAACCCAAGCAATACAACCTAAAGCAAGAGTAGGCTTTTATCTCATTGAGAGGGGCCGAACCTGGGTAAAACTCACAGTGTCCTTTGTCCCGTTTAACCCCTTCAAGCTAACTACGTTGCGATGGCTCCGCACCTAAGTCCTTTTGCTAGGGCATCCGTGTTAAGTCCACGACAGTTGGCACCCACCATGGGGCCAGCGCACGGTGGTTTCGAGTTCTTGAAGGGCAGCTTCATAGGGATCAAGGGATACGCCGTGGGCCGGATGACCAAGAGTCGCCGCGGCAAGCTCTACATCGACGATGTTGGCTGGGGTCCCGAGGTCGGCTCAATTGAGTACGGGTACCGGGTCCCCTTTAGCGGAATCCACGTCTTCATCAGCAAGATCGGCGAGTTGGGCCCTGAGCCGGACACCTGCACCGACACCATTGAGACGACTCAGAGTGCACGACCCACCAAAGTTCAAGCTGCCGTGAAGCATGCCTTTGTCGGTTTCATGCATGGGGCGGAATTTGGGGAAGTATCTGTGTATGGTGGTGAGACGGCCATCTACTCTAATGGTGAGTCGTCAACTGATGAGACCAATTCAATGTATCAACTGCAAGACGGTCGGCTTAGGGGCTGTTCCGATGGTGACGGTATTCCGGACCCCTATGAGACGCCGAACAAGGTTGCAATCTTCATGGCCGGTACACAACCAGTGCTCGATTCAACGACCGCCACGTCTATGACCTGTGGCTCAACGACTGCGGCGACGGCTGGTGCAGGCGGTTCTTGAAGGAAATATGCCCTAGAGGCAATAATAAAGTTATTATTTATTTCCTTATTTCATGATAAATGTTTATTATTCATGCTAGAATTGTATTAACCGGAAACATAATACATGTGTGGATACATAGACAAACATAGTGTCACTAGTATGCCTCTACTTGACTAGCTCGTGAATCAAAGATGGTTAAGTTTCCTAGCCATAGACACGAGTTGTCATTTGATTAACGGGATTACATCATTAGGAGAATGATGTGATTGACTTGACCCATTCCGTTAGCTTAGCACTTGATCGTTTAGTATGTTGCTATTGCTTTCTTCATGACTTATACATGTTCCTACAACTATGAGATTATGCAACTCCCGTTTACCGGAGGAACACTTTGTGTGCTACCAAACGTCACAACGTAACTGGGTGATTATAAAGGAGCTCTACAGGTGTCTCCGAAGGTACATGTTGAGTTGGCGTATTTCGAGATTAGGATTTGTCACTCCGATTGTCGGAAAGGTATCTCTGGGCCCTCTCGGTAATGCACATCACTATAAGCCTTGCAAGCAATGTAACTAATCAGTTAGTTGTGGAATGATGCATTACATAACGAGTAAAGAGACTTGCCGGTAACGAGATTGAACTAGGTATTGAGATACCGACGATCGAATCTCGGGCAAGTAACATACCGATGACAAAGGGAACAATGTATGTTGTTATGCCGTTTGACCGATAAAGATCTTCGTAGAATATGTAGGAGCCAATATGAGCATCCAGGTTCCGTTATTGGTTATTGACCGGAAACGTGTCTCGGTCATGTCTACATTATTCTCGAACCCGTAGGGTCTGCACGCTTAAGGTTTCGATGACAGTTTTATTATGAGTTTATGAGTTTTGATGTACCGAAGGAGTTCGGAGTCCCGGATGAGATCAGGTACATGACGAGGAGTCTCGAAATAGTCGAGACGTAAAGATTGATATATTGGATGACTATATTCGGACATCGGAAAGGTTCCGAGTGATTCGGGTATTTTTTGGAGTACCGGGGAGTTACAGGAATATGGGGAAGAGTATTGGGCCTTAATGGGCCTTAGTGGGAAGGAGCGAGGGGGTGGCGCGCGCTCCTCCCAAGCCCAGTCCGAATTGGACAAAGGGTTTGGGGCGCGGCCCCCCTCTCCCTTCCTTCTCCACTCCCCTCCTTTCCCCCTTCTCCTAGTTGGACTAGGAAAGAAGGAGCCCTACTCCCGGTGGGAGTAGGACTCCCCTTGGCGCGCCCTCCTTGGCCGGCCACCCCCTCCCCCTTGGCTCCTTTATATACGGGGGCAGGGGGCACCCCATGACACACAAGTTGATCATCGTGATCGTTTCTTAGCCGTGTGCGGTGCCCCCCTCCACCATATTCCACCTCGTTCATATCGTAGCGGTGCTTAGGTGAAGCCCTGCGTCGGTAGAACATCATCACCGTCACCACACCGTCGTGCTGACGGAACTCATCCCCGACACCCTGCTGGATCGGAGTCCGGGGATCATCATCGAACTGAACGTGTGCTAAACTCGGAGGTGCCGTACGTTCGGTACTTGGATCGGTCGGATCATGAAGACATACGACTACATCAACCGCGTTGTCATAACGCTTCCGCTTTCGGTCTATGAGGGTACGTGGACGACACTCTCCCCTCTCGTTGCTATGCATCACCATGATCTTGCGTGTGCGTAGGAATTTTTTTGAAATTACTACGTTCCCCAACAGTGGCATCTGAGCCAGGTTTTATGCGTAGATGTTATATGCACGAGTAGAACACAAGTGAGTTGTGGGCGATACAAGTCATACTACTTACCAGCATGTCATACTTTGGTTCGGCGGTATTGTTGGATGAAGCGGCCCGGGCGGACATTACGCGTATGCTTACGCGAGACTAGTTCTACCGGCGTGCTTTGCACACAGGTGGCTGGCGGGTGTCTGTTTCTCCAACTTTAGTTGAACCGAGTGTGGTTACGCCCGGTCCTTGCGAAGGTTAAAACAGCACTAACTTGACGAACTATCGTTGTGGTTTTGATGCGTAGGTAAGAATGGTTCTTGCTCAGCCCGTAGCAGCCACGTAAAATTTGCAATAACAAAATAGAGGACGTCTAACTTGTTTTTGCAGGGCATGTTGTGATGTGATATGGTCAAGACGTGATGCTATATTTTATTGTATGAGATGATCATGTTTTGTAACCGAAGTTATCGGCAACTGGCAGGAGCCATATGGTTGTCGCTTTATTGCATGAAATGCAAACGCCCTGTAATTGCTTTACTTTATCACTAAGCGGTAGCGATAGTCGTAGAAGCAATAGATGGCGTAACGACAACGATGCTATGATGGAGATCAAGGTGTCGCGCCGGTGACGATGGTGATCACGACGGTGCTTCGGAGATGGAGATCACAAGCACAAGATGATGATGGCCATATCATATCACTTATATTGATTGCATGTGATGTTTATCCTTTATGCATCTTATCTTGCTTTGATTGATGGTAGCATTTTAAGATGATCTCTCACTAAATTATCAAGAAGTGTTCTCCCTGAGTATGCACCGTTGCGAAAGTTCTTCGTGCTGGGACACTACGTGATGATCGGGTGTGATAGGCTCTACGTTCAAATACAACGGGTGCAAAATAGTTGCACACGTGAAATACTCAGGTTAAACTTGATGAGCCTAGCATATACAGATATGGCCTCGGAACACGGAGACTGAAAGGTCGAGCGTGAATCATATAGTAGATATGATCAACATAGTGATGTTCACCATTGAAAACTACTCCATCTCACGTGATGATCGGACATGGTTTAGTTGATTTGGATCACGTGATCACTTAGATGACTAGAGAGATGTCTGTCTAAGTGGGAGTTCTTAAGTAATATGATTAATTGAACTTAAATTTATCATGAACTTAGTCCTGGTAGTATTTTGCAAATTATGTTGTAGATCAATAGCTTGCGTTGTTGCTTTCATATGTTTATTTTGATATGTTCCTAGAGAAAATTGTGTTGAAAGATGTTAGTAGCAATGATGCGGATTGGATCCGTGATCTGAGGTTTATCCTCATTGCTGCACAGAAGAATTATGTCCTTGATGCACCGCTAGGTGACAAACCTATTGCAGGAGTAGATGCAGACGTTATGAACGTTTGGCTAGCTCAAAATGATGACTACTTGATAGTTTAGTGCACCATGCTTAACGGCTTAGAATCGGGACTTCAAAGACGTTTTGAATGTCATGGACCATATGAGATGTTCCAGGAGTTGAAGTTAATATTTCCAGCAAATACCCGAGTTGAGAGAAAAGAAGTCGCCAACAAGTTCTACAGCTAAAAGATGGAGGAGAATCGCTCAACTAGTGAGCATGTGCTCAGATTGTCTGGGTACTTCAATCACTTGAATCAAGTGGGAGTTAATCTTCCAGATAAGATAGTGATTGACAGAATTCTCTAGTCACCATTACTAAGTTACTAGAACTTTGTGATGAACTATAGTATGCAAGGGATGACGAAAACGATTCCCGAGCTCTTCGTGATGTTGAAATCGACGAAGGTAGAAATCGAGAAAGAGCATCAAGTGTTGATGATTGACAAGACCACGAGTTTCAAGAAAAGGGCAAAGGGAAAGAAAGGGAAACTTCAAGTAGAATGGCAAACAAGTTGTCACTCCCGTGAAGAAGCCCAAAGCTGGACCAAAGCCTGAAATTGAGTGCTTACACTACAAAGGGAATGGTCACTGGAAGCGAAAATACCCTGAATATTTGGTGGATAAGAAGGATGGCAAAGTGAACAAGGGTATATTTGATATACAGGTTATTGATGTGTGCCTTACTAGTGTTTATAGTAGCCCCTGGGTATTTGATACTTGTTCAGTTGCTAAGATTAGCAACTCGAAACAGGAGTTATAGAATAAACAGAGACTAGTTGAGGGGAAGTGATGATGAGTGTTGGAAGTAGTTCCAAGATCGATATGATCATCATCACACACTCCCTATACTTTCAAGATTAGTGTTAAACCTAAATAAATGTTATTTGGCATTTGCGTTGAGCATGAATATGATTTGATCATGTTTATTGCAATACGGTTATTCATTTATAGTCAGAGAATAATTGTTGTTCTGTTTACATGAATAAAACCTTCGATGGTCAAACACCCAATGAAAATAGTTTATTGGATCTCGATCGTAGTGATACACATATTCATAATGTTGAAGCCAAAAGATGCAGAGTTGATAATGATAGTGCAACTTATTTGTGGCACTGCCGTTTAGGTCATATCGGTGTAAAGCGCATGAAGAAACTCCATACTGATGGACTTTTGGAATCACTTGATTATGAACCACTTGGTACTTGCAAACCGTGCCTCATGGGCAAGATGACTAAAACGTCATTCTCCAGAACTATGGAGCGAGCAACTGATTTATTGGAAATCATACATACTGATGTATGTGGTCCAATGAATATTGAGGCTCGCGGCGGGTATCGTTATTTTCTCACCTTCACAGATGAGTTGAGCAGATATGGGTATATCTACTTGATGAAACACAAGTCTGAAACATTTGAAAAGTTCAAAGAATTTCAGAGTGAAGTGGAAAATCATCGTAACAAGAAAATAAAATTTCTACGATCTGATCGTGGAGGAGAATATTTGAGTTACGAGTTTGGTTTACATTTGAAACAATGCGGAATAGTTTCGCAACTCACGTCACCCGGAACACCACAACGAAATGGTGTGTCTGAACTTCGTAATCGTACTTTACTAGATATGGTGCGATCTATGATGTCTCTTACTGATTTACCGCTATCGTTTTGGGGTTATGCTTTAGAGACGGGTGCATTCACGTTAAATAGGGCACCATCAAAATCCGTTGAGACGACGCCTTATGAACTGTGGTTTGGCAAGAAACTAAAGTTGTCGTTTCTTAAAGTTTGGGGCTGCGATGCTTATGTGAAGAAATTTCAACCAGATAAGCTCGAACCCAAATCGGAGAAATGTGTCTTCATAGGATACCCAAAAGAGACTATTGGGTACACCTTCTATCACAGATCTGAGGGCAAGATCTTCGTTGCTAAATTCGGATCATTTCTAGAGAAGGAGTTTCTCTTGAAAGAAGTGAGTGGGAGAAAAGTAGAACTTGATGAGGTAACTGTACCTGCTCCCTTATTGGAAAGTAGTTCATTACAGAAATCTATTCCTGTGACTACTACACCAATTAGTGAGGAAGTTAATGATGATGATCATGAAACTTCAGATCAAGTTGTTACTGAACCTCGTAGGTCAACCAGAGTAAGATCCGCACCAGAGTGGTACGGTAATCCTGTTCTGGAAGTTATGTTACTAGACCATGACGAACCTACGAACTATGAGGAAGCGATGATGAGCCCAGATTCCGCGAAATGGCTGGAGGCCATGAAATCTGAGATGGGATCCATATATGAGAACAAATTGTGGACTTTGGTGGACTTGCCCGATGATCAGCAAGCCATAGAAAATAAATGGATCTTGAAGAGGAAGATAGACACTGATAGTAGTGTTACTATATGCAAAGCTCGACTTGTCGCAAAAGGTTTTTCAACAAGTTCAAGGTGTTGAATACGATGAGATTTTCTCACTTGTATCGATGCTTAAGTCTATCCGAATCATGTTAGCAATTGCCACATTTTATGAAATCTAGCAAATGGATGTCAAAATTGCATTCCTGAATGGATTTTTGGAAGAAAAGTTGTATATGATGCAACCGGAAGGTTTTGTCGATCCAAAAGGTGCTAACAAAGTGTGCAAGCTCCAACGATCCATTTATGGACTAGTGCAAGCATCTCGGAGTTGGAATAAACGCTTTGATAGTGTGATCAAAGCATATGGTTTTATACAGACTTTTGGAGAAGCCTGTATTTACAAGAAAGTGAGTGAGAGCTCTGTAGCATTTCTGATATTCTATGTAGACGACATATTGTTGATTGGAAATGATATAGAATTTCTGGATAACATAAAAGGATACTTGAATAAAAGTTTTTCCAATGAAAGACCTCGGTAAAGCTGCTTACATATTGGGCATCAAGATCTATCAGATAGATTAAGACGCTTGATAAGATTTTTCAATGATTATATACCTTGGCAAGTTTTGAAATAGTTCAAAATGGGTCAGTCAAAGAAGGAATTCTTGTCTGTATTACAAGGTGTAAAGTTGAGTAAGACTCAAGACACGACCATGGCAGAAAATAGAAATAGAATGAAAAGTCATTCCCTATGCCTCAGTCATAGGTTCTATAAAGTATGCTATGTTGTGTACCAGACCTATTGTATACCTTGCTCTGTGTTTGACAAGGGAGTACAATTCTGATCTAAGAGTAGATCACTGGACAGCGGTCAAGAATATCCTTAGTGAGGACTAAGGAAATATAAGGAAATATTTCTCGATTATGGAGGTGATAAAAGAGTCCGTCGTAAAGAGTTACATCAGTGCAAGCTTTTACACCGATCCAGATGACTCTAAGTCTCAATCTGGATACATATTGAAAGTGGGAGTAATTAACTAGAGTAGCTCCGTGCAGAGCATTGTAGACATAGAATATTTGCAAAATACATGCGGCTCTGAATGTGACAAACCCGTTGACTAAGCTTCTCTCACGAGCAAAACATGATCACACCTTAGTACTCTTTGGGCGTTAATCACATAGCAATGTGAACTACATTATTGACTCTAGTAAACCCTTTGGGTGTTGGTCACATGATGATGTGAACTATTGGTGTTAATCATATACAGATATGAGTATTGGTGTTAAATCACATGGCGATGTGAACTAGATTATTGACTCTAGTGCAAGTGGGAGACTGAAGGAAATATGCCCTAGAGGCAATAATAAAGTTATTATTTATTTCCTTATTTCATGATAAATGTTTATTATTCATTCTAGAATTGTATTAACCGGAAACATAATACATGTGTGGATACATAGACAAACATAGTGTCACTAGTATGCCTCTACTTGACTAGCTCGTGAATCAAAGATGGTTAAGTTTCCTAGCCATAGACATGAGTTGTCATTTGATTAATGGGATCACATCATTAGGAGAATGATGTGATTGACTTGACCCATTCCGTTAGCTTAGCACTTGATCATTTAGTATGTTGCTATTGCTTTCTTCATGACTTATACATGTTCCTACAACTATGAGATTATGCAACTTCCGTTTACCGGAGGAACACTTTGTGTGCTACCAAACGGCACAACGTAACTGGGTGATTATAAAGGAGCTCTACAAGTGTCTCCGAAGGTACATGTTGAGTTGGCGTATTTTGAGATTAGGATTTGTCACTCCAATTGTCGGAGAGGTATCTCTGGGCCCTCTCGGTAATGCACATCACTATAAGCCTTGCAAGCAATGTAACTAATCAGTTAGTTGCGGAATGGTGCATTACATAACGAGTAAAGAGACTTGTCGGTAACGAGATTGAACTAGGTATTGAGATACCGACGATCAAATCTCGGGCAAGTAACATACCGATGACAAAGGGAACAACGTATGTTGTTATGCGGTTTGACCGATAAAGATCTTCGTAGAATATGTAGGAGCCAATATGAGCATCCAGGTTCCGCTATTGGTTATTGACCGGAAACATGTCTCGGTCATGTCTACATTATTCTCGAACCTGTAGGGTCTGCACGCTTAAGGTTTCGATGACAGTTTTATTATGAGTTTATGAGTTTTGATGTACCGAAGGAGTTGGGAGTCCCGGATGAGATCGGGGACATGACGAGGAGTCTCGAAATGGTCGAGACGTAAAGATCGATATATTGGAAGACTATATTCGGACATCGAAAAGGTTCCGAGTGATTCGGGTATTTTTCGGAGTACCGGAGAGTTACGGGAATATGGGGAAGAGTATTGGGCCTTAATGGGCCTTAGTGGGAAGGAGCCAGGGGGTGGCGCGCGCCCCTCCCAAGCCCAGTCCGAATTGGACAAAGGGTTTGGGGCATGGCCCCCCTCTCCCTTCCTTCTCCACTCCCCTCCTTTCCCCCCTTCTCCTAGTTGGACTAGGAAAGAAGGAGTCCTACTCCCGGTGGGAGTAGGACTCCCCTTGGTGCGCCCTCCTTGGCCGGCCACCCCCTCCCCCTTGGCTTCTTTATATACGGGGGCAGGGGGCACCCCATGACACACAAGTTGATCATCGTGATCGTTCCTTAGCCGTGTGTGGTGCCCCCCTCCACCATATTCCGCCTCGGTCATATATCGTAGCGGTGCTTAGGCGAAGCCCTGCGTCGGTAGAACATCATCACCGTCACCACGCCGTCGTGCTGACGGAACTCATCCGCGACACCCTGCTGGATCAGAGTCTGGGGATCGTCATCGAGCTGGACGTGTGCTGAAATCGGAGGTGCCGTACGTTCGGTACTTGGATCGGTCGGATCGTGAAGACGTACGACTACATCAACCGCGTTATCATAACGCTTCCGCTTTCGGTCTACGAGGGTATGTGGATGACACTCTCCCCTCTCGTTGCTATGCATCAACATGATCTTGCGTGTGCGTAGGATTTTTTTTGAAATTACTACGTTCCCCAACAGTTCTGCGCACCCGTCGGCTCAGGTTCTGACCGAGTTGTTGGATCCTTTGGTGACTTTGATGGGGGCGGAGGTAACCCCGGAGACTCAGGAACAACATAAGGTGGATGTCGCAAGGTTAAGAGATGAGATAGCTCAAGCCAAGGAAGAACTCGCGGCTGAGAATGCTAGGATGGCCACGGAACGAGCTGCTTTGGACGCTCAGGCACAACGGATTCAGGTAGAGTCATTCCGACTCACTTTGGATCAGAATGCTTTAAACGCTATCATGAGAAGGAGGCACCAGAGTCGTTTACCTCCGGAGTATGATGCAAGAAACCTTTTCAACACACCTGGGGCAGGGACCAGTAACCCGCATGTGGTGAACCAGGCTGGTGAGACACCGGTGACTGGAGTGCCGGTTCAGCCACGAGCTACTGACCTGCCCTGCTTGACTCCGCCTCAGCATGGCCCGGCATCGCCGGGTCATTATTCCAACCCTCTGGATAAAAAATTGTTGCGGCGACATGATTGGCGGCTCTCCCGGTGGAAGGCAAGTCTCCAGCCGCAATGGAGATGCGGAGGGCCAGATAGCTTCTTCAGACAGCAACGGCTCAACAGGCGGCTTAGTACAGCCGTGAAAGGATTCACTCGACCCCTCGTTTGAGCCGGAGTTATAATAGACATATTGACTCGCCAGCAGTTTCAAGCAGTGAGCAACACCATAACCAGCCTCGTAGGGATGACCCGGCGCGCGGTGGTGTCGATGCTCAGACTTTGGTGGATCTGGGCAGGGCGCGTCGGGAGGCTGAGCTGGTCGCTCAGCTAGCGGGTCAACAACAATCTCCAATTTATCCATCAGCGTCTGTGGAGGCTGAAGTGACCTCTAGAACCTTGGGCGTGCCATGTTTATTGCCGGCTCTATGCAACGAGCGCTTGCCTAAGGATTTCAAAGGCCCTCGTAAGGTGCCTAACTACATAGCAGATCAGCCCCCGGAGGCTTGGATTGAGAGCTATGAGATGGCTATGGAGATGTTGGATGTTAGTGATGCTGCATGTGCTAAGTATTTCACCATGATGTTGGATGGGCCGGCTCGTACCTGGTTGAAAGGGTTGCCCGCTAACTCCATTAGGTCATGGGCGGAGTTGAAGGCGTGTTTTATTCAAAAATTTAAAGACACATGCAAGCAGCCTATGTCGATTCTTGATTTAGACTCTTGTATCCAAGATAAGAGCGAGTCAACAACCAATTGGGTGCGCCGGATCTCAGTCGTTATACACTCATCGGACAGTATCAACGCCGGCTCAGGAGTCTTGATGTTGGAGAAGAATTGTTGTTTCCTTCCCCTTAAGCAGAAACTGGGGCGGCTTAAGCACCATTGCAATGACATGGGGGAGCTCATGGCAGCTCTTGTCAAATATGCCGACTCTGATAGTACGAAGGACCCTGAGTCCGAGGAGGAGAAGGCTGGCAAGGGGAAGAAGGGCGGCAATGCAAAAGGGCAGCAACATAACACGGCGGGTCAAAGTGGCAATGGTAAGCGCAAAGCCGATGGCGGTTTAGACTTTGTGGCTAACACCAATACACAGAATAATAATCAGCATCGTAAGGGAAAGCCACCCTGGCTTGGGGTCCCAAAGTTTAACATTGAGGCTATGATTGATTAGCCTTGCCGAAAGCATGGTACGCAAGAAAAGTCGGCCAATCATCTATGGAAGGATTGCTTCATCATGAGGGAGTATAGAAATTCCAATTTTTCCAAAATAATCATGGCCCGAATGGTGATTCAGGATCCGGCTCTCATGGACTTGGCTTTGGCGGCAGTGGATCAAACTTCGGTTTTCAGGGCCAAGGCAATCAAGGCGGTTTTAATCAACAATCTGGTAAAGGGAATCAGCAGCAGCAGTCTGGTTATCAGAGTAATCTGAAGCAGTTGAATAGTGGACAGTATCATGTGATCACCACAAGTTTATGCAAACGAGACCAGAAGGTTCATAAAAGGGCAGTGAACGCAGTTGAGCCGGCGGTCCCTCGTTACTTGCGATGGTCTGAACATCCTATTCTTTGGAGTCGTGAGGATAACCCGCCCCGGGTTGACAATCCAGGTCAGTTGGCTTTGGTGGTTGCGCCTCAGGTTGGGGGTACAAATTTACTAAGGTGCTCATGGTTGGAGGCAGCAGCATCAATATGCTTTACTATGACACTTTCCGTCGTATGAATTTGATTAAGAAAGAGCTTAAGCCATCTAATACTGTTTTCCATGGTGTGGTGCCTGGTAAGTCAGCAGATCCGGTGGGTAAGATAGCTTTGGAAGTGGCTTTCGGTGATGATCATGATTACAGAGCTGAGACATTGACTTTTGAGGTGGTCAAGATCAAGAGCCCTTATCACGCTTTGTTTGGGTGACCGGCTTATGCTAGGTTTATGGCAAGACCTTGTTATGTTTATCTGTAGCTTAAGATGCCGGGTCATAAGGGTACCATCACAGTGCATGGGAACAGGAAGATAGCCTTGGAATGTGAAGAGGGCGATGCTGCTTATGCTGAGTCTATTTGTGCAGCAGAGGAGTTGAAGTTTTACAAAGATAGTGTTGACCCGGCAGATATGATACCTCCGAAGAAGCCAACCAGAGAGCATGACCCTTTGTTGAAGTTTAAGTCGGCAGATGACACTAAGCTGGTTGACTTTCTTCCTGGTGACTCATCCAAGCAGTTCAGTATTAATGTTAATATGGATCCGAAATAGGAAAGCACGCTCATCGAGTTCATCCATGAGAACCGGGACATATTTGCATGGAAGCCTTCAGACATGCCAGGTGTACCGAGGGAACTCACTGAGCACACTCTTAATATTGATCCAAAGTTTAAATCGGTCAAACAATTCATTCATTGTTTTAATGAAGAGAGGCACAAGGCCATTGGTGAAGAAGTGGCCCGGCTCTTGGCGGCTGGGTTTATCATTGAGGTTTTTCATCCTGAGTGGCTGGCTAACTCGGTGTTGGTACTTAAGAAGAACGACACTTGGCATATGTGTGTGGATTACACAGACCTTAACAAGGCATGTCCGACTGAACCTTTTGCTCTCCCTCATATTGATCAGATCATTGCTGCTACAGTGGGTTGTGAGCGTTTGAGTTTTTTGGATGCTTACTCTGGTTATCATCAGATCAAGATGGCAGTCAAGGACCTAGAGAAGACGACTTTCATCACTGCCTTTGGGGCCTTCTGCTATGTGTCTATGCATTTTGGGCTTAAGAGTGCCCAGGCAGCTTATCAGCGGTGTGTTCAGAATTGCCTCCATGACCAGATTGGACACAATGTTCATGCTTATGTATATGATATTGTTGTGAAATCCCGGAAGAAAGAGACCTTGATAGATGATTTGAAAGATACCTTTGACAATCTCCGGGTCTACAAGATGATGCTTAACCTGGCCAAGTGTGTCTTTGGTGTGCCAACAGGCAAGCTCTTGGTTTTTTTGGTTTCTGAAAGGGGCATTGAAGCTAACCTGGAGAAAATCAAGGCTATACTTCCTTGGCTAAGTCAGCATGTATAAATGATGTCCAGCGCCTGGCGGATCGTATTGTGGCCTTAAGCCGATTCATAAGCCATTTGGGCAAGAAGGCTATCCCTCTATACCAGATGATGAACAAAACATACCACTTTGTTTGGAGTGATGCTGCTGATCAGGCGTTTGAGACATTGAAAAAGCAGTTGGCTGAGCCGCAGATTCTCGCAGCCCCCTATTGATAAGGAGCCCTTATTGTTATGGGATTTTTATTTCTGCGCCCCTGGTTCCTTAGCTCTACTCACTCATCCCCACTTTGTTAACTTTTGCTCACTTTTCCCCACTCCCTTGCCCGAAACCCTCATAACTGGTTATAATGGACGTTGCCATTGGGTCAATGCCTTTGACTGTTAGCTGACGAGTGGGGGCGCATATACGTGGGCGCGTGCAAGACCGCGGTTGTGGGGTAGCACATCATATAAAGAGGGCAACCACCTCCATCACTCCTACCATTTTCCCCAAATCCCCTCGCTGTGCCCAACGCGTTTGGGTCGGCTCGTGCGCCCAACGCTGGCCCGACCCATTTTAACGGTGCTGATATTTAAAATAAAAACAACTTAACTAAACATTAAAGCCGGCCAGGAAGGCCGGCAAGGGTCCACGCATCCACATTAGCATTAAAAGAAATTAAAAACAACCTAACTACGAGGCGGCGCACTGCCCAGCGCGCCCTAGGCGTCATCGTCGTCGTCCTCGGGGTGAGTGAGGTCGATGAGCGTCGGCGCAGAGCCAGCCCAGGGGAACGCCGTGTTCCAAGGAGCGGCGATTTAGGCCGCGGGCAGTTGTTCCAGCGGGGGCAGTGTCGGCGCGGGGGGCTGTGCGGCCGTCTGTGCAGCCGCGGCTTGGCGCGCCTCCTCCTCAGCCTCGCGCGCCTCCTCCTCGATGTCGCGCTTGAGCATCTCCTCGTACTCGCCGTGACGGTGCTCCTCGACGAGCTGGCGCTGGCGCCACATCTCGAGGTATGTCACCTCCTGCTCTGGGGTTGCCCCCATCCAAACTGGTGGCGCGGACACCCACTCGCGCACCACTCCCGTCCAGGAGAAGCGCGCGATGGGCTCCTGCTCTGGCTCGGCCTCCGGGTCGGCCTTGACGAGCCATCGAGGAGAGGACGATGGGGCCACCGGCGGCACGACGCAATCGCCGGTGCGGAGAGGGCGAGGGCCTGTGCCATGGCCGCCTCATAGCGAGCCTCCTCTTCCTCCACCGCCTCCATCTTGCGTCGCTCGTCCTCCTCGCTCTCGCAGTAGACCGCCTCAAGGGCCGCCTGGTAGGTGACCTCTGCCGCCTGGTCTTCCTCCTGGACGACGAGCGGGGGCGGTGGCACATTGCGGTCGACCTCCCGCACGTTGTGTCGCCTCGCCTCCTCGTGCTCGAAGGCGAACCACCTCGACCAGTTAGGCGAGTCGGTGGCATCGCGACGCTGCTTCAGCGTCAGCATTGCCCGCTGGTGCCGCACCTCCTCCGTGTGCGCCCTAGTCGTCCGTGGCGCCGCCGGCACTGGGATCCTCTTTGGACCCAGATGCCAGTCGTGTGGCAGGGTGACATGGGGGTACGACAGAGGGATGCGGTGCTGCCAGTGCCACTCCGCCTGGTGCACTGGCACACTCACTCGCACCCTCTACCGGCGAGCCGGTGCCAGCGGAGGCGGTACGAACTCAAAGGGGAAAGGGACGACGGGGGCCTTGCCCTTGGACTTGTTGCTGTCGGCGCCGGAGAAGAGCCCCATTTGGCTAGGGTTGGCTAGAGTTTTTGCTAGGGTTTGCCGGCGACGGGGGAGCGAGCTTGCCTAGATGGGGACAGCAAGTTTGGATGAGGATGGCCCCGCCGCACAGTTGGCTTGAAAAAGGCGACCGCCGTCACTGACGCGTGGGCCCGTGGTCATAAATTAAGCTGACCACGAGTGGGCGGCCGCCAGGTGGGGTCGCGGCGGACAGCGAGAAGGCCCGGGGACGTCCGCGCCGACGCATTTGGGGCACAAATTTGAAGTGATTTGGAGGAGGTCAAATAAATTTGAATTTGAGAAAATGTGCTCCAAATGAGCTCCCGGGCTAGGGTAAATAGCCCATTTGTAATCAAGTTTTTTTGAACCTACTCTAAATGAGCCAAATATTTTTTTATTAACACATATTCACTTTCCATAGTGTAGATTCGAAGTCTCACTATTTTTTGATTTTTTTGATTTTTTTAAAATTTTCAAAAACAGAAGGTAACACCACCTCCTCTCCTTGAACTATATGAAATCATGTACATGATAGCTCATACATGTGAAGGTTTTCACATGAAAATGGCCATAGAGCAAGTTTATGATTTTTGGTTGGTAACATGTCACATAAGACAACATTGTGCGCATGTTTTTTATTTTGTTGATTTTTTTAAAATTAATGGTGCTCATTTGACCTCGATCATGCCAGCTAGGGTAATTTCATGAAAATGACCATAGACCCAGTTTAGTATTTTTCCTCGTTAGTTTGTCTTATAAAATGATGAACGGCGAAGGTTTCATATTTTTTGTTTTTTAAAAAAAAATTAGTTATGCTCAGTCAAAGCCTTCGAAACCCCGTTGACCAACTCAAAACCCCTATAAACCCCGTGGGGTTTCGCCTAACCGTAGCTCCCAACGCCAGCCGTCCGATCATACCCTCGCGCCAAGCGACAGCCCTCAGATCTGGACTTCTATAAGGAACGAGGTGGGCTGGCTGTGTGCAGTCTCCGCGCCGTTGGATCACAAGGACGGCTCCGCATCGTTGGATCGTGGGGCGATCCATGAGAGGCGATCCTATTGGTTGTGCTCGGCTGCTCGCCCACCACTAACTCCGTGAAAAAAAAGCGTTGTTATTGGGCCCAAAAGGAAACCAAGCTCTGGGTTGTCGAATTGTGTCATTTTTTGCATCGTTTGCTCTGTTTGTTGTGAATGTGCTGGCTCTGTATTTTTGCATCGTTTGCTCTGTTTTTTGCATCGTCCTTTTTGTTCTATACAAATGTAAAATGACCAAATTTATAGGGGCTAAATTTATTTTTATCATGTAAAATGGCCACAAACTATCAAAAAATGGGCCATTTTGCATTTGTATAATGGCCACAAGCCCTCTATCTCTTTTTATCATGCAAAATGACCAAATTTTTAAGGGCCAAATTTATTTTTATCATTCAAAATGGCCACAAGCTTTTCAAAAATTGTCACTTTTTGTTCATATAATATAGGGTATGACCACGGATTCCCACGCGTGCAATTAGCTTCTTTTTCTTCTTCTTTTCAAACCACCGTTTCCCACGCGTGTACACTCCCGATGCTGCGGTGGGTTTGAAAACGGGCTACTAACTTCACATTTGACCCCGTTATTACCACGGCCAAATAACACGTAGCACTACGGCTATTTAAGCTACATATTGGCATCGGCGCATGCAGGCTTGATCGATGCATGCATGCAGGGTTTGCTGGGTGCATGCGTAGTAGGCTTCTGTCTTGGCGGTGCGCGTAGACGTTTAATGCAAGGGACGGCCCAATGAAACCATGGCCCAATGGTCGAACAGTGACACCACCGAACGCGACACAGACCATCATGGCCCCACTAGTCAGAGTTAATGGTCAAGCCTTTGACCCGACAACAACGTCCGTTGTGCCCAGTTATGAGGGTTTCTGGCAAGGGAGTGGGGAAAATTGAGCAAAAGTTAAGAGCGCGGGGATGAATGAGTAGAGCTAAGGAACCAGGGGCACAAATGTAAAAATCCCTATTGTTATATGTGGCTGCTAATAGCCAAGCCGTCAGTGTGGCAATTGTTGTGGAACGGAAAGAGGCAGGCAAGGAATACCTGGTTCAGCGGTCGGTTTATTATATCAGTGAGGTACTCATTGAATCCAAACAGTGGTACCCACATTGGCAGAAGCTGGTTTATGGGGTGTTCATGGCTAGTCGTAAATTGAAGCAATATTTCTTTGGTCATCCCATCACTGTGGTTAGTTCTGCTCCCTTAGGGGATATTATTCAAAACAGAGGAAGCCACGGGTCGGGTAGCCAAGTGGGCCATTGAGCTCGGACCACATGCTTTGAAATATATGCCTCGAACAGCTATCAAATCTCAAGCACTTGTGTATTTCATCAATGACTGGATAGGGTTGCAGATGCCTAAGGAGAAGCCGGATAGCACATATTGGACTATTCACTTTGATGGATCCAGGTAGTTGGAAGGCTCGGGGGCCGGAGTTATCTTGACTTCCCCACGAGGTGATACATTTTGTTATGTTTTAAGGTTGATATTCCCTTGTACTAACAATGCAGGTGAGTACGAGGCCTTGCTCCATGGTCTTCGGATGGCTAAAGAGATGAATCTAAGCCGGGTGAGGTGTTTTGGCAACTCAGATTTGGTGGCTCAGCAAGTTTTAGGCACTTGGGATTCTAAAGATCCACTCATGGCGGCTTATCGCCGAGAGGTTGATGCCATTGCTGGTCATTTCAAAGGTTATCAAGTGGAACATGTTGACCGAAGGAAAAATGAGGTGGCCGATGCTTTAAGCCAGCCAGGGTCCCAACGTAAGCCGATGCCCCCTAATGTTTTCCTTGATATCCTGCATAATCCTTCAGTCAAATTGCCTATGGAGGAGGATCTTGTTGTTCCTAACCCGGAGGCACAGTTGGTGGTGGCTCTTCATGCTATACCTGATTGGGCTATTCCATATTTGGCTTATATGACCCGGGGCGAGTTACCTGAAGATGAAACTTTGGCCAGGCAGGTAACCCGGTGCTCTAAGTCAATTATGTCAATGGAGAGTTGCACCGATGCAGTGTCAGAGGGGCGTTTCAACATTGTGTTTCTCTTGGGGAAGGTCGTGAGATTCTACGAGAGATTCATGAAGGAGATTGTGGTCATCATGTCGGCTCTAAATCTCTCGTGGCTAAGGCTTTTCAGCATGGGTTTTATTGGCTGACGGCTCATGCTGATGTAGAGGACTTGGTCAGTAAATGTGATGGTTGTCAGAAGTTTTCAAGACAAGCTCATGTGACGGCTCAAGAATTGAGTATGATTCCAATTACATGGCCGTTTGCAGTCTGGGGGCTGGATATGGTTGGACCTTTTAAAAGATCCAAGGATAAAAGACCCACCTTTTGGTGGCAGTTGACAAGTTTACAAAGTGGGTTGAGGCAGAGACGGTCAGCAAGTGTGACGCGGCGACAGCGGTTTAATTCATCAAAAAGGTGATTTTTCGTATTGGCTACCCTCACAACATTATAACTGATAATGGCACTAATCTGTCTAAATGTGTTATGAAAGAATTCTGTCAACAAGAGCATATTCGTCTTGATGTGTCATCAGTGGCTCACCCCCAGTCCAATGGCCAAGCTGAAAGAGCCAATCAAGAAATTTTGAGAGGCATAAAGACCCTTTGCAGATGACACCGTGTTGTTGGGTTGAGGAGTTACCTTTAGTGCTTTGGAGTATCAATACCACTCCCAATAGATCTACGACTGACACGCCTTTTTTCATGGTTTACGGAGCAGAGGCGGTTCTCACAAGTGATATCCGTCACGACTCGTCCCGTGTGGTGGCTTATGTTGAAGCTGATAATGAAAAAGCACATCAGGATGCTCTTGACCTTCTGGATGAGGAGCGTGACTTTGCGGCGGCTCGTTCGGCGATTTACCAGCAAGATCCGCGTCATTATCATAGCCGCCGGGTTAAAACCAGGAGTTTTCAAGAAGGAGATTTGGTGCTCTAGCTCATCCAGGATCAAATTGACATGCACAAGCTATCCCCATCTCGGGAAGGGCCTTTTGTGGTCGCAAAAATCTGAACAACGGGTCATACTACCTCATTGATGTTTGAGAGCACAAGGACTCACGCAAGTCTTAGGAGGAGACCCGCTGGACGTGGAATATTACTCATCTTCGGCCTTATTACACTTGAGCCACCGGCTCTTGTGATGTACATATTTCTACCAATGTATATAATATGACTAGTATAATAAAGCCGGCATCCCTGATATTTCAGGGCCTCTGTCGTTTAATTTATGATAATCTGAGTCTTTGTTATCTCTTCATAAGATCACTTGGGGCCTTCTTGCTTATTGAGCATAGCTATGCACTAATGCAGGATGTTGCTAACGCGACACTACGATCAGAGACCCTTCGACAAAACTGTGTGCGATGCCATAATCGTAAATGGTGGTGTAAAAAACCCGTCAAAGAAGGTGCAAAACGTTTGCGATGGAGGATGCATCAAACACAGTTTAGATTTTAGTTGTGTGTGCGATGTAGGGCATACGGTTCAGCTCAATTAACCGTTTGCGATGAGGAGGAACAAAAGAAACGGGCAGCCAGATGAAGGTGTGTGCGATGTACATCATACAATTCACTTAGATGAACTGTTTGTGATTAGGAAACACAAAAGAAATGGTCAGCTAGATCAAAGGTGTGTGCGATATATGGCATGCGGTTCACTCGGATGAACTGTTTGCGTTGAGACATGAGAACAGAAGCGGTTCAAATGAACAAGATGTGTGTGATACGAGGCAAACAAGATTGTAATCGGAAACATGTGCGAAGACCGATAACAACACAGACGATCACTGCTAACAAGCCGTGTGTGTTGTGAGCAAACGATTGCTGGTATACAATTGTGAGTGATTGATGAAAACATCACCGACGGGTTCCATTGTTTAGTCCATGTGCGATGTGATTTTCTTTGTCCGCACAACATTTACGCTCTCTCTAAAGAGCATCAACATATATACTTAAAAGGACAGCATTGCATAACCAAATTAAGCATACAATTACACAAGTGACTACACACATAACATTTCCACACACTAAAGAAAGCAATTACATGCATACTAAAGTAGGTGAAACGAGGATCTAATCATCTACTTATTGTTGCGACGACGCTTGCCATTGCTCTCCTTCCGGCTGGATCCCTGGCCGTTTTGGGGAAGGAGGGACTTCCTCATGTCAACGATCTGCCTGTACATGTCGTAGATCGTGTACGCCTCCTTGGCCGTGTACACGATTGTCGGCGTTCTGGGAACGGGGGTACCCAGACTTGCCTGCCTGCGGCCTGCGGCGTGGCTCAAGGAGTGGCCAAGTACGGCCCATCTTCATCAACACATGCTCAAGACCCTCGCGAGGGGCCAAGCCTCGCGGGGCGGACGACAGGAGGCTTCCTTGGGCACGGCCTCGTCAGGCTGGCTCACGAGGAGGCGGAGAGATCAAGGCGGGGTACCTCACGAAGTGCCCGTGACGCAAGCCATGACGACCAAGGCTAGGCGGGCGCCGGCCTGCGCAGAGTCCTTGTTTCCTCTTTGGTGCAAAGGGGGGCAAGCGCAGGCAAGAGTATCAAGCAAAGGCAACCATTTTGGTGCAACAAGACCAAGACCAGCAGGACGACAGAGTGGAGGTCATCGTGGAGCCCAAGCCGGCGTCATCGTCAGGGTCTTTGGCAGGCGAGGACCAACTTTAGTCAGGATAAGTGTACTAGATGTTCCTCTTCAAAATGGCCAATTGTTGGCGCCCTTCCCACTCAATATTTGGGGAGAGGCCCAGGGCCTCCGCCTATAAATAGGACTAGCCACCCACAGGGTAGGGGCATCGAAAGAACAAGAATAGAAAGACAGACAGAGAGAGAGAAGCGATTGAACTCCCCCTAGCAGTTCATCGCACCAGCCAAGAACAGACCCTCGCGAGGCTGTTCTTCCCTTGTACTGTTCCTCATCAGCCCCTGAGGCAATCCACACACCACAAACTGGAGTAGGGTATTACACCACAATGGTGGCCTGAACCAGTATAATTCTCGTGTCCCTTGTGTTGTTCTTTGTGTAGTTTTATATCCTGGCGAGGCGGTGAGACATGGGTAGGCAGAAGGTGTGATCTCCACGAGCACCTCAGTGTTCGAACCTTGAGGGTCTGCCGGAACCCGAAATCTGACATTTGGCGCGCCAGGTAGGGGTGTGCCGGAATCTGCCTTCCATCGCCTTGTGTTTCTCTGCCCGTCCCATCCATGTCAGACGCTTGTAGAGCACGCGCCGAGTGCCAGGCCGCTCTCGCCACTCGCGTCGCCCAGACAGCCCCCGTCGGCGGGCGCCCTCGCTGTTCCATGTCGCATGCCGTCAACGCCGCCACCGGCCCAGCGGGGAACGAGCAGCAGGCGTCGTCCCTGCATCCTTCGGTGTGGCGAGAAGGCCACACCGCCACCCCGTCGCTGACTCCAGCCGGCTCCTCGTCCCACTCCCGTCGCGCTCCTCTGGACGTGTACGCCGCGCTGCTCCTGGTGCGGGAGCTCCTGCACTACCGTCCTGTCGACGACCTCTACGACGAGTGGCTTGCCCGCATCACCGAGCTCGTCAGCGCCGCTGGGGGCTCCCCTGCACCATCCCTCTCACTGCACCGCGCCCCACCCTGCGCGGGCGATGAAGCTCCGGGGGAGCCTCAGCCGCCTCCCCCTCAAGAAGGTGCCTTGGCCCCAAGGCGCGTGGCCCCTGGGCGGAACCCACTTCGTCTGGTGCCAGCACAGCAAGAGAAGAGCTGCCAAGAGATCCCTCGTCCCCAAGAAGCCGCCCGTGTGCTCCCCGCACTGGCCCGGCACGAACGTGCACCTGCTCCAGCGCATCAAGACCCCGCGCTGCACCTGGCGGCAGTGCACAGAGACTCGCAAGATCAAGCTCTCCATCACCAAAGGGCTCCCGCGGCCACTGCAGGCTGTCGTGCCTTCTCCGCCGAGCTGCGCAGCGTGGCCTGGCCGGGCAAGTTCAAGCCAGACCCGCCCCCACGCTACGATGGCACAGCTGACCCTGCTGAGTTCCTCCAGCTCTACAAGCTAGGCATCGAAGCCGCCAACGGGGACGAGAAGGTCATGGTGAACTGGTTCCCCATGGCGCTCAAGGACGGCGCCCACACCTGGCTCCTGAACCTGGCTCCTGGCACGATATCATCCTGGAACGAGATGCGCACCCGATTCAGCGCCAACTTCCAAGGCACTCGCGACCGGCCCCCGGCCATGAGCGACTTGCGCCGCATCAAGCAGCAGCCGGGAGAGACCCTGCAGAAGTTCATCCAGCGCTTCAACATCGCTCGCCTTAAGATCCCCAAGGTGTCTGAGGAGGCCATCATCTCAGCCTTCTCCGACGGCGTGCGTGACGTCAAGATGAAGGAGGAGCTCGCGATCCATGAGGACCTGTGCACCTCCCTGGAGCTGTTTAATCTGGCGACCAAGTGCACTAGGGCTGAGGAAGGGCGCCTTTCCCTCCTCGAGCTGCCAGCTGCTGACCCAGAAGAGAAGAAGCCCAAGGCCAAGGACGTGAAGCGCAAGGGGGCTATCGTACTTGCAGCAGAGCCAGACACTAAGCGAGGCAGGGATCAACCTGAGTCATCCAAGGGCAGTCGGTACTGCGTGTACCACGACCTCCACACCCACAACACCAATGAATGCCAAGAGCTCAGGGCCATGCGGGACGTGCGTGCCGGCCGACGCCCCGAGCGCAGCGACCAGGGCTATGGCCGAGGTGGAGGACGGTGGGAAGACCGTGGCCCTCGCCAAGGGTGGCGTGACCGGCCTCGCGAGGACTACAGGCAAGACCGGCCTCGTGAGGGAGGTTGGAGGGACCCACCTCGTGAGGGGGGTTGGAGGGATCAGCCTCGCGAGGATCGCCCACAAGGCAACGCGGGCCTCCCTCCTCTGCCACCACAGCTGAGGAGGAATGAAGACCATCACCAGGACGAGGGGGCTGGAGGCTTCCAGGAGCCGCGCGCAATCGCTTGCATCTTGGGCGGCGCTCAAGCCCCGGCCTCTCAGCGCATCTTCAAGCAGTTTGCTCACGAAGTGAATGCAGTCCTCCCCAAGCTTGAGGCCACACGCCCTCTCAGGTGGTCAGCATGCGCTATCACGTTCAACTCAGCGGATCAGCTCAAGTGCGCGGCCACAGCCGGAGTCCTCTCGATGCTTTGTTCCCCAATCATCAGCAATATGCAAGTCACCAGGACCCTCATCGATGGCGGAGCAGGGCTCAATGTCCTATCCGTCGAGAAGTTCAACAATCTCCAAGTGCCATACAATCAGCTGCAGCCAACCAAGCCTTTCTCAGGAGTCACTGATGGTTCCACGGTTCCGATAGGGCAGGTCCGCCTTCCTGTTACCTTCGGGAAGCGCGACAACTACCGCACCGAGCTCATTGACTTCAACGTCGCTCACATCCGCTTGCCGTACAATGCCAGCCTCGGGTACCCAGCCCTGGTCAAGTTCATGGCCGTGACCCATCACAGCTACAATGTCCTCAAGATTCCAGGAAGCGGTGGAGTCATCACGGTGCCCTGTGAAGAGAGAGACGCTGTGTGTTCTCTGGAACGTGCTTTCCAAGTCGCATCAATTGAAGACCCAGATCACAGGAACGGGAGGCTTCCTGAGGCTGCTCCTAAGAAGAAGAAGACATTGCCTGGCCCGGCCCCTCGGGAGGCAGGCCCCTCACGGTCCGCGCCTGTTCAGGGGGCACCTCCTTCTGTCGCATAGGAAGGCGCGCCCGGTACCCTCCTCAAGCAAGGCTCGGGGGTTGTCTTCTGGAGGGCCATCGACTTTGCTAAGATCACGAGGGAGACGCTCGGGCACCACTTGGAAGCGTGCTTCAACGCACGTTTCCCTCAGGAAGGAGCAAGGCAAGGAGGGCCAAACCCTTAGGAATTCGTCAGCGAGATCATTCAGGAGCTGCAGGAGTCAAGATTCATGAGTGGCAGCCGCCGCTTACCCGCCGTAGCTCCCCATCCAGGCGAGGATGGTGGGCTGCACGTCTGCATCGACATACCAGGACTCAACTGAGCCGCCTCTCAGGAGCGCCTCTGGCCCTCACGCGTGGGGCGCTGCGAAGGTCCACCCCACAGCTACGTTCGCATGCCTTACGGCCTGCCGAACGCGGCTGCTGTGCGTCAGCGCCTCATGAGTAGCATCTTGGAGGCTCAGGCGGTCAAGCATTCCGCAGTCCTGGCAGAGATGGAGATGGTCCGTGAGGAGCCGCCAGCGCCTCCGGAGCCTCCCGAGGCCCCTGGGCCTGGGGGCTCGTGAAGATCGACTTCCGCAGCGCACGCCGTCCGCTACTTCAACATCCCTTCATCTTCAACATTATCAGGTGACATCCTTCGAGTTTCATTTTCAGCTGGGAGCGCCCCCAGGACTGCATCATTCCCAGGCCGCGTGGGTCCGTCCCTGCGGCATGTATCCCTTTAGTTCATGTTTTCAGCTTACTTTATCGGGGGCGCCCCTTGGGCTGCATTATCCCCAAGCTACCCGGGCCAGACCCGGTGGCATGTATCCTTCTCGCATTTATTCGGGTCGTGCATTTGACCCATCATGACCGTTGTTTGCTACCTGCCTATGGCACCCTTCTTTCTTCATGTCGGCTGCTTGCACGTTAAAGGGGGGGGGGTACCTGAGCATCGCGACTCATGGGCTCTTACTGGCTCTCCAGCCCTCACCCTCTGGCCTTGTCCACGGCATCGTGACCTGGCATACCAGTGACGGCTGAGCCCGCTCGAGGGCCGGGACCCGAGGATGTAGAGCGCCGACATCTAACCAGATTTGCAGGAACACATTACAAGTAAAGGCCCAGAGCCAGGCGCAACCCGCCTTGAGGTAGGGCCCCGTGAGTCCCGCGCTGACTCACAGGTGCCTAGATACACCTCGTCAGGCCCTACTGTGCCAGCCACGTGTCAAGGCAGGGCTGTACATGCCCCGGGGGTTCCTCCCGGAGGGGAGCCCCCTCCCACGCACCAGTGGAAGCACCATGCTCCGCGCTGGCTGACGACACTGCCTAGGAGCGGCTATGCCCGTACACATACGGAAGCGCTATGCTCCGCGCTGGTGGTAAACAACTGAGGGTGGCCCCCGGCCACATCAACCTCAGGGAGCCCAGAGCTCAATGTCCGGCCTCATCGTAACGCCTCCCCTCGGGAGTGCCGCGCGAGGGGGCTGGGCGCGGGGGCTACACCTGGGTCACGCCGAGGCGCACGCCACCCAGCCAGGCCCCTCGGGCCTAGTTCGTCGCACGCCTCTCCCCGAGCGGAGCCAAGGTACGAAGGCCGTTTGAACATCAAGGGGGACTCCTGAGCATCGCGACTCAGGAGCCTAACTGGTCACGTAGCCCCTCACCCCTTAGTTCCGAAAGGCTAACGGCGGTTGAGGTATGCGCGGGGCCGGGCTCTGCCAACGTAGAACGGTAAATTCACCCATACATTTCACCTCCCTACTTGCTGTTCGTGCGTCAAGGGGGACTCCTGAGCATCACGACTCAGTAGCCTAACTTGTCACGTAACCCCTCACTCCTTGGTCCCGTCCTCGTTTCCGGTCGGGGCTAACGGCGGCTGAGGTATGCGTGGGGCGGGCTCTGCCGACGTAGAACACAAGCAAGTAGGAAAGAAAAACGCAAATCTCAAGGAATTCAAAAGCAAATATTATAGTCCATAGAGTACTTTGACAATGCCAAACACAAGTTTAAATGCCTCCACGAGGCAGGATGCATGTTGCAGGAATTAAAAGCAGGACATGAGCCGCGAAGGGGTCACTTTCTGGCGGCGCCATCGCTGGTGACGGAGCTGCGCTGGGTGACTTCACCTCGTGGAGCCTTAGGATCGATAGCGCCTCGCTTTGGCTTGGTGCTGAAAGCCCGGAACTTCGCCAGCAGAGCCTCCGCTCGACCCTTCACGGCCTCAGTAGCAACGGCGGCAAGCTCGCCGCTCACAGGCTCCAGCAGACTGTCAAGGTCAACATTGGGGGCGCGGAGGTAGACATGGGTGAAGACGCGCGTCAGCGCTGCAGAAGAGAGGACACGCGCCTCAGCCTCAACTGTGGGGCCAAGGCCAAGGGCGACATCTTCAAGGGTGCGGACCAGGAAGGGAAGCATCTTAGCGAGGCCGTCTTCGGCGCCGGCCAGCGGGCTTTCCAGGCCGCTGTCATAGAGCGACTTCAGCAAGATGCGAGCCTTCACCTCCAGCTTCGCGAAGGCCACGCGGTCCTCGGCCAGGACCCGCGCCTTGCCGTCCAGCTCGATCCTCTTTGCCTCCAACGCCTGCTCCAGCGCACCCAAGCGGCCATGGCGTTCATCGAGTTTGGCATCCCGGTCCTTCGCGACAGCCTCACGAGCCTTCATGTCTTCCTCCTTCTCCTGGTGGACACGAGCCTCCTTGGCAAGCTGGTCGCGCAGGCCTTGTAGCTCACTCTCCAGCGCCTCGCAGCGACCTCGGACATCTGCTACCTCACCCAAGGCGGCGTCGCGAGCGGCCTTCGCCTCAAGGATGGCCTGCTTCTCCTCGTCGCAAGCCGTCGCGGCCTGAGCCAGCGCCGCTCGGACTGAAGCATTAGAGCGGACCCAACCGGAGGACAGCTCCAGGCGCCCGGCCACCAAGCGAGGGTCGGCGCCCAGAAGATCTTTCCACAGCCGGTCCAGCTCAGCAGCAGCACGATCCAGGACAGTAGAAGGAGTCGGAGAGATGGCAGTCGACGGAGTAGGAGAAGACGGCAGCATAGTCACAACACCATGAGTCAGGACCTTCTGCGCCCCGACGACTGCGGCAGTGGCGTCAGGCAAGGACACCTCGGGAGTCGCTTGGGCCATGGGGGCTGAGCTCGCTCTAGGTAGCCCCGCCAGGCCTCGCGAGGATGACTGGGCAGGAGAGGCCCGCGTCTTGCCGCCCCCTTCTCCCGCGGGTGGGGGTGCTGCCCCGGACGAAGCCTCAGGAGCCCCCTTCAGCTTCTTCGCCGCAGGCACCGGCCTAGCCAAGGAATATGGACGTCAAGCCTCAACAACGAAGCAAGAAGCAAAACGAGAATCGAGCACTTACTCATCACCGCTCGCGGGCTCAAGCAACCTCCGGCCGAACTTGAAGCCTGAGAGACGGATGCTGGGATCAACCTTAAGAGGCTCGGGAGCAGGAGGCGCGTCTGCAGATCGCCTCAGAACCGGAGCAAACCCGTGGGGAACCAGCCCCGTCCTGTCCTTCTTCGGGATCAGGGGCGAGCTCTCGCCACCCCGCTCGCCTCCGTCCTCGTCGTCATCCGGCATGAGGCGAAGAGTGCGGGACCTACACCGAGGGAGGGGCGCTCTCGACTCCCCGTCGGTCGCCTCTGAATCGGGCTCCTCTTCCTCCTCCTCTTCTTCCTCCTCTCCGCTGGAGTCGACGGAGGATACGTTCACCATCGCCAGGGCCGCCGGGTCCTCAGGAACCTCCACGGGCACAGGCCCGTCCCCGTTGAAAGCGGACATGGAGTTCACCACCTAATCCTAATCGTCCCGAAGGAACAGGGGCATGGGAGCATCCTCCAACCTCGCCACGTTTCCCCCAACCAAGGATTGGAGGACCGCGGCCAGATCCACGTCGGCCAGGACTTCGGGGTTCGAGCGAAGGGAGGCATCGCCCCCCCCGAGCCTCCACAGCAGAAGCGGGTGTTCCCGGAGCGGAGCCACCAGGTGCTCCAGGAACTCCCTCAGAAGCGACGCCCCGGTCAGTTTTGCTGTTGCCATGTTGTCCGGCCACAGGTCCGCGTCCATCCTCTCCAGCACCGGCTTCACGCGGGGATCAACGAGCTCCACGCTGGACCAAGCATCAACAGACTTGGGCTGCCCCATGGGCAGAATCAGCCGGGAGTGGATGCGCCCAGCATCCACCATGACCCACTTGCTCCTGAAGCCCTCAATTCTCTTCCCGGGATTCGAGATGGCATTAGAGCTGCCATGCGCGACAAAGCTCATGCACGCGGTGATGGGGCCGCGGGAGACCCGGAGGTAGAAGTAATGGTGCAGCAAGGCCACCAAAGGCCTCACCCCGACATGAGCCTCGCAATAGTAGGCGAAAATCGCCAGGAGAAGAACAGAGTTGGGATGGAGGTGCAGAGCTTGCAGGTTGTAATGGTGGAGAACAGAAAGGAAGAACTCGGAAAAAGGGGGCACCAGACCGGTGGCGATGGCGCTCACGAAGAGCGGGTAGAAGGTGCTTCCCCTGCCCTCAGGAAGGGCGGAGCCAACCTTGAGCGCGGCCGCCCCGTTGCTGCCTTGCGCCGCCATCATCTGGCGCGTCCGAGCAAGGTTCTTCTCCGACACATTTGGAGGATCCAGAGCGGGCGAGTACCATGCTCCGGCTGGGGTCTAGCGAGGCGCCATGCCTTGCTAGGATGCAGGGTTGGAGTAGATCTGGGGATTTCGGAAGCAAGAAGGACATGAGCGAGAAAGAGGATCTCGAAAGTGAAGGAGAGAGCAAAGAAGGTAAGCCTAGACGGGTACCACTCCCTTATCAATTTGTGCAGTTGCCGAGGTGCCGTGGGGAGCCAGGACGCCCACGTCCAATCAACCGCCACGTGGCACCCAAGGCCACAGGTTATTGGGGCCCGCGGCACTTCGCACTTGCCCCTTCGCTTCTCTGCTAAGCCAAGTCCGGGCGCGCCTTGGGCCCGGGGGCTACTGTCGGCATTCTGGGAACGGGGGTACCCAGACTTGCCTGCCTGCGGCCTACGGCGTGGCTCAAGGAGTGGCCCAGTACGGCCCATCTTCATCAACACATGCTCAAGACCCTCGCGAGGGGCCAAGCCTCGCGAGGCGGACGACATGAGGCTTCCTCGGGCACGGCCTCGTCAGGCTGGCTCGCGAGGAGGCGGAGAGATCAAGGCGGGGTACCTCACGAGGTGCCCGTGACACAAGCCATGACGACCAAGGCCAGGCGGGCGCCGGCCTGCGCAGAGTCCTTGTTTCCTCTTTGGTGCAAAGGGGGCAAGCGCAGGCAAGAGTATCAAGCAAAGGTGACCATTTCGGTGCAACAAGACCAAGACCAGCAGGACGGCAGAGTGGAGGTCATCATGGAGCCCAAGCCGGCGTCATCGTCAGGGTCTTTGGCAGGCGAGGACCAACTTTAGTCAGGATAAGTGTACTAGATGTTCCCCTTCAAAATGGCCAATTGTTGGCGCCCTTCCCGCTCAATATTTGGGGAGAGGCCCAGGGCCTCCGCCTATAAATAGGACTAGCCACCCACATGGTAGGGGCATCGAAAGAACAAGAATAGAAAGACACAGAGACAGAGAGAGAAGCGACTGAACTCCCCCTAGCAGTTCATCGCACCAGCCAAGAACAGACCCTCGCGAGGCTGTTCTTCCCTTGTACTGTTCCTCATCAGCCCCTGAGGCAATACACACACCACAAACTGGAGTAGGGTATTACACCAAAATGGTGGCCTGAACCAGTATAAATCTTGTGTCCCTTGTGTTGTTCTTCGTGTAGTTTTAGATCCTGGCGAGGCGGTGAGACATGGGTAGGCAGAAGGTGTGATCTCCGCGTGCACCCCAGTGTTCGAACCTTGAGGGTCTGCCGAAGCCCGAAATCCGACAATGATGTGAGCTTTGTCGAGTTTCTCCATCTAGGCCGAGTGCCAGGCACGCTTGTCCTTGTTGCACAAATCCTTCATGTCTTTGTAGTAGGGGTCGATGATGGCCTCGATAAGAGGAACCAGTGAGTCCTTCTCATGCTCCTTGTTGCGCCTGATCTTGTATTGGCCCTGGATGTCGACAAGATTCTGGCAGGCGATGCCCAAATTCTCATGCACCTTTACATTGTTGGTGATGTCCACCATAGCGAACATGTAGTGGGGGCTGTTGACAAACCTGGTGAAACGCTCGCAAGGCCTTGTGGCCAGGAAGTAGTGGTAGACGAGGACGTGGTGGCGCATGCACATCTGGGCGACAACGACCTTGGTACAAGACCCGACACGAGCGCGGGTGTACTCGAGGTCGAACACGACCACCTTGTACTTCTCCTTGGCAAGCAACAGCTCCATGATGTGGATGGAGTGCTCTGCCCAGACCGGGTCGTTGGTGTACACCACAGAGATGTCCATGAACCTTCTGTGGGTGTCCACCACGGCACGCATGGTGAACTGCTGCTCGTCGTCGGCAGCCGCTTGGAGCGCCATTGGAGCCGCGCAGGATACCCTCTAAGAATTTCTCGTGGTGGGTGTGCTTCTTGCAATGGTAGGGCGTGATCGAAAGGTTGAAGAGACACAAGGGTAGGTTAAATGGCCGCTGTAATAAATGGGGGTCGGCCGGCTTGTAATCGTCACGTCTTGTCACGCCGTTCATAGCGGAGGATTCCAGTGCACACTTGACAACACCGCACCGCACGCGTGGGCTCGAAAAGGCGCCAAATGTATCATCGGTGTGCCTGTTCCCGCGCTACCGTGCTGTTTACCGGGCAAGCTTCCCGCCCGGCTAGTTTGGCCATGCATCGGCTAGAAGAGGGACAAATCGTGGGTGCTTATTGGCAAAAAGCTTTGTAAAAATGAAGTGTGTGGAATGACTTTGGTCATAAGTTTACCCTTGGGTGATGAGGTCAAAGTTACATAGAAGGGTGATGATGGACACTCGAGTGCGATAATTAATTCTGCGCTCTATAGTGCACACGGTGGAAGAAACCAACTGTGTGTACTAATGTCAAAGATCATAGTCGAGTTAGCTATACAGATCGTGTGATGTGGGATCGACAAGGTAAACTGATTCGAGAATGGTTAATAAAATCTAAGACCATTGCATATTAAGGTCAAAATAGTGCTAGCAATATACGAGTCTCATACGATGCCATTTCAACGATTGTACGACAAAAGCTCGAAATGTTACAAGGTTCAAATTCCAGAGTTATATGGCTCAAATTCGAAGATTACAAGGATCAAACTGATATTAGAAATGAAATTCAGCTCATCAGCTACAAACACTCACGCTGATCCGCTGAACATGGATATCAGAGAGGTTCAAACTAATATCACCGCTTCTAAGTCTGGCTTCGAAACCTCACATTTTTTGCAAAGGGGTCAGCCACTGAGAAGTCATGTATGGGGTTGACACGATGACTTCCGATTACTCTGTCATCTGAAGTTCCAAAATGAAATTCAGCATTTTTGGAGCCTACTCCATTCTGCCGCGGGCGCCGGCGCTGATCAACAAACCATTCATTTTTGCTAAATAAATGTAGGACAAACCTTATTTCCTTCAACACCCTTGCTCTGAGAACAAAGAACCTGGCGAATATAATCTCGTAAGGTCCCTCGATAGAAGTTCAAAGTAATTTCCGAGAGATGCAGATCTAGGCATTCGACATGATTGTTATATTGTATCACATTATCCACCACTGGGCTTAATCTTATCTACAAAAGGAGAAAATGTTTTAGTGCCTACATGTAGTTTTGAACATTTCTACAGGCCTAGCTATTTGGTTTGCAGGATTTGTAAAATGCACAAACATGTCATATTCGATCTGACATGATTAACATGGGCATTTGATTACATTCTAGAAAAATGTAGCCTTCTTCACAAGAGGTTGGAGTGGATGAAAAGTTCCCTAAGAAAACTAGTATAGAATCCAAAGGAGAAATGCTTATTGATAGTAACCATATGGATCAAGCAACCAATATGGGGGGGGGGGCATGTATGTACTAAAATCCTCCAAAAGAACCTTCAGAAATCGTAGTACATTGTCATTGTAAAATTGGAAAAAGGTGTCACAAATTGAACTCCCTTGTGGTTATCATTTAATAGGAAAGGAACATCACCTCGATATATAGCTTCTCTAGGCACAGAAAGCATCTCAGGAAACTGACAACTTGCTCCAAGTCGGGCCCAATATATTCTAGTGCCAAGACCTTCACTGTGCGCAGTTTCGGGGTCAAGCTTGTCGGAATCATTTTCTGAATGACAGACGAACAAACATCTTCAAAATTAGAAATAATGTTAATTTGTAGAAGGAGAGGTAGAAGGCGGCTGTTGTACCTAAACGGGTGTGGATCCAATAACAAGTTCGGAGTATTTGTCAGACGAGTAGCCCACCACTATCAATTTCAGCGCAGAAATGACATTGATTCTTGTTGGACCTTCTTGATCAATTACAAGTAATCTCTCAAGTGCAGGTGTGTCCTGGATGACCATACCGTGGTACACATCTTGTGATGTCTTCCTGCCGCACCAGCAACACACATAAATAGTCCGGAGAGTTATGGAGGTGATGTGGAAGGTACTCAACCCATTGATCACCTGAAGATGAAGGTACTCGAGTGCAGTACATCCATGGAGCAGGCGCTCCATGTTACCCTTTGAGAGGCAAACAACGACGAGCTTGAGGTGCTTCAGTCGTGGTAGAATAAGAGCGGGCGCGTCATTACGGGGAGGGAAATGGCAGTTCTTGAACTTGGCGATGCGTAGCGTGGGCGCGAGGCGGAGTGCGGACGTTGGCAGCGACCGCATATTCCCATCATCAAAAGTGAGCTCCTCGGGCTGATCTAGGGCGGGGGATCGGAACCAGTCGTCAAGCTTGGCTTGGTCCTTGCTGTTGGAACGGAACTTGCCCATTCTAAGGCCTTTGGTTGGGCCAAGGTGACTGCCGAGGATCTTGGAGAACGCATTCAAGCTTTTGCGATAGCCATGGTAGAGCTCGTGGGTGTCGATGAGGTCGAGAGGACTGGAGTTACATAGGGGGCGCCACCGCCAGGAAAGGAGGGTTGTCCATGCCCCATATTTGATTGGGAGGAGGGAGATGATGACTCTCAACATATCATCGGGGAGGTTGTTGATTAAGTCTAGGCCTGCTGGAGTCGCTTGTGGTTCTAGCTCGCCCCGCCTCCGCTTGTTGGCAGCCCCGTTCTCCACCTCCAGAGTCTCCTTGTCAGCGGCGCTTTCTGATAGAAATGGGAGTACAGGGAACATTTAGTTAAAACGGGGCAAAAGAAGAGTGTATTGGTAACTAGAAGTTATTAGGTAGGAATATAGTAAGAAATGGGAATAACAATTGGTTGCTTAAATACTACACAATTCATTTGACATTGCTGGGTAAGTCAACATATCTAGATAGTTGAAAAGAAAACTTACTCCGAACAAAGTCTCGACGGGTGATTTTGTTGGGGAAGTTAGCATATATCTCATGACCAGGCCCTTTTATGTGCAGTGCAATTTTAGTGCCAGCTTTCAGTACCTAAAACTTTGCAATTTCATTCCAAAAGCCAGTGCCAAAATAGGAGTCACCATGTTCATCAAGTTTTACAGTAGCAACGATTGTAAATCCATGGTTTGTGTGCAGTATGACATCCGTGGAGCCTTGATCTGTGTAAAGGGAAAAATTTGTGCACTACATAATCTGTTGCATAGCGAGGGATGTCCTGTAGAAAATGGTAGGATTGTTAAAAAAATATGGTAACATGCAAATATGGGCCCAAATTGAAAGAACTGTACAACAGTTGAAATCGACGGACAAAAATCTATAGTTAAACAAATAGGGTAAACATGATGTCATGGAAAAATGAGAGTAATCGAAAGAACAATACATCATTTATTTGCCTAATATAGATAGAAGAGGGGGGAAATCCCCTTTGACATATATGGTGCATGTGGCACCTTTTATCCAAATGTAGCAATATTTAGAATATGTTCAGGAAAGTAGGCCATGCCAACGAATTTAGGGTGAGATGGAACATACCGCGCGCTTCCTCAAGTTATCTGGTACGATGAGATGGAATCTCTGGCGGGGGTCGCAAAGTCATGAAGTGTCGGCGCACTGTACATTCTATGAATGAAAGAAAACCCTCAAATCAGCTCGAATAAAAATGAATTCACGCGATTTCTGCTGGGTGATTAAAGGAGGCAGATGAACTGGGATAAGAGATGAGATAATATCTTGTTAAATTAGTTACCTTGTCGTCCATGAAAAAGAACCCTCAGTACGGCAGATTCCCCAACCGAGCGGAGCTGGGTCGACCGCGAGCTGTTGGGGAACGTTGCAGAAAATTAAAATTTTTCCTACGGTTTCACCAAGATCCATCTATGAGTTCATCTAAGCAACGAGTCAAGGGAGTGAGTTTGCATCTACATACCACTTGTAGATCGCGTGCGGAAGCTTGCAAGGTGATGATGGAGTCGTACTCGACGTGATTCGAATCACCGATGACCAAGTGCTGAACGGACAACACCTCCGCGTTCAACACACGTACGGGACGGGAGACGTCTCCTCCTTCTTGATCCAGCAAGGGGGAAGGAGAGGTTGAGGAAGACAGCTCCACCGGCAGCATGACGGCGTGGTGATGGTGGAGAGGCAGTACTCCGACAGGGCTTCGCCAAGCACACAACGGAGGAGGAGAGGTGTTGGGGAGGGGAGGGCTGCGCCTTGGAGGGTGGTGCGGCTGCCCTCCCCTCACCCCTCTATTTATAGGGGGAAGGGAGAAGGGGGCCGGCCCCCTAGAACCCATCTAGGGGGGGTGCG
>NC_041393.1:265725609-265732628 GCF_002162155.2 Triticum dicoccoides
GGGAGAGGGGGAGAGGGGGAGAGGGTGGCTTGCCCCCCAAGTCAAGGGGGCGCCCCCTCTAGGGTTCCCCCCCTCAACCCTAGGCGCAAGGGCCCAAGGGAGGGGGGTGCGCCCAGCCCACCAGGGGCTGGCTCCCTGTCCCACGCAGCCCATGTGCCCCCCCGGGAGGGGTGGCCCCTCCCGGTGGACCCCCGGAACCCTTCCGGTGGCCCCGGTACAATACCGGTATGACCCCGAAACTTCCCGGTGTCCGTTTGACAACTTCCCATATATAAATCTTTACCTTCAGACCCTTCCGGAGCTCCTCGTGATGTCCGGGATCCCATCCGGGACTCCGAACAACATTCGGTAGTCACATACTAGTCTTCCTAATAACCCTAGCGTCACCGAACCTTAAGTGTGTAGACCCTACGGGTTCGGGAGACATGCAGACATGACCGAGACGCTCTCAGGTCAATAACCAACAGCGAGATCTGGATACCCATGATGGCTCCCACATGCTCCTCGATGTTGTCATCGGATGAACCACTATGTCGAGGATTCGATCAAACCCTGTATACAATTCCCTTTGTCAATCGGTACGTTACTTGCCCGAGACTCGATCGTCGGTATCCCAATACCTTGTTCATTCTCGTTACCGGCAAGTCACTTTACTCGTACCGTAATGCATGATCCCGTGTCCAACACCTTGGTCACATTGAGCTCATTATGATGATGCATTACTGAGTGGGCCCAGAGATACCTCTCCGTCATACGGAGTGACAAATCCCAGTCTCGATCCATGTCAACCCAACAGATACTTTCGGAGATACCTGTAATGCACCTTTATAGTCACCCAGTTACGTTGTGGCGTTTGATACACCCAAGGCACTCTTACGGTATCCGGGAGTTACACGATCTCATGGTCGAAGGAAGAGATACTTGACATTGGCAAAGCTCTAGCAAAACGAACTACACGATCTTTTATGCTATGCTTAGAATTAGGTCTTGTCCATCACATCATTCTCCTAATGATGTGATCCCGTTATCAACGACATCCAATGTCCATAGTCAGGAAACCATGACTATCTGTTGATCACAACGAGCTAGTCAACTAGAGGCTCACCAGGGACATATTGTGGTATAAGTATTCACACGTGTATTACGATTTCCGGATAATACAGTTATAGCATGAATAAAAGACATTTATCATGAACATTGAAATATAATAATACTTTTATTATTGCCTCTAGGGCATATTTCCAACAGTCTCCCACTTGCACTAGAGTCACCAATCTAGTTACATTGTGATGAATCGAACACCCATAGAGTTCTGGTGTTGATCATGTTTTGCACGCGAGAGAGGTTTAGTCAGCGGATCTGCGACATTCAGATCCGTGTGCACTTTGCAAATCTCTATGTCTCCATCTTGAACATTTTCACGGATGGAGTTGAAACGACGCTTGATGTGCCTGGTCTTCTTGTGAAACCTGGGCTCCTTGGCGAGGGCAATAGCTCCAGTGTTGTCACAGAAGAGTTTGATCGGCCCCGACGCATTGGGTATGACTCCTAGGTCGGTGATGAACTCCTTCACCCAAATCGCTTCATGTGCTGCCTCCGAGGCTGCCATGTACTCCGCTTCACACGTAGATCCCGCCATGACGCTCTGCTTGCAGCTGCACCAGCTTACTGCTCCACCATTCAACATATACACGTATCCGGTTTGTGACTTAGAGTCATCCAGATCTGAGTCGAAGCTAGCGTCGACGTAACCCTTTACGACGAGCTCTTCGTCTCCTCCATAAACGAGAAACATGTCCTTCGTCCTTTTCAGGTACTTCAGGATATTCTTGACCGCTGTCCAGTGTTCCTTGCCGGGATTACTTTGGTATCTTGCTACCAAACTTACGGCAAGGTTTACATCGGGTCTGGTACACAGCATGGCATACATAATAGATCCTATGGCTGAAGCATAGGGGATGACACTCATCTCTTCTTTATCTTTTGCCGTGGTCGGTGACTGAGCCGAGCTCAGTCTCACTCCTTGTAACATAGGCAAGAACCCCTTCTTGGACTGATCCATTTTGAACCTCTTCAAAATCTTATCAAGGTATGTGCTTTGTGAAAGACCTATGAGGCGTCTCGATCTATCTCTATAGATCTTGATGCCTAATATATAAGCAACTTCTCCAAGGTCCTTCATTGAAAAACATTTGTTCAAGTAGGCCTTAATGCTGTCCAGAAATTCTATATTATTTCCCATCAGGAGTATGTCATCTACATATAATATGAGAAATGCTACAAAGCTCCCACTCACTTTCTTGTAAACGCAGGCTTCTCCATAAGTCTGCATAAACCCAAACGCTTTGATCATCTCATCAAAGCGAATGTTCCAACTCCGAGATGCTTGCACCAGTCCATAAATGGATCGCTGGAGCTTGCATACTTTGTTAGCATTCCGAGGATCGACAAAACCTTCCGGCTGCATCATATACAGCTCTTCCTTAAGATGTCCGTTAAGGAATGCCGTTTTGACGTCCATCTGCCATATCTCATAATCATAGTATGCGGCAATTGCTAACATGATTCGGACGGACTTCAGCTTCGCTACGGGAGAGAAAGTCTCGTCGTAGTCAATCCCTTGAACTTGTCGATAACCCTTAGCGACAAGTCGAGCGTTATAAATGGTAACATTACCATCCGCGTCCGTCTTCTTCTTAAAAATCCATTTGTTTTCTATCGCTCGCCGATCATCGGGCAAGTCTGTCAAAGTCCATACTTTGTTTTCATACATGGATTCTATCTCAGATTTCATGGCTTCAAGCCATTTGTTGGAATCCAGGCCCGCCATCGCTTCTTCATAGTTCGAAGGTTCATTGTTGTCTAACAACATGATTTCCAGGACAGGGTTGCCGTACCACTCTGGTGCGGAACGTGTCCTTGTGGACCTACGAAGTTCAGTAGTAACTTGATCCGAAGTACCTTGATCATCATCATTGTTTTCCTCTTCAGTTGGTGTGGGCATCACAGGAACGGTTTCCTGCGCTGCGCCACTTTCCCGTTCAAGAGGTAGTACTTCATCGAGTTCTACTTTCCTCCCACTTACTTCTTTCGAGAGAAACTCTTTTTCCAGAAAGCATCCGTTCTTGGCAACAAAGATCTTGCCTTCGGATCTTAAGTAGAAGGTATACCCGACAGTTTCCTTAGGGTATCCTATGAATACGCATTTTTCCGACTTGGGTTCGAGCTTTTCAGGTTGAAGTTTCTTGACATAAGCACCGCATCCCCAAACTTTTAGAAACGACAGCTTAGGTTTCTTTCCAAACCATAATTCATACAGTGTCGTCTCAACGGATTTAGACGGTGCCCTATTTAAAGTGAATGTAGCTGTCTCTAGAGCGTATCTCCAAAATGATAGCGGTAAATCGGTAAGAGACATCATAGACCGCACCATATCCAATAGAGTGCGATTACGACGTTCGGACACACCGTTTCGTTGAGGTGTTCCAGGCGGCGTGAGTTGTGAAACAATTCCACATTTCCTTAAGTGTGTACCAAATTCGTGACTTAAGTATTCTCCTCCACGATCTGATCGTAAGAATTTTATCTTTCGGTCACGTTGATTCTCTACCTCATTCTGAAATTCCTTGAACTTTTCAAAGGTCTCAGACTTGTGTTTCATTAAGTAGACATACCCATATCTACTCAAGTCATCAGTGAGAGTGAGAACATAACGATATCCTCCGCGAGCCTCAACGCTCATTGGACCGCACACATCGGTATGTATGATTTCCAACAAGTTGGTTGCTCGCTCCATTGTTCCGGAGAACGGAGTCTTGGTCATTTTGCCCAAGAGGCATGGTTCGCATGTGTCAAACGATTCATAATCAAGAGACTCCAAAAGTCCATCAGCATGGAGCTTCTTCATGCGCTTGACACCAATGTGACCAAGGCGGCAGTGCCACAAGTATGTGGGACTATCGTTATCAACTTTACATCTTTTGGCATCTACACTATGAACATGTGTAATATTACGCTCGAGATTCATTAAGAATAAACCATTGACCATCGGAGCATGACCATAAAACATATCTCTCATATAAATCGAACAACCATTATTCTCAGACTTAAATGAGTAGCCATCTCGTATTAAACGAGATCCAGATACAATGTTCATGCTCAAACTTGGCACTAAATAACAATTATTAAGGTTCAAAACTAATCCCGTAGGTAAATGTAGAGGCAGCGTGCCGACGGCGATCACATCGACTCTGGAACCATTCCCGACGCGCATCGTCACCTCGTCCTTCGCCAGTCTCCGTTTATTCCGCAGCTCCTGCTGTGAGTTACAAATATGAGAAACGGCACCGGTATCAAATACCCAGGAGTTACTACGAGTACTGGTAAGGTACACATCAATTACATGTATATCAAATATACCTTTGGTTTTGCCGGCCTTCTTATCTGCTAAGTATTTGGGGCAGTTCCGCTTCCAGTGACCCTTCCCCTTGCAATAAAAGCACTCAGTCTCAGGCTTGGGTCCATTCTTTGACTTCTTCCCGGTAACTGGCTTACCAGGCGCGGCAACCTCCTTGCCGTCCTTCTTGAAGTTCTTCTTACCCTTGCCCTTCTTGAACTTAGTGGTCTTATTGACCATCAACACTTGATGTTCTTTCTTGATTTCAGCCTCTACTGACTTCAGCATCGAGAACACTTCAGGAATGGTCTTTTCCATCCCCTGCAAGTTGTAGTTCATCACAAAGCTCTTGTAGCTTGGTGGGAGCGACTGGAGGATTCTGTCAATGACCGCCTCATCTGGGAGGTTAATGTTCAGCTGGGTCATACGGTTGTGCAACCCAGACATCTTCAGGATGTGCTCACTGACAGAACTGTTTTCCTCCATCTTACAACTGTAGAACTTGTCGGAGACATCATATCTCTCGACCCGGGCATGAGCTTGGAAAACTAGTTTCATCTCTTCGAACATCTCATATGCTCCGTGATGCTCAAAACGTTTTTGGAGCCCCGGTTCTAAGCTGTAAAGCATGCCGCACTGAACGAGGGAGTAATCATCAGCGCGAGTTTGCCAAGCATTCATAATGTCTTGGTTCTCTGGGACGGGAGCGTCACCTAGCGGTCCTTCTAGGACATATTGTTTCCTGGCAGCTATGAGGATGATCCTCAGGTTCCGGACCCAGTCCGTATAGTTGCTGCCATCATCTTTCAGCTTGGTTTTCTCTAGGAACGCGTTGAAGTTCATGTTGACATTAGCGTTGGCCATTGATCTACAAGACATATTTGCAAAGGTTTTAGACTAAGTTCATGATAATAAAGTTCTAATCAAATTATGAACTCCCACTCAGATTAGACATCCCTTTAGTCATCTAAGTGTTACATGATCCGAGTCGACTAGGCCGTGTCCGATCATCACGTGAGACGGACTAGTCATCGTCGGTGAACATTCTCATGTTGATCGTATCTTCCATATGACTCGTGTTCGACCTTTCGGTCTCCGTGTTCCGAGGCCATGTCTGCACATGCTAGGCTCGTCAAGTTAACCCTAAGTGTTTTCGCTGTGTAAAACTGTCTTACACCCGTTGTATGTGAACGTAAGAATCCATCACACCCGATCATCACGTGGTGCTTAGAAGCGACGAACTGTAGCAACGGTGCACAGTTAGGGGAGAACACTTCTTGAAATTTTTGTAAGGGATCATCTTATTTACTACCGTCGTCCTAAGTAAACAAGATGCAAAAACATAATAAACATCACATGCAATTATATAGTTGTGACATGATATGGCCATTATCATATAGCTCCATTGATCTTCATCTTCGGGGCTCCATGATCATCTTGTCACCGGCTTGACACCATGATCTCCATCATCATGATCTCCATCATCGTGTCTTCATGAAGTTGTCACGCCAACGACTACTTCTACTTCTATGGCTAACGCGTTTAGCAATAAAGTAAAGTGAGTTACATGGCGTTCTTCAATGACACGCAGGCCATACAAAAAATAAAGACAACTCCTATGGCTCCTGCCGGTTGTCATACTCATCGACATGCAAGTCGTGAATCCTATTACAAAGAACATGATCTCATACATCACAATTCATCAGTCATCACAACTTCTGGCCATATCACATCACATGATCAATCGCTGCAAAAACAAGTTAGACGTCCTCTAATTGTTGTTGCATCTTTTACGTGGCTGCAATTGGGTTCTAGCAAGAACGTTTTCTTACCTACGAATAACCACAACGTGATTTTGTCAACTTCTATTTACCCTTCATAAGGGCCCTTTTCATCGAATCCGCTCCAACTAAAGTGGGAGAGACAGACACCCGCCAGCCACCTTATGCAACTAGTGCATGTCAGTCGGTGGAACCGGTCTCACGTAAGCGTACGTGTAAGGTTGGTCCGGGCCGCTTCATCCCACAATACTGCCGAAGCAAGAAAAGACTAGTAGAGGCAAGTAAGATGACAAAATCCACGCCCACAACAAAATTGTGTTCTACTCGTGCAAAGAGAACTACGCATAGACCTAGCTCATGATGCCACTGTTGGGGAACGTTGCAGAAAATTAAAATTTTTCCTACGGTTTCACCAAGATCCATCTATGAGTTCATCTAAGCAACGAGTCAAGGGAGTGAGTTTGCATCTACATACCACTTGTAGATCGCGTGCGGAAGCTTGCAAGGTGATGATGGAGTCGTAATCGACGTGATTCGAATCACCGATGACCAAGTGCTGAACAGACAGCACCTCCGCGTTCAACACACGTACGGGACGGGAGACGTCTCCTCCTTCTTGATCCAGCAAGGGGGAAGGAGAGGTTGAGGAAGACAGCTCCACCGGCAGCACGACGGTGTGGTGATGGTGGAGAGGCAGTACTCCGACAGGGCTTCGCCAAGCACACAACGGAGGAGGAGAGGTGTTGGGGAGGGGAGGGTTGCGCCTTGGAGGGTGGTGCGGCTGCCCTCCCCTCACCCCTCTATTTATAGGGGGAAGGGAGAAGGGGGCCGGCCCCTCTAGA
>NC_041393.1:265732737-265810038 GCF_002162155.2 Triticum dicoccoides
GAGAGGGGGAGAGGGTGGCTTGCCCCCCAAGTCAAGGGGGCGCCCCCTCTAGGGTTCCCCCCCTCAACCCTAGGCGCAAGGGCCCAAGGGAGGGGGGTGCGCCCAGCCCACCAGGGGCTGGCTCCCTGTCCCACGCAGCCCATGTGGCCCCCCGGGAGGGGTGGCCCCTCCCGGTGGACCCCCGGAACCCTTCCGGTGGCCCCGGTACAATACCGGTATGACCCCGAAACTTCCCGGTGTTCGTTTGACAACTTCCCATATATAAATCTTTACCTCCGGACCCTTCTGGAGCTCCTCGTGACGTCCGGGATCCCATCCGGGACTCCGAACAACATTCGGTAGTCACATACTAGTCTTCCTAATAACCCTAGCGTCACCGAACCTTAAGTGTGTAGACCCTACGGGTTCAGGAGACATGCAGACATGACCGAGACGCTCTCAGGTCAATAACCAACAGCGGGATCTGGATACCCATGATGGCTCCCACATGCTCCTCGATGTTGTCATCGGATGAACCACTATGTCGAGGATTCGATCAAACCCTGTATACAATTCCCTTTGTCAATCAGTACGTTACTTGCCCGAGACTCGATCGTCGGTATCCCAATACCTTGTTCAGTCTCGTTACCGGCAAGTCACTTTACTCGTACCGTAATGCATGATCCCGTGTCCAACACCTTGGTCACATTGAGCTCATTATGATGATGCATTACTGAGTGGGCCCAGAGATACGTCTCCGTCATACGGAGTGACAAATCCCAGTCTCGATCCATGTCAACCCAACAGATACTTTCGGAGATACCTGTAATGCACCTTTATAGTCACCCAGTTACGTTGTGACGTTTGATACACCCAAGGCACTCTTACGGTATCCGGGAGTTACACGATCTCATGGTCGAAGGAAGAGATACTTGACATTGGCAAAGCTCTAGCAAAACGAACTACACGATCTTTTATGCTATGCTTAGAATTAGGTCTTGTCCATCACATCATTCTCCTAATGATGTGATCCCGTTATCAACGACATCCAATGTCCATAGTCAGGAAACCATGACTATCTGTTGATCACAACGAGCTAGTCAACTAGAGGCTCACCAGGGACATATTGTGGTCTAAGTATTCACACGTGTATTACGATTTCCGGATAATACAGTTATAGCATGAATAAAAGACATTTATCATGAACATTGAAATATAATAATACTTTTATTATTGCCTCTAGGGCATATTTCCAACACGAGCAGCATCGAGAAAGTCGATGGCGATAGGCAGCGACAAGCGGAAGTGGCGAAATGCGGTAGGCTTTGCCGGCAGCCTGGCAGCGGCGGCAGGCGTCGAGCTAAGTGTTTACCGCCACGATAGGCGGTGCCATGGCATAGACGCGGAGGAGCTTGTGTAGGTGTGAATGGGAAACGTACCAGAAGGGCCGAGGGGGTGGCGTGGGGATGGTGAGGGTTTTCTTTTTTCTTTTTTGAATTGGGTGGTGAGGGTTTTCTGTCCCACAATGAATTTTGGGGGCAACTTTTTGCTAGAGCGAATCATGTGTGATTGACGTAGCAGGCAAAATGAAAGTCATTGCACACGGTTCCAATTTTCGGAAGCGTGTGTGATTGACGTACTACCTCCGTCCTGGTTTATTGGTCCCCCGTTGTAAATTTTACCAAAATTTGGCGAAATATTTAACATACTCAGACATAGATAATAAGCGTACTCATACATAAGCATAGTTCAACCGTCATTAAGCATACTCAAGCGTACAAAGTTCGATCCATCCCACATCTCATCTCACATGCGGCCGGCATGATCCTCAAGCTTCTCCAGGTACTCGGCGTACGCGCCGTGCGCCACTCTATGAGAATACTTCTGCTTGAAGGAGCCAACAACCCATCCTCTTGCATGCGCCAGAACACTTAGATACGCGTCATGAATCTTGTTGTTGCAAAATGGGCATCCATAGCCGTCGTTCCAGGTCCTAATACGCCTGTTCTGCATTCCCGCATAAAGCTCCCTCAGGATTCGCCTCTTGTACCTCCTCTGGGCATCTTCATCCTCGCTGTCCACATCGTCAGACAGCACCTATACAAATAGTAAAACAAATTTGGCACCAAGTCACTGATTACATGCCGTGAAGTAGGATTAGGAATTTATGGCTATTTATTTATACATATCCAGAGATTATGGTTCGATTTTTAAGCATAGTCGTCTATGTACAGACCAATCTTGAAGAAAATAATGGCACAAACATATGTAGGTCATTCAAAATCAATTGTCAAGTCCTGGCTAGGAATTATTAGCATGAACACTAACCCTAGTCGGATTACTAGCAGAAATCATTTGCACAGATGAAACAACTAATCACTTATCACCTGTACCATTCAAACAATCAATACACTACACGGATCTAACAAAACTTACTCAGATTTCATAGATTGGGAGAACATAACCACATGATTTCTATTCCAAAAAGGGGGAGGCAGGAGTAACCAGAGAAACCCTATGATCTATTTGACACATAAATGGGTATAGATGACTAACCAGTTGTTCGTCGTCGTGGGAGTCGTCGCTGGAGTGGTCGTGGGAGTCGTCGCCGGAGTGGTCGTCGGAGTCGGTGTGGAACTCCGCCTTTGACTGTGGAAGCTCGACGCCGTCGATGACGTCAGGGTGCAGCGATAACTCGCCGGCGGTGACGACAACCTCTGTATCCATCCCCACGCCATGCTCCGATGCTTTAGCAGCCCCGGCGTCGCCACTCCCTCCGATGGGGCGCTTCGGCGGCATCCTCATAAACTGACAGCTTTGAGGACTGAGAGCGGCGTCGAGGATGCAGGAGGAGAGAGAGGATTGTGTGTGTGTAGCGAGGATGGGGGGTGCGGCCGCTCTGGCGCACCATTAATATGGAGTAGTTGAAGTTGTGGGGGAGAGGCGGGAGGCGGTCAAACCAATGGCTCGCCTCCCGGTGAGCCTGCGTACCGAACTGTTGGCATGCCTACCAATGTTTTACACAGCTACTCGCACGCCTCCCAATGACACTATGCAGCGAGCACGCCTCTGTCAATTCACACACCTGCACGCATGCCTCCCCGTCTGCCTGTGCGGCGGACTTCTCGCATGCGTCCCGTCAACTCGCGCCTGCTCGCACGCCACACGGGTCGCGCGGCGGCACGTATATTGTTTTTCTATTTGTATGATTAATGCTGCCGCTTTATTGCTTAACCGAAGCATGGCACTTATCCATTGTTGGTCTAATGCTCACGGTTCGAATAAATAATCCATTTGGGATATTGGTTCCCAAATATTAATAATCTCCCGTCTGTAATTAGATAAAGATTACATCAAAACCGGTCTCAAATTTGACAAAATAAAGTACAATGCCACTTTGTATTGGTGTCCATATGACAACACGATAAGTTTCATGAACTTCAAATAAGTTTTGGATGTACTAGAATTTAAAAATCAAGATTCTCAATGTTTGAAATTTGTTGCACGGGGAGTAAACATGCACCCAGTGAGACATGTGTTTTTGCCATCCATTTAGGTGCACTGTCACGTGTGCATGTAGCTCAAATTTGATTTTTGCACATTATACCCATAGAAAATCAATCAATCAATGTACTAAAACGTCTTAATGATCTCTGTGATTTTTTTGAAATTAAAACGTCCCTCCTTTGGTAACATGTATGTACCGCGGGATAATTAATTTAACATGCATCGTAGTTGCGGTGGATTCGCAGTGTGTGTGTGTGGGTGTGTGCGTCTGGGGGTGGCGGGTGGCTTGCAGTACACTACGAGTTGTGAGCCACCGCGTGGGTTGGCCGTTTTGTTAGGCAGGCCGGTGCCACATCCGAGTCATGGAACCGTTATTTAAAACATTACACGACCCTTTCATACATAAATGTTTTGGCCACATGCAGTCGATGGTTGTCCTACACGACACTTGATACTCGCGTGTGACGCTTTTTGTGGGCCCGCGAGGTCGTCGTCCATCTCTTTGACGAACAGCCGGCAGTGAGGTTAATTTGACGAACAAGGTAGAATCCTTTTTGTTTGTGTTATGGTGGTATATAGTACGCGTCGAAGAGGTGGGAGGGGACTAGCATATATACTATACGTATGCGTACGTGAACAAGTACACCTCACTCAGTGTCAGGAATTTTTGGTTACCGAGGCACGTGCCACATCAAAATTGTGAAAATTGGTTATTCAAACATCACACAACACCTTTTTGGGCCACCTACATATATATCCTAGCTAGGACACTCACGTGTGACGCTTCTATCTATGGGCCCACGAGGCCGTCGTTGATGCATGCATGCATGCATCACTTTGACCTACATCGGGAGAGGTTAATCACCATCGATGAGGATTCTTTTGGGTTGTACATATATTATGGCAGGAGCATATAGTATGCGGCGAAGAGGGGAGAAGGGGACCATCATATGTAGTATGCTTGATATGAACCTCGCTCTGTGTGGGTGCATGGTTTACGGTTTTTGAGGCATGTGGCACATCAAAGTTGTGCATTTTGGGTATTCAACATATATATGTTTGGCCCACATGCAAAGCGGTGGTGGTTGTCCTCTCGCACCCACTTAAGTGGTTATCAGCGATATCGATGCTTTCCATCTGTGGGCCCACTTGGTCCATCACTTCTTTTTGCCTGACAACAAGAGAGGTTAATTTGACTTAGGAGGGGTTTAGTATTTTTGCTCTGGGATGACATGCATGATACACTTTGAGCACACACACATGCATGTGTACGCATGAATCCCTCCTATCGAGTCAAAGTGGCTAGTACAACGACACATCATGAACCAATCTCGCTCTTGTGGGGAGCTAGTGTACGATTTTTGACACACGCGCCACATCAATGTTGTGTATTCAAACATGCATGCACGCATCACCTCCATACATATGCATGTAGTGGTTACCTTCGAACGATACACTCCCTCGCGTGGTTATCGGCGACAAGCCTATATATTCGTGGGCCCGCATGGACATCCATGATCACCTTGACCAACAACAAGATAGGTTACCATGGTGGATTCTTCATTTGGTTCGTGTTATCGTAGTATAGGTCATGGTGAGATTCAGACCTAATTAAGTTTGAGCGCATATACTATGCACACATGCATGCATATATGAATCCCCGTCGGTTGCTTGAAGTGTGGTGTAACATACATATGCATTGTCAACCTAACCCTCACTCAGTGTGGGGATTTCTGTCGGATATCGGGTTCCGACAAAACCCTTAAGGTTCAAACTCTGGGGTGCGCATAGAGTTCTCTCCCTACCGAAACACGCCCACAACCTCGCTGCGATTCTAAGCTAGCACGATGAACAGCACAAGAGACACGAGGTTTATACTGGTTCGGAACATCGTTGTGGTGTAATACCCTAATCCAGTGTGTGGTGTGGTGGATTGCCTCTTGGGCTGATGATGAACAGTATAGGGGAAGAACAGCCTCGCTAGTAGAGGTGTTCTTGTGGTGGTGTGGATGAACTTAACCTCTTCTGCTACTGTGGTGGCTAGCCCTATATATAGAGGCCTTGGTCCTCTTCCCAAATATTGAGCGGGAAGGGAGCCAACAACGGCCATTTTGAAAGGGGACAACTAGTACAAGCTATCCTGACTAAAGGTTGTCTTCGCCTGCCAAAGGCACTGGTGATGACGCTGTCTTGGGCTCCATGGTGACCTCCGTCCTACCGCTCTGCTGGTCTTGGTCTTGTTGCACCGATATGGAAACCTTTACCTGATGCCTCGGTACTCCGCACCTGCGCATGCCCCCTTTGCACCAAAGAGGAAACGGGGACACTGCGCAGGCTGGCGCCCGCCTGGTGCCCGCGTGGTCTTGATCGTCATGGCTTGCGTCATGGGCACCTCGCGAGGTACCCCTTGCCTTGATCTCTTTGCCTCCTCGCGAGCCTGCCTGGCGAGGCCCCTCCTGAGGAGGTCTTGTGTCGTCCGCCCCGCGAGGCTTGGCCCCTCATGAGGGTTTTGAGTGTTGGTTGATGAAGACCAGTGCTACGTCTTGAGCTTGCGTTGGTTTTCCTTGAAGAGGAAAGGGTGATGCAGCAATAGTAGTGTAAGTATTTCCCTTAGTTTTTGAGAACCAAGGTATCAATCCAGTAGGAGGTTTCTCAAAAGTCCCACGCACCTACACAAACAAACAAAGAACTCGCAACCAACGCAATAAAGGGGTTGTCAATCCCTTCACGGCCACTTGCGAAAGTGAGATCTAATAAAGATAGTATGATAAGATAAATATATTTTTGGTATTTTATAATATAAATGCAAAAAGTAAAGATGCAAATAAAAGTAGATTGGAAGCAAATATGATAAGAGATAGACCCGGGGGCCATAGGTTTCACCACTGGCTTCTCTCAAGATAGCATAAGTATTACGGTGGGTGAACAAATTACTGTCGAGCAATTGATAGAAAAGCGAATAATTATGAGATTATCTAGGCATGATCATGTATATATGCATCACATCCGCAACAAGTAGACCGACTCCTGCCTGCATCTACTACTATTACTCCACACATCGATCGACTCCTGCCTGCATCTAGAGTATTAAGTTCATAAGAACAGAGTAACGCCTTAAGCAAGATGACATGATATAGAGGGATAAACTCAAGCAATATGATATAAACCCCATCTTGTTATCCTCGATGGCAACAATACAATACGTGTCTTGCAACCCTTTCTGTCACTGGGTAAGGACACCGCAAGATTGAACCCAAAGCTAAGCACTTCTCCCATGGCAAGAAAGATCGATCTAGTAGGCCAAACCAAACTGATAATTCGAAGAGACTTGCAAAGATAACTCAATCATACATAAAAGAATTCAGAGAAGATTCAAATATTATTCATAGATAAACTTGATCATAAACCCACAATTCATCGGATCTCGACAAACACACCGCAAAAAAGAGTTTACATCGAATAGAGCTCCACAAGAGAGGGGGAGAACATTGTATTGAGATCCAAAAAGAGAGAAGAAGCCATCTAGCTAATAACTATGGACCCGGAGGTCTGTGGTAAACTACTCACAACTCATCAGAGGGGCAAGGATGTTGATGTAGAAGCCCTCCGTGGTTGATTCCCCCTCCGGCAGAGCATCGACGAAGGCTCCAAGATGAGATCTCGCGGATACACAAGGTTACGCGTTGGCTCCCTGGATGTTTTCGGGGTACGTAGGCTTATATAGGAGGAGGAAGTACGTCGGTGGACGCCCGAGGGGCCCACGAGACAGGGGGGCGCGCCCTCCTATCTCGTGGAGGCCTCGGCTGCTTCTTGACTTGCACTACAAGTCCTCTGGATCACGTCCGTTCCAAAAATCACGCTCCCGAAGGTTTCATTCCGTTCGGACTCCGTTTGATATTCCCTTTCTTCGAAATACTGAAATAGGCAAAAAAACAGCAATACGTGCTGGGCCTCCGGTTAGTAGGTTAGTCCCAGAATTGATATAAATGTGTAAAAATAAAGCCCATAAACATCCAAAAGGGGTAATATAATAGCATGGAACAATAAAAAATTATAGATACATTGGAGACGTATCAAGCATCCCCAAGCTTAATTCCTGCTCGTCCTCGAGTAGGTAAATGATAAAAAGAGAATTTTTGATGTGGAATGCTACCTAGCATAATTCTTAATGTAATTTTCTTTATTGTGGCATGAATGTTCAGATCCAAATGATTCAAAATAAAAGTTCATATTGATAAAAGAAATAGTAACACTTCAAGCATACTAATCAAAGTAATCATGTCTTCTCAAAATAACATGGCAAAAGAAAGTTCATCCCTACAAAATCATATAGTTAGGCTATGCTTCATTTTCGTCACACAAAGATGTTCCCAACTTCTATACCCCCGATGACAAGCCAAGCAATTGTTTCATACTTAATTAATCTCAAACTTTTTCAACCTTCACGCAATACATGAGCGTGAGCCATGGATATAGCACTATGGGTGGAATAGAATATGATGATGGGGATTGTGTGGAGAAGACAAAAAAGGAGGAAGTCTCACATTGACGAGGATAATCAACGGGCTATGGAGATGCCCATCAATTGATGTCAACATGAGGAGTAGGGATTGCCATGCAACAGATGCACTAGAGCTATAAATGAATGTTCAACAAAAGAAAACTAGTGGGTGTGCATCCAACTTGCTTGCTCACGAAGACCTATGGCATTTGAGGAAGCCCATCGTAGGAATATACGAGCCAAGTTCTATAATGAAAAATTCCCACTAGTATGAAAAAAGACAACTTATGAGACTCACTATATGAAAAACATGGTGCTACTTTGAAGCACAATATATGAGACTCACTACATGAAGAACAAGGTGCTACTTTGAAGCACAAGTGTGGAAAAAGAGATAGTAACATTGCCCTTTTTATTTATTTTCTTCTTTTTTTTCTTTTTTCCCTTTTTCTATTTCTTTTTTTTCTTTTGGGCCTTTTTTTTCTTTTGGCCTTTCTTCTTTTTTTCTTTCTTCTTTTCTTTTTGGGCAATGCTCTAATAATGATGATCATCACACTTCTATTGATTACAACATATGAATTACAACTCAAAACTAGAACAAGATATGACTCTATATGAATGCCTCCGACGGTGTACCGGGATGGTGCAATGAATCAAGAGTGACATGTATGAAAAATAATGCATGGTGGATTTGCCACAAATACGATGTCAACTACATGATCATGCAATGGAAATATGACAAAAGTAAAGTATGCCATGATGATGAACGGAACGGTGGAAAGTTGCATGGCAATATATCTCGGAATGGCTATGGAAATGCCATGATAGGTAGGTATGGTGGCTGTTTTGAGGAAGATATAAGGAGGTTTATGTGTGATAGAGCGTATCGTATCACGGGGTTTGGATGCACCGGCGAAGTTTGCACCAACTCTCAAGGTGAGAAAGGGCAATGCACGGTACCGAAAAGGCTAGCAAAGGCAGAAAGGTAAAAGTGCGTATAATCCATGGGCTCAAAATTAGTCAAAAGAACTCATATACTTATTGCAAAAATTTAGAAGTCATCAAAAATCAAGTACTACGTGCATGCTCCTAGGGGGATAGATTGGTAGGAAAAGACCATCGCTCGTCCCCGACCGCCACTCATAAGGATGCACAAGCCAGGTACACTTCATGTTTCAAATTTCTTACACAACTTTAACCATACGTGCATGCTACGGGACTTGCTAACTTCAACACAAGCATTCTTTAAATTCATAATCACCCAACTAGCATGACTTTAATATCACTACCTCCATATCTCAAAACAATTATCAAGTATCAAATTGATCATAGCATCCAATTCACTTCCTATGATAGTCTTTATTATACCCAACTTGGATGCCTACCATTCTAGGACCAATTTTATAACCATAGCAAATACCATGCTGTTCTAAAAGACTCTCAAAAAGATATAAGTGAAGCATGAGAGACTAGCAATTCTATAAAAATAAGTCACCACCGTGCTCTAAAAGATATAAGTGAAGCACTAGAGCAAAAACTATCAAGCTCAAAAGATATAAGTGAAGCACATAGAGTATTCTAGCAAATTCTAATCAAATAGGCTTCTCCCAAAAGGTGTGTAAAGCAAGGATGATTGTGGTAAACTAAAAAGCAAAGACTAATATAATACACGATGCTCCAAGCAAAACACATATCATGTGGCGAATAAAAATATAGCTCCAAGTAAAGTTACCAATGAACAAAGACGAAAGAGGGGATGCCTTCCCGGGGCATCCCCAAGCTTAGGCTTTTGGCTATTCTTGAATATCTTGGGGTGCCTTGGGCCTCCCCAAGCTTAGGCTCTTGCCACTCCTTATTCCATAGTCCATAAAAGCTTTACCCAAAACTTGAAAACTTCACAACACAAAACTCAACAGGAAATCTTATAAGCTCCGTTAGTGAAAGAAAACAAAACCACCACATAAGGTACTGTAATGAACTCATTCTTTATTTATTTTGGTGTTAAACCTACTTTAATCCAACTTCTCTATGGTTTATAAACTAATTTACTAGCCATAGATGCATCGAAATAAGCAAACAACACACGAAAAATAGAATCTGTCAAAAACAGAACAGTATGTAGCAATATGTAACTAACACAAACTTCTGGAACTCTAAAAATCCTACCAAAATAGGAAGTCCTGGACAATTTTTTTATTGATCAGCAGCAAAAAGAATCAATGCAAAAGCACATTTCTGTGATTTAACAAAACTAATTCGTGATCGCAAAGTTTCTGTTTTTCAGCAGAATCTAATCAACTATCATCATAGGTTATCCTATAGGTTCTACTTGGCACAAACACTAATTAAAAGATAAAAACACATCTAAACAGAAGATAGATGCAAAATTTATTACTAAACAGGAACAAAATAAAAACATAAAGAAAATTGGGTTGCCTCCCAACTAGCGCTATCGTTTAACGCTCCTAGCTAGGCATAAAAGCGAAGATAGATCTAACGAGTGCCATCTTTGGCACTAAATTCATAAGTAGCTCGCACGATAGATACATAAGGTAATTTGACTTTCTTTCTTGGAAAGTGATCCATGCATTTCTTTAATGGAAATTGGAATCTAATATTCCCTTCCTTCATATCAATAATCGCGCCAATCGTTCTAAGGAAAGGTCTACCAAGAATAATAGGGCAAGAAAGATTGCAATCTATATCAAGAACGATAAAATCCACATGCACCAAATTTTTATTTGCGACAATGAGAACATCATTGATCCTTCCCATTGGCTTTTTAATGGTGGAATCCACAAGGTGCAAATTTAAAGAGCAATCATCAAGATCATGGAAACCTAGAATATCACATAAAGTTTTCGGAATCGTGGAAACACTAGCACCAAATCACACAAAGCAAAACACTCATGATCGTTAATTCTAATCTTTATAGTAGGTTCCCACTCATCATTAAGTTTTCTAGGTATAGAAACTTCCAAATTAAGTTTTTCATCATAAGATTGCATGAAGGCATCAACGACATGTTTGGTAAAAGCTTTCTTTTGACTATAAGCATGAGGAGAATTCACAACGGATTGCAACAAGGAAATACAACCTTCTAAAGAACAATTATCATAATCAAATTCCTTGAAATCTGAGATAGTGGGTTCAATGCTATTTAAAGTTGTGACCTCTCCAATCTCACTTTTACCAAATTTAGCATCAAGATCTAAAGACTCCGAATTCTTGGGATGCCTTCTAGGCAAAGTTGACTCATCATCAGTCCCATAATTATCAAGATTCATATTGCAAAACGTAGATCTAATAGGAGACGCATCAATAACTTCAAGATCCTCATAATTATTTTCATGGAAACTAGAAGAACACGCCTTTACAAAGCTATCTTTCTTAGCACGCAATCTAGCGGTTCTTTCCTTGCACTCGTCAATGGAAATTCTCATTGCTTTGAGAGACTCATTGATATCATTCTTAGGAGGAGAAGATCTAAGTTTAAGAGAATCAACATCAAGCGAAAGTCTATCAACGTTCCTAGCCAAATCATCAACTTTGAGCAATTTTTCTTCAAGCAAAGCATTAAAATTCTTTTGAGAAATCATAAATTCTTTCACACTATTCTCAAAATCAGAGGGCATATTATTAAAATTACCATAAGAATTATTGTAGGAATTTCCATATTTATTAGAGGAATTACTAGGGAACGGTCTAACATTAAAGTTTTCTCTATAAGCATTGTTTCCAAAACTATTCCTACCAACAAAATTCACATCCATAGATTCATTATTACTCTCAATCAAGGTAGACAAAGGCATATCATTGGGATCAAGAGGTGTATTTTTAGTAGCAAACAGTTTCATAAGTTCATCCATCTTTCCACTCAAAACATTGATTTCTTCTATAGCATGCACTTTTTTACTAGAAAATCTTTCGGTGTGCCATTGAGAATAATTAGCCATAATATTTTCAAGGAGTTTGGTAGCATCTCCTAACGTGATTTCCATAAACGTGCCTCCTGCGGCCGAATCTAAGAGATTTCTAGAAGCAAAGTTCAAACCGGCATAAACTTTTTGTATGATCATCCATGAATTCAAACCATGATTAGGGCAATTGCGAAGCATCAATTTCATTCTTTCCCAAGATTGGGCAACATGCTCATGATCAAGTTGTTTAAAATTCATAATATCGTTCCTAAGAGTGATGATCTTAGCGGGAGGAAAATACTTAGAGATAGAAGCATCTTTGCATTTGTTCCAAGAATCAATACTTTTTTTAGGCAAAGACGAAAACCAAACTTTAGCACGATCTCTAAGTGAAAACGGAAATAACTTCAATTTAACAATATCATTATTCGTATCTTTCTTCTTTTGCATATCACACAAATCAACAAAGTTGTTTAGATGAGTAGCAGCATCTTCGCTAGGAAGTCCGGCGAATTGATCTTTCATAACAAGATTCAGCAAAGCAGTATCGATTTCACAAGACTCAACATCATTAAGAGGAGCAATCAGAGTACTAAGGAAATCATTATTATTGGTATTCAAGAAATCACACAATTTGGTATTATCTTGCGCCATGGCAACAAGTAATCCAACACACAAGCAAACAAAAAAAGGCAAGCGAAAAAGAGAGAGGAGGAGATTGGGAAAGAGAGGGCGAATAAAACAGCAAGGGTGAAGTGGGGGAGAGGAAAACGAGAGGCAAATGGCAAATAATATAAATGCGAGGGAGATGGGTACTTGGTATGTCTTGACTTGAGCGAAGACCTCCCCGGCAACGGCGCCAGAAATCCTTCTTGCTACGTCTTGAGCTTGCGTTGGTTTTCCTTGAAGAGGAAAGGGTGATGCAGCAATAGTAGCATAAGTATTTCCCTCAGTTTTTGAGAACCAAGGTATCAATCCAATAGGAGGCTCCTCAAAAGTCCCACGCACCTACACAAACAAACAAAGAACTCGCAACCAACGCAATAAAGGGGTTGTCAATCCCTTCACGACCACTTGCGAAAGTGAGATCTAATAAAGATAATATGATAAGATAAATATATTTTTGGTATTTTATAATATAGATGCAAAAAGTAAAGATGCAAATAAAAGTAGATTGGAAGCAAATATGATAAGAGATAGACCCGGGGGCCATAGGTTTCACTAGTGGCTTCTCTCAAGATAGCATAAGTATTACGATGGGTGAACAAACTACTGTCGAGCAATTGATAGAAAAGCGAATAATTATGAGATTATCTAGGCATGATCATGTATATAGGCATCACGTCCGCAACAAGTGGACCGACTCCTGCCTGCATCTACTACTATTACTCCACACATCGACCGACTCCTGCCTGCATCTAGAGTATTAAGTTCATAAGAACAGAGTAACGCCTTAAGCAAGATGACATGATGTAGAGGGATAAACTCAAGCAATATGATATAAACCCCATCTTGTTATCCTCGATGGCAACAATACAATACGTGCCTTGCAACCCTTTCTGTCACTGGGTAAGGACACCACAAGATTGAACCCAAAGCTAAGCACTTCTCGCATGGCAAGAAAGATCAATCTAGTAGGCCAAACCAAACTGATAATTCGAAGAGACTTGCAAATATAACTCAATTATACATAAAAGAATTCAGAGAAGATTCAAATATTATTCATAGATAAACTTGATCATAAACCCACAATTCATCGGATCTCGACAAACACACCGCAAAAAGAGTTTACATCGAATAGATCTCCACAAGAGAGGGGGATAACATTGTTTTGAGATCCAAAAAGAGAGAAGAAGCCATCTAGCTAATAACTATGGACCCGAAGGTCTGCGGTAAACTACTCACAACTCATCGGAGGGGTAAGGATGTTGATGTAGAAGCCCTCCATGGTCGATTCCCCCTTCGGCGGAGCGCCGACGAAGGCTCCAAGATGAGATCTCGCGGATACAGAAGGTTACGGTGGTGGAAATTGTGTTTCGTTGGCTCCCTGGATGTTTTCGGGGTACGTAGGCTTATATAGGAGGAAGAAGTACGTCGGTGGATGCCCGAGGGGCCCATGAGACAGGGGGCGCGCCTCATGGGGGGGCGCCCTCCTATCTCGTGGAGGCCTCGGCTGCTTCTTGACTTGCACTCCAAGTCCCTTGGATCACGTTCGTTCCAAAAATCACGCCCCCGAAGGTTTCATTCCGTTTGGACTCCGTTTGATATTCCTTTTCTTCGAAATACTGAAATAGGCAAAAAAACAGCAATACGGGCTGGGCCTCCGGTTAGTAGGTTAGTCCCAAAAATGATATAATTGTGTAAAAAAGCCCATAAACATCCAAAAGGGGTAATATAATAGCATGGAACAATCAAAAATTATAGATACGTTGGAGACGTATCAACGTTCCGTACTGGGCCACTGGTTGAGCCACGCCGCAGGCCACAGGCAGGCAAGTCTGGGGACCCCCGTTCCGAGGACGCCGACAGTAGCCCCCGGGCCCAAGGCGTGCTCGGATTTGGCTTAGCAGCAAAGCCAAAGGGCAAGTGTGGAGCGCTGCGGGTCCCAATAGCTTGCGGCCTTGGTCGCCACGTGGTGATTGATTGGACGTGGGCGTCTTCGCTTCCCCATGCTGCCTCGGCAACTGCCCGATTTGACGAGTCCCTGCTGCATGCAAAAAGAGTCATCATTACCTGTTATCGTGGTGGTCGACGGTTGGCCTCCCTTGGGCTATAAATGGGGAGGGGCGAAAGCCCCCGTTGCCCATCTCCTCTTGCTCCGCCTGCTTCTTCTCCCTCCTCGCTCCTGCTGCTTGCAGCCTCCCATGGCGCCCGTGAAGAGGTTCTTGGCCGCGGAGAAGGGGAAGGCTCGCCAGGAAGGGCCTGGCTCTTCTCTGCCCAAGCGCGGCCGCCCTCGTCCTCACAAGCATCCCGCGACCCCTGCCGTGGCTTCCCATGGTCGCGGCGGTGGTGGCCCTTCACGGGGTGGTGGCCACCCATGTCGAGGCAGCCCAGTTGGTGGGGGAAGGCGTGCCGTGAGGCCGCGCTTCCATTCGAGAGAGGTGTTGCCGGAGTTCGTTGTGTGGTCGGACAACCCGGCCGGCAACTGGCTCCAGCTCCCTCGCTTCTTCCGCGGTGAACTGCCGGCCGCTGGCCCCGACGGGCTTTGGCTGCAGGCGGACGGCTACAACAGTAGGGCCTCCTGGGTCGCGGTTGAGACTTTGTCACGGGCAACATAGCCTTGGCCCGGGGCTGGCAGACGTTTGCCCGCGCGCGTGGCCTGGGCAGGCGGTGCACCCTCCACTTCAAGTATGACGGTGACGCGACCCTCTACGTGAGGGTGTTTGGAGAAGATGGACGCCGTGTTGGGTGCTGCCCTGAAGACGATGATGGCAACAAGGTGCTCGGCCTTGGCGACGACCGTGACAGTGGTGAAGGTGAACCCGCTCCCGGCGGCGACCGCAGCTCGCCGAGCTTCAGTGGCTCCTCCTCCGGCGACAGCTCCTCCAGCGGTGGTCGCGATCAGCCACCACACCGCCGCGCTCGCTTCGAGGGCGGTAGCGGGTCGTCCCATCGCCGCGCTCCGGTGAAGCGCGAGGTGGAGTCCGATTGAGCTCGGGAGGATGATGTAGATCCCTCCTCATGAGCTGTTGCAAGGCGCGCACTGCTTTTATTTTGTTTTCCTCCTTTTCCTGCATCGAGAGAGAGAAGTATGGGGCCCCGTGGGGGCGTACAACAGACTATGATCCCCTAATTATCATACTACATTTACTGTTCCTGTGCTGTGTTATTGGTGTCATTGTTATGTGTCTGCGCATAGGAACAACTTAGCTCGGGACGTTTGCAGTAGTTTCCGCCTCGCGAGGTGCCTGCTTGAGGCCTCGCCGGGCGCCTTAAGAGCTGCAAAATATCCGTTGGGAGAATCATTAATGAACCTTGGTTGCGAGAGTTGCTGGCCATGGCCCAGTGCTTTGTGTCGCGATGCCCGAGTGGCATGGACTGGGAGGGGTGAGGGAGTCCTGGATTAGGGGGTATCCAAACAGCCGGACTGTGTACAACGTCCGGACTATTGAAGCGTGAAGATACAAGACTCAAGACTTCGGCCCGTGTCCAGATGAGACTCTCCTTGGCGTGGAAGGCAAGCTTGGCGATCCGGATTTCCTTCCTTGTAACCGACTCCATGTAAACCCTAGCTCTCTCCGGTGTCTATATAAACCGGAGAGGTTGGTCCTTAGAAGGCCGATCACAATTACATTCATACCATCATAGGCTAGCTCTTAGGGTTTAGCCTCTACGATCTCGTGGTAGATCTACTCTTGTACTACCCATATCATCAATATTAATCAAGCAGGAAGTAGGGTTTTACCTCCATCGAGAGGGCCCGAACCTGGGTAAACACCTGTGTCCCTTGCTTCCTGTTACCATCAGCCTTGACGCACAGATCGGGACCCCCTACCCGAGGTCCGTCGGTTTTGACACCGACATTGGTGCTTTCATTGAGAGTTCCTCTGTGTCGTCGCTGTCAGGCTTGATGGCTCCTTCGATCTACACCAACATCGCTGTCCAGGGCGAGACTTTCCTCCCCGGACAGATCTTCGTGTTCAGCGGCTTTGCACTGCGGGCCAATTCACTTGGCCACCTGGAGCAGGTCGATAACTATGCCCCCGGCCACCAGGTCAAGTTCGGGAACTTGAACTACATGGCGGATATTCGCGGGGACTTGATCTTCGACGGATTCGGGCCGGCGCCAGAAGCGCCAAACAGTCATGATGAGCACGGCTTGGACCTGCTGTCAGACGTTGCGCGGGATATCACCCCGGCAGAAGCCTCGGATCTGAATCCGGGGCAGGTCGCATTGCCTAAGGACGGAGGGCTGGACCCCGCCCAGCAGGCCATGCCCTCGTCGGTGATGGAGCCAAACACAGGTCTCACCTCCGAGGGAGCCTGTGACTCCGGATCCCCGGATTCGTATCCGGATGTAGGTTCCAGTCCGCGCGCCCCTGAGCCCGCCAATCCTGGTTGGGCTCCGGTGATGGAGTTCACCGCGGCGGACGTCTTTCAGCACTCGCCCTTTGGCGACATGCTAGACTTATTGAAGTCTCTCTCCTTGTCAGGAGACTCCAGGCCGAACTATGTCCGGCTCGAGTGTGAAGCGGACAACAACGGAATTCGTTGCCCACCCACCACCCACTTCATTGCCATGATCGATGATCTAACCGACGTGCTTGACTTCGACTCCGAAGACATTGACGGTATGGACGACGATGTAGGAGAACTACAGGAGCCACCACTCACCGGGCGGTGGACGGCCACCTCCTCATAAGATATATATATGGTGGACACTCTGAAGGAAACAAATGGCGATGAGGCAACAGAGGATAACCCCTCGGAAAGAAAAACAAAGCACGGGCGTCGTCGGCGCCGCTCCAAGCCCCTCCACAGCAATACCGGCCCCGGAGACGAAAATAATCCGGATGGCGCCGAAGAAGAATATGACCCTGACTAGCCCGCCTCGAGCAGGCCGAACAGGAAGATGAGCAGGTGAGCCCAGAAGAACAGGCGACAGACGTATACCCGGAGGAGGACAACTACATGCCCCCCTCCGAAGATGAGATTAGCCTCGGCGACGATGAATTCGGCGTGCCTAAGGATCCCGTGGAGCAGGAGCACTTCAAGCGCAGGCTTATAGCCACTGCGAGGAGCCTGAAGAAGCAGCAGCAGCAACTCCATGCTGATCAAGACCTGCTCACAGATAGATGGACTGAAGTCCTGGCAGTCGAAGAATACGGACTCGAACGCTAAACTGCTGACCGGCCACCCCGTGGCTGGGATAAAACAGGATATCAGCCCGGATACCAGCCCGCACCCCCACACCGACACACTATGGCTTAGGGTAACATGCAAGACCTGCAAGATATTCTGGAAAATAAAGCAGGACAGCCAAGATCGATTTACGGATCGCGGGGGCGCGCCCCAGTGCGCGATGATGACCGTCGCGCCGGATGCATCATCAACAAGTCCAGCCGGGCCGAACACAACAACCCAAACCAATCTGACCTGCGTAGCCACATAGCCCGGCACAGAGGCGCCGCACCCCCCCTCTGCCTCACTAATGAAGTAATGGATCATGAATTCCCAGAAGGGTTCAAACCCGTAAACATCGAATCGTACGATGGCACAACAGACCCCGCAGTATGGATCGAAGATTTCCTTCTCCACATTCACATGGCCCGCAGAGATGATCTACACGCCATCAAGTACCTTCCCCTTAAGCTCAAAGGACCAGCCCGGCACTGGTTAAACAGCTTGCCAGCAAATTCCATTGGTAGTTGGGAAAACCTGGAAGATGCATTCCTTGATAACTTCCAGGGCACATATGTGCGACCACCAGACGCTGATGACCTGAGCCACATTACTCAACAGCCCAGAGAGTCAGCCCGGAAATTCTGGACTCGGTTCCTTACTAAAAAGAACCAAATAGTCGACTGTCCGGACGCCGAAGCCCTGGCGGCTTTCAAGCATAATATCCGCGACGAGTGGCTCGCTTGACACCTCGGCCAAGAAAAGCCCAAGTCTATGGCTGCTCTCACAACCCCAATGACCCGCTTTTGCGCGGGTGAGGATAGATGGTTGACCCGCAGCGGCACCACGCCACATTCCGGCACTTCAGACAGCCGCGATGCTAACGGCAAGCCACGGCGTAACAGGCATAAGAGATGGAGCAACGACGACAGCACTGAAGACACGACGGTCAACGCCGGATTCAGCGGATCTAAGTCCGGTCAGCGGAAAAGGCCGTTCAAAAGAAATAATCAGGGACCGTCCAGCCTGGACCGCATACTGGAGCGCTCGTGCCAAATCCATGGCACCCCGGACAAGCCAGCCAGCCATACTAATAGAGACTGCTGGGTGTTCAAACAGGCCGATAAGATAAACACCGAAAACAAGGACAAGGGGCTGCACAGCGACGATGACGAAGAGCCCCGGCGTCTGGACACAGGGGGACAAAAGAAATTCCCCCCGGGTGAAAACGGTCAACATGATCTACGCCACCCATATCCCAAGCGGGAACGGAAGCGAGCACTACGGGACGTCTATGCGATGGAGCCAGTCGCCCCCAAATTCAACCCATGGTCAGCGTGTCCGATCACCTTTGGTCGTAGAGATCATCCTACCAGCATCCGCCATGGCGGCTCAGCCGCATTGGTCTTAGACCCAATCATTGACGGATTCCACCTCACGCGAGTCCTTATGGACGGCGGCAACAACCTGAACCTGCTTTACCAGGACACAGTGCGCAAGATGGGCATTGACCCTTCAAGGATCAAGCCCACCAAAACTACCTTTAAAGGTGTAATTCCTGGGGTAGAGGCCCGCTGTACGGGCTCTATAACACTGGAAGTGGTCTTCGGATCCCCGGATAACTTCCAAAGCAAAGAGTTAATCTTCGACATCGTCCCTTTCCGCAGTGGCTACCATGCACTGCTCGGACGAACCGCATTTGCTAGATTCAATGCGGTACCACATTATGAATACCTTAAGCTCAAGATGCCAGGACCACGCGGGGTCATCACTGTCAATGGAAATATGGACCGCTCACTTCGAACAGAAGAGCATACGGCAACCCTCGCGGCATAAGTACAATGCGGCCTACTCTGACAAACCAATCCGGCGACAACCTCGAGCATAGTCAAGCGAGTCTGGAGTACCCCGCAATAGGATCATCAGGAACGCCAAGAGCGTGATTAGCAGTCCGGCCTCCGCTCAAGCCCCTTCAAAGTAGCATTCGTGTCGCGTGTACACAAATTACGCACTCAAGATACCATGGGCATAGGTGGAGGCGTATCAACGACTCAAACGATAGTACGGGTAACCGCCAAATACCTTCATACCCTTTCCCTCTTACATTTCAGGACACCGTGTTAGTGCAGCATCCTCAAAAGAGCCGAATTGCCGGACTCATATGGAAGAGACATCCAAGGAGGCAACAGACATTGTGCGCAGAAGGAAGTACCCAGGTGGAATCTATTTACGATCATTATACCTGCTTCATCTATCTGTACACAGCTTGCCCCTGGATAGGACATGTCAAATAGTCCTATTTTTATCTCTGCTTAATGCATCCATTGTAAACATACACTTAAACGTATTTTTCGTCAATGGGAGATTACATATAGCGTCAGCTTATTATCCTTATTTGAGTACTTTCTCTTATAAATGTTTATTTGGTATTGCATCCGTACACCTTGGTATGGCCAGTTTGCCAGGGACTTCTGATGGCGCCCCGAAGTATGGCAAATAAAGTCCGAACACTTTAGATAGTGCGGCACCCCGAACTTATAGCATTATATGCATCAGCTCCGAATCATGTCTTGGGTCTACAGTTGGGATAGCCCGGCTCCCTTGTTTTGGTGCCTTACGTTCCGTTATATCGGCTAAGGTAGCGCAGGGAGAACTACTGCATTGTGTCCCGGTTCTTCCGGATGAGCACCTCAGTAGAGAAAGCCGAAAACTGACCGGCATGATGTGGCGAGAGCTGGTCGCTGTTCGAGAGGTCTTAAAATCCTTAAAGATTTTCCACTTTAGGCGATATATCGGCTTTGTCCGATCTAGGCGTGTATAGCGCCTCGATTCGGTCTTCCGGATTCTAGGGGCTTCGCCGAAATCTAAAATTGTAGACTTCTATGGCTAAGTGAAAGTTATCAAGCCGCACAGTCCGATTGCCTTGTTCGCTGCGTCGGACACCTCCTTAAAGGACCAAACATTTGGATAAAGAGTGTCCGGGTTTTCCATGAACACCCCAGTACTAGTTACGCGGGGGAGGAAGCCGACGACTGGCCTACTTTTAGAATTTTATAAACAGCCGCACAGAAGGTAATAATTTAAATAACAAAAGCGCTACATAGCACAAGTAACTTCGTCCTTAAAATACAAATATGACAGAAGTGAATTCATTCAAAAATGGTGTCCTTGGTACATTCATCAGCGATGAGACAAGCATCCTTCATAACACCATCATAGTACAGCTCGAGATGGCGATGCGCCTTGCCCTCCGGTGGTCCGCCCTTGACCAGCTTGTCCGCATCCAGCTTGCCTCAATGCACCTTGACGCGGGCAAGGGCCCGGCGGGCACCCTCGATGCACACGGATCGCTTGATCACTTCAAGCCGCGGGCAGGCATCCACCATCCGCTTGATCAGGCCGAAGTAGCTACCGGGAATAAGCTCACCAGGCCACATCCGGACTATGAAACCTTTCATAGCCAGTTCGGCCGCCCTGTGGAGTTCGACCAACTGCTTCAGTTGGTCACTCAGAGGCATTGGGTGTTCGGCCCCAGCATACTGGGACCAGAACAACTTCTCCGTTGAGTTCCCCTCCTGGGCACGGTAGAACTCCGCAGCGTCTGATACGCTGCGTGGCAGATCTGCGAACACCCCTGGAGAGCTCTGAATTCGAGTAAGTAAAAGAAACACCTCCTCCACATGTTTGCTTTGCATAAAGAACTTCTTAACCGCTGCTATCTTCTTGGCCTCCTCGATCTCCTGCTGTGCTTTCTTGGCTTCGGCCTTAGCGTCCTTCAAATTCACAAGGGCCTTCACAAGCTCGGCCTCTTTCGCCTTCAGATCATGCTCCACGGACTCGCATTTCTTGCCGAGGTCCTGGAGCTCTTGCTGTACCTCACCTACCCTATCACTTTGCTTTTCGTTCTCCTTACACTCTGAGGCCGCCTTTTCTTCGGCCTCGGATAGTGCCTTCTTCAGGGATGCCACTTCAGTGGTAGACCCTGTTACACGGTCACGACACTTAGGCGTTAGACTCGTCAATTCTTAGTATCCTCACATGCATAAGAGAGGGAATCACTTACCCTTGTTCTATTCGAGCTGCCTCTTCGTGAGGTCTAGCTCTCCCTGCGCCTGCTCCAGGTCCCATTTCAGTTCGGCAACCTTGGCACTATGGGCAGCAGCAGCAAGCAGCACAGCCTGCTTATTCACAATATTACTTATCATTAAAGTCCTGTGGATTATCATTGACCCTCCGTTTGGATTTTCCTTCCGAACACCAAACAGAGTATCAGGGGCTACTACCTATCGGGTGGTAATTTTGCACATATTTATTACTTAACTCAAAGCCTCTCAGGAGGCTGGTGCAAGCTTCGGTTAGTCCGCTTTTGGCGGACAAAACCTTTCGAATCACCGTACTCATGAGAGTATGGTGCTCTTCATCTATGGAAGCGCCGCGAAGCGCTTCCAGCAGACAGTCCGACGCCTCAGGTGCAACAGAAGTCCTCGATACAGACGGCTCGCCCTCCCTAACGAGGGGTCGTCCGCCTGAGTTCGGAACATCGAAGGTTCCGGAATTGTGTGCGGCTGAGAACCCGGCTGGCCGTGGCTCTCGTCGACACGATCCGCAGGGATCTTGAACCCCGCATGTCCAACGTCTGGGACCCGCCTCGGGGCGTCTCCAGAGTCACCTCCCCCCGCTCTGGGAGCCTTTGAGACAGCACCTCCGTGTCGTCCGTGGGTTGAGGAGTAGTGGTCGTTGGAAGCGAATTCATCTCCGAATTGCTCAGGGACCCGGAGGAGGATACCTCGGTGTGATCCCTGGCCGGACTGCACATATGTTCGGCATTATAAATACAAAAACTGTGAAGTGAAGTCATGATAGAATGCAGACACTTACGATCACGCTAGGGGCTTCCCCCTGGGCAGTCACCCCTCCTCGCTGAGAGCGGCCGTGGCGGAGTAGTCCGGAAGGGGCCCCTTCCCCTTCTTGGACGCCCCAGCCTCCCCTCTTGGGGCGGCTTTTCTCTTCTTCTCCCCCCCAATGGGGGGAGGTGGGATCTCTTCCTGATTCCCCCCACCTCCGCGGGAGGAATCTGACTCGTCGTCATTCGACGACAGGGGAATGACGGCCCTGCGGTGAGGATCTTTTCCGCCCCCGGTCCGCTCCCTCGGGCCCCTCATCCTCTCTGGATGGGGCGTTTTGTTATTCTTCCTCCTCCCCTTTGTGGGAGGAGTCCGCCTCGTCGTCTTCGGACGAGGCTTCTGGCACGACCTTATGCCGGAGACCCTTTCGGATCCCCAGGGCCTTCTTCTCGTCCTTCTTCTCCGGCACCTTGTATGGTGCCGGGACCAGCATCTCCGTCAGGAGAGCATATGCTGGGCCTTCTGGCAGTGGAGCCGGACAGTAGACCTGCTCCGCTGTCTCCACATAGTCCTGAAGCGAATATACACAACTACTTAAGGCACCCCCATGAATATATCGGGGAGAACTGGGTCCGGAGTCAGTCCAAGATCTCACCGGCCTAGGAGCCCGCGCGGCGTGAAGCCCACGGTCCTCGGATATTGGAGGAGGTGCTTCGGAGGCCTTGAACAACACCTTCCATGCGCCTTTGTGCGTCATGTCGTAGAGCTTCTGGAGCGTTCGGTGTTCGGTTCAGACAAACTCCCACAGATTGACCGCCCGCCTGTGGCAGGGCAGGATCCGATGAACGAGCATGACCTGGATCACGTTGACAAACTTGATGTTCTTGTCCTTCATGCTTTTGATGCATGTCTGGAGTCCGGCCAGCTCCGTGGAATCGCCCCAGGACAGGCCCTTCTTCTCCCAGGAGGTGAGCCGCATGGGGGCTCCGGATCGGAACTCGGGGGCCGCTGCCCAGTTGGCACCGCGCGGCTTGGTGATGTAGAACCACCCCGACTGCCATCCTTTTACGGTCTCCACAAAGGAGCCATCGAGCCATGTGACGTTGGGCATCCTGCCCACCATGGCCCCTCCGCACTCCGCTTGTTGACCGCTTACAACCTTCGGCTTCACGCAGAAGGTTTGCAGCCATAGGCCAAAGTGAGGCCGGATGCGGAGGAAGGCCTCGCATACAACGATGAACGCCGAGATGTTGAGGATGAAGTTCGGGGCTAGATCATGGAAATCTAGCCCGTAGTAGAACATGAGCCCGCGGACTAAGGGGTGGAGTGGAAATCCCAGTCCACGGACGAAGTGGGCGATGAATACGACCCTTTCGTGGGGTCCTGGGATCGGAATGACCTGCTCGGCGTCTGGTAGACGCTGCGCTATATCCGCGGCCAAGTATCCGGCCGCCTGGAGATTTGCGATGTGCTTCTCCTTGACGGTGGAAGCCACCCACTTGCCTCCTGCTCCGGACATGTTTAGCTGTGTGGAGAAGATTTGAGCTTGGGCGCTGGAGCTCGAGGGGGGCAAGAGTGGGCAAAGGAGGAAGAAGGCGTGGGTGAAAATGGGGAAATCCTGTCCCTTTATAGAGGAGCCGAGAGCGGTGCGTCTCCCCACTTGCCCATTGGGAATCGCTTGTTTCCCAAGCGCCACGATTAATGGTGTGGTGGGATTACCCATACCTGTATTGATGAGAATCCCGTGATAAGGGGACACGATCTCTGCTTTGACAAGACATGTCAAAGAAACCGCCTCGCAATATGCGCTGTAGCTGGTTGTGGGGAAACGGATCGAATAATGATCCGACCGTAATAACATGTCACGTCATCAGAAAAAGCTATCAGCAGATTGCATTTGTAAAATACCATTCTCTCTACGGTGGCATATGAAGATTATCACGCATATCCGGACACGGTCTAAGCATCCAATGATCACTTTGGAGTATTCGGAGGAGGAACCCGCCTTGCAATGCCGAAGACAATACTTCGTGCCGGACTCATCGTCATTGAAGCCTGGTTCAGGGGCTACTGAGGGAGTCCTGGATTAGGGGGTATCCGGACAGCCGGACTGTGTACAATGTCCGGACTACTGAAGCGTGAAGATACAAGACTCAAGACTTCGGCCTGTGTCCGGATGAGACTCTCCTTGGCATGGAAGGCAAGCTTGGCGATCCGGATATTATATTTCCTTCCTTGTAACCGACTCCATGTAAACCCTAGCTCTCTCCGGTGTCTATATAAACCGGAGAGGTTGGTCCTTAGAAGGCCGATCACAATTACATTCATACCATCATAGGCTAGCTCTTAGGGTTTAGCCTCTACGATCTCGTGGTAGATCTACTCTTGTACTACCCATATCATCAATATTAATTAAGCAGGAAGTAGGGTTTTACCTCCATCAAGAGGGCCCGAACCTGGGTAAACATCTGTGTCCCTTGCTTCCTATTACCATCAGCCTTGATGCACAAATCGGGACCCCCTACCCGAGATCCGCCGGTTTTTACACCGACAAGGGGTGCTCCCGCTGTGAACTCGAATGAGAGAGCCTCGCGAAAATTAAGAGAGGAAGGGCTCATGAGGGCGCCCGTGCAGCCCCCTCGCGAGGTTTGCGAGAGAGAGGACGAGTCAGATAAAAGCTAAAAACAGAGGACGGGGGCAGAAGACGGCAAATAACACTAGAAGCAACTTCAAATAAAGGTTCAAGCAAGGGAGAACAAGCCAACTGCGGAACGCAAATGAAAAGCCGCGTCCGGCACCTAGTCTAGTCTTCGACGTCTTCTCACCAGCGCGGAGCTAAGTGCTGCCATTGGGCATGGGCGGGAGCCCCCGAGGCCCGAGGGCGGCACTCCGGAGACTCCGAGGAGTGTACAGCCCCAACTCATTATTACGTGAGAGTTTCACGGGCGGCGAGCTTCATAGGCACTGGGCCTTCTTCATAGGCACCGGGCCTTTCTTCGGACGGCGAGCTTCACAGGCACCGGGCCTTCTTCACAGGCACTGAGCCTTTCTTCGGGGGTAAAACTTATGGAGATGCTGGATGTTCCAGGCGTTTGGGATGGGTACCCCCTCCCGAGTCTCCAGGCGTGCGGCACCAGGCCTGGAAACATGGACAACCTTGAACGGGCCCTCCCACATGGGCGAAAGCTTATGCAGCCCTTCCCTGGAGAGCACCTGCCTGAGCACAAGGTCACCTACCTCGAAAGTCCTGGGGCGGATGTTGCGACAATGATATCGCCGCAGCGCCTGCTGGTATCTTGCTGCTCGCAGTGTGGCCTCACGACGACGCTCCTCCCCCAGCACGAGGTCCATCCCCCGCATGGCATCCTGTTGCGCTTCATCAAATGCTAGGACCCGCGCGGAGCGACACCTGACCTCGTGAGGGAGGACCGCCTCTGCTCCATAGACGAGGAAGAACGGGGTCTCGCCAGTTGGCTTGGTGGCGGTAGTGCGGATGGACCACAACACGGACTGGAGCTTGTCGTACCAGCCCCTGCCGCAGGCCTCAAGCTTCTTCTTGAAGGTCCTGGTTTTGAGGGCCCTCAGGACCTCTGCGTTGGCGCGTTCGGCCTGGCCGTTACTCCGGGGGTGCGCCACCGAAGCATAGCAGACCTGCGCTCCAAGGTTAGCACAATATGTTTTGAAGAGATTGCTGGTGAACTGCGAACCGTTGTTGGTGATGATGCGATTAGGGACCCCAAACCGGCTCACGAGGCCCTTGATGAACTTGACTGCAGAGCCAGCTGGGATGGTGCGGACGGCTTCCACCTCCGCCCACTTGCTGAACTTGTCGATGACGATGTAGAGGTAGCGGTAGCCCCCAGGCGCTGAAGGAAATGAGCCCAAGATATCCATCCCCCATACCGCAAACGGCACGAGAGCGGGATGATCTGCAGCCCCTGAGCTGGCTGATGGATCTTCTTGGCATGGAATTGGCAGGCTTCGCAGGACTTCACCAGCTCGATCGCGTCGTTGAGTGCCGTAGGCCAGTAGAACCCGCTGCAAAACGCCTTGCCGACGAGGGTCCATGATGAAGAGTGGTGTCCGCAATCTCCACCGTGTATGTCAGCCAGCAATTCCTTCCCCTGTTCCCTAGAGATGCAATGTAGGGAAACGTCATTTGGCCGCTTCTGGTAGAGCTCACCGTCTCGGATGCAGTAGGCCGTGGCCTGCCGCGCCACGCGTTCCGCTTCCTCCTCTTTCTCTGGCAGCGTCCCTTGCATCAGGTAGTCCTTGAATTCCGTGGTCCAGCATCCCTCATGAGGCTCCAGCGCTAAGAGTAAGCGCGCTCCTGAGGTCGGGCCATAGGCCAGGGCTCCTGTGGCAGGTGGCTGAGGGAGTTCCTCCCGAGGCTGTGCTGTGCTTGAAAGTGACGGTGCCGCCGATGGCTTGAAGGGCCATTCCTCGAAAACGCCAGGCTCCTGAGGCAGCCGCCTGGACGCCCTCCTAGCAATGTCATCAGCCTCTTAGTTGGTGCCGCGAGGCACATGCTGCAACTCCAACCCCCAAAACTGCTTTTCCATCCTGCACACCTTCGCAAGATACGCTTCCATGTGCTCGTCCTTCGGCTCGTACACCTTGTTGGAGAAGTTGACGAGGAGCTGTGAACCGCCTTTGATGATGAGGCGCTTCACCCCCAGTGCTGCTGCAGCTTTCAAGCCTACTATGAGGCCCTTGTATTCTGCTATGTTGTTGGAGACCTTCTCGCCCTGCTGGAAACAGAGCTGCACGGCGTAATAGAGCTTGTCCTGAGTGGGGGATATAAGCACTGCACTAGCCCCCGCGCCCTGCCGCGAGAATGCTCCATCGAAGTACATGACCCAGCCATCTGGTGCCTCACTTCCTGGGGAGAGTGACTGGTCCTCGCCTGCTTCGAGCCCTGGCGCCTCTGTCCATTCTACCACAAAATCTGCAAGCGCGGCTCCCTTGACGATCCTGGTTGTGCTGAACTCCAACTGAAATGCTTGCAGCTCGATGTTCCATTCGACGACCCTTCCAGCGGAGTTGGTGCTCCTGAGTACCTTTCCAATGGGTAGACCGAGACGACCTTGATGGGGTGACCCTGAAAGTAGTGCTGCAGCTTACGCAAGAGCTTCTGAGGCATGGGGTATTGTGCCCTTGCATCCCGCAACACCGTGCTGACGAAGTACACCGCATGCTCGACTAGGGTGGGTGAGGAAGAGGTTGCGCAGCTCCTCCCACGAAGCCACAGAAGATGTTGGTAGGTTGACCAGCCAAACGCGCGGGACGCCGGTGAGGGCCATGGGAAACCAGTTGGCCATGACCTTGTCGTCGCCTCCGGCCTTGAGGATGGCCTCCTCGTAGGCTAGCAGGAAAGCCAGTGGGTCCGCCGCGCCATCATAGCGCGGTGGCATCTCTGGCTTGAACTTGTGCGGCCACTGCACCTGCCACAAGGCGGGGGCCAAGGCTCGGAGCCCCCTGGCCCCAGCTGTGACGCCCGGATAATCATGCTACAGTAATCTCACGTTAATGGTGCCACGTCACCTTTGTCACTGTAATTAATCTCGGGTTAATTCAAAACCGTTTCAAATTTAAATCCTAAATAAGTCAAACAACAAAAGTTTTCAAATATTAAAACAAAAATGTTCGGGCTATGTCAATTATTGCATCGGTAATTATGGTGAAGTAAACACATTTTTATGAAATGCCTAAATACTTTTAAATGAATTTAAACACAAAAGAAATAATAAAAGAAAATACAAAAATAGAAAACAAAACAAAAAAAAGAACAAAAAGGCCCCCTGACCAACTGGGCCAGGCGGCCCAGCTCACCGGCCAGGCCGGCCCACCTGGCCCAGCCAGCCGACCCACCCTTGCCTTATCCCCACGAGGGGGGGAAACCCTAACCACCCCGTCACCCACTCGCCCCCACTCGCTCTCCCCCACGCCCTCGCTCTGGATCTGGATCGGGAGGAGCCCGATCCCCTCCTCCTCGCTCGACGCCCGATGCCGCCTAGACCACGCCGGAGGCCACGTCGCCGGAGCCTCCCCCGCCGGCCTGCTTCCACCTCCCCGCCGGACTGCTTCTCCTGCGTCGCTGTCGTCCTCGACCCCCTCCACGAGCCCCGCTGCCCCGTCCCTACAAATCCCGGTGAGGCCACGGCCTCCGCCCTCTTCTCTTCCCCTGTCCCCATACGCACGCGCTCACGGCCATACCGCTCCGCCTCGTGCTCACCGCGGCTGTGCCGCCCGCGGCCACCCACACACTCACCACGTCCCCCTGCTGCTGGTGCGCCCCGACTCTCCTGCTGCTGCTCCTCTGCCGTCCGGGCCCGCTCTTCGCCGGCCCCTCACTCCGTCTCCCCCCACGTCGGCCGGCCACCGCTGCCGCCCTGGCCACTGTCCTCGCCCCGCTCCTGCATCCCCCTGCATCGGCGATGCCGCCACGCCCGCGGCCAACTCCGGCGCTCCGACCCCCGCGCCCTGCTCCCCTCGCCTTAGTCCCGCACCTCCGTCGCCTCCCCTGGCCGGCGTCGTGGGCGCCAGCGACCGCGCCGTTGGTCTCGCAGGAGGCCAGCGCCCGGGCTGCCTATCGGGCGCTCGTGGTCGTGCCCCTGCGCCCGCACCGCCCGGTGCCAGCTATGGCCCCTAGGGCCAATGACAAGTGGGGCCTGTCCCAGAACAGTTAAAAAAGGATTAAAAATAAATAATAATAATAGTAGTAATAATAAAAATATAATTAATTAATTAAATAGTTAACTAAGTTAATTAACTTAATTAATTGTGATTAATTAACCTAATCATTTAACTAATCTAGTTAATCCTGATTAGTTAGTCTCAATCAATGACAAGCAGGACCCACCCATCAGCTTGACTGGTCAAAGGTCAAAGCTGACTGTTGATGTCATGATGACATCATAAATGCATTTAGAATTAAATTAATTCTGTTAATTCTAGTAAATGATTAAATCCTTTTTTAAAATTAATATAAAATAAACCGTAGCTCGGATGGAAAAACTTTGTACATGAAAGTTTCTCAGAACGACGAGACGAATCCAGACACGCAGCCCGTTCGTCCGCCATGCGTCCCTAGCATAGTGAACCTGCAACATTTCCCCTGCGGTTCATCTGTCCAAAAACGCGAAACACCAGGGATACTTTCCCGGTTGTTTCCCCCCTCATCGGTATCACCTACTACCGCGTTAGGGCACACCGAACACCGCGTATTGTCTTGTTACGCTTTGTGATGCTTTGATTGCTTTATTATTTATTGTGTTCCCCCTCCGTTACTTCTTTCCGGTAGACCCCGAGACTGCCGGCGACCCCAGTTCGACTACGGTATTGACGACCCCTCCTTCTTGCCAGAGCAACCAGGCAAGCCCCCCCTTTGATCACCAGATATCGCCTATTCTCCTCTATACTGCTTGCATTAGAGTAGTGTAGCATGTTACTGCTTTTCGTTAATCCTATTCTGATGCATAACCTGACATTGTTTCTACATCTGTTGATACCTTACCTGCAATCCTAAATACTTAGTATAGGATGCTAGTTTATCATCATTGGCCCTACATTCTTGTCAGTCTACCTTGCTACACTATTGGGCTGTGATCGCTCGGGAGGTGATCACGGGTATATACTATACATACATACATACTATACAGATGGTGACTAAAGTCGGGTCAGCTCGATGAGTACCTGCAAGTGATTCTGATGAGGGGGCTGAAAGGACAGGTGGCTCCATCCCGGTAGAGGTGGGCCTTGGTTCCCGACGGCCCCCGACTGTTACTTTGTGGTGGAGCAACAGGGCAGGTTGAGACCACCTAGGAGACAGGTGGGCCTGGCCCTGTTCGGCGTTCGCGGATACTTAACACGCTTAACGAGATCTTGGTATTTGATCTGAGTCTGGCTACTGGCCTATACGCACTAACCAACTACGCGGGAATAGTTATGGGCACTCGGCGTCGTGGTATCAGCCGAAGCCTTCGTGACGTCAGCAACTGAGCGGCGCGCGCCGGATTGGAACGTAAGCCTGCTCTTGTATTAAGGGGGCTAGTTCTGCTTCCGGCCGCCCACGCAACATGCAGGTGTGCTAAGGGCGATGGGCCCAGACCCCTGTGCGCTTAGGTTTAGACCGGCGTGCTGACCTCTCTGTTGTACCTAGGTGGGGCTGCGATGTGTTGATCTTCCGAGGCCGGGCATGACCCAGGAAAGTGTGTCCGGCCAAATGGGATCGAGCGTGTTGGGTTATGTGGTGCACCCCTGCAGGGAAGTTAATCTATTCGAATAGCCGTGATCTTCGGTAACAGGACGACTTGGAGTTGTACCTTGACCTTATGACAACTAGAACCAGATACTTAATAAAACACACCCTTCCAAGTTCCACAGACAACCCGGTGATCGCTTTTCCACAGGGCGACGAGGGGAGGATCGCCGGGTAGGATTATGCTATGCGATGCTACTGGAGATGCTACTTGGAGATGCTACTTGGAGGACTTCAATCTACTCTCTTCTACATGCTGCAAGACGGAGGCTGCCAGAAGTGTAGTCTTCGATAGGACTAGCTATCCCCCTCTTATTCTGGCATTCTGCAGTTCAGTCCACTGATATGGCCTCCTTACACATATACCCATGCATATGTAGTGTAGTTCCTTGCTTGCGAGTACTTTGGATGAGTACTCATGGTTGCTTTCTCCCCCCCTTTTTCCCCCTTTCCTTTCTTTCTGGTTGTCGCAACCAAATGCTGGAGTCCAGGAGCCAGACGCCACCATCGACGATGACTCCTACTACACCGGAGGTGCCTACTACTACGTGCAGCCCGCTGACGATGACCAGGAGTAGTTAGGAGGATCCTAGGCAGGAGGCCTGCGCCTCTTTCGATCTGTATCCCAGTTTGTGCTAGCCTTCTTAAGGCAAACTTGTTTAACTTATGTCTGTACTCAGATATTGTTGCTTACGCTGACTCGTCTTTGATCGAGCACTTGTATTAGAGCCCTCGAGGCCCCTGTCTTGTATTATGATGCTTGTATGACTTATTTTATTTGTAGAGTTGTGTCGTGATATCTTCCCATGAGTCCCTAATCTTGATCGTACACATTTGCGTGTATGATTAGTGTACGATTGAATCGGGGGCGTCACACCAGCGCTGGCGTCGGCCGCCGGGGCCGGAGGCACGTTGTCGCCATGAGGGCGAAGCACGGTGCTGGTGGAAAACGGGTTGTGACAGCCTGGTTTTTGCCCCCTCTTCTTTGCCTGGTTTTCAGTTGGTTTGAATTTGAAGTTTGTAGTTTTTGAATCTTTCATTTGGACTTAACCACTTAGGTACCCCTTGGGATTCACCGAAGTGATTCATCTCCATCTTTACCCATCACTCCATCTCGGGTTCATCTCAAAATATCATTTGGAATATTTTTCTTAAATGAAAAATATTCATTTCCCCCTCCAAAACCCTAGCTAGCTCAATGTGCTCCAAAGAAACCCCAATTTTTCTTGCCCATAAAATTCTGAGAAAAATCCCAATTATTCTTTGAACCCTAGGGCACCTTTATGAGCAAAAATATTTCACCACTTTTTGGAATATTTTGGCTACAGAAAATATTTTCATTTCTGGACAGAAATGGTAGTTTCTACAGCAACTACCATTTTACTAGGTCCATTGTAGCTGGTTTTTCTTGTGCATCTTCACCTTAGTAAACGTTGGCTAGCCTCCAAAGCCCAACCCTCAACTCCCAGTGGTTTGACCACAGTAAACCTTTAAAGTTACTGTCCAGAAACTTACCTGGAGTGTAAACTCATTTCTACTGCACCTGAACCCAAACCCAAGCATGGTAACACTCAAAACTACCACAAACTACACGCCAGATATGAAGTTTGCACTTAGGTTGGCCTGAGGTCATAGTTCACGCGGTGACCGCGTTTTGTCCAGGCGTGTTGGCATGCAAAACACGCGCTCTGAGTGCCGCCGAGCGCTCTGTTGCACGCGTGCTCGCTGCCCCGCCTGCCCGAGCATGCCAAACCGCGCCACCATCACCGTCTCTAGTCACTTAACTCCGCCCTGGCACCCGCCGACGCCGGAGCTCGCCGCAACGGGTGTCGGTGTCAAAACTGGTGGATCTCGGGTAGGGGGTCCCGATCTGTGCGTCAAGGCTGATGGTAACAAGAAGTAAGGGACACAGGTGTTTACCCAGGTTCGGGCCCTCTCAATGGAGGGAAAACCCTACTTCTTGCTTGATTAATATTGATGATATGGGTAGTACAAGAGTAGATCTACCATGAGATCATAGAGGCTAAACCCTAGGAGCTAGCCTATGATGGTATGAATGTAATTGTTATCGGCCTTCTAAGGACCAACCTCTCCGGTTTATATAGACACCGGAGAGGGCTAGGGTTTATATGGAGTCGGTTACAAGGAAGGAAATATAATATCCGGATCACCAAGCTTGCCTTCCACGCCAAGGAAAGTCCCATCCGGACACGGGCCGAAGTCTCGAGTCTTATATCTTCACGCAGCAATAGTCCGAACGTTGTACACAGTCCGACTGTCCGGATACCCCCTAATCCAGGACTCCCTCAGTAGCCCCTGAACCAGGCTTCAATGACGATGAGTCCGGCGCGCAGTATTGTCTTCGGCATTGCAAGGCGGGTTCCTCCGAATTCTCCAAAGTAATTATCGAACACGTAGACCGTGTCCGGATCCGTAAGATGATCTTCGTATGGTATAGATCTGATTTGCTGGCAACCTTCGTGCATCGTGCCCTTGTATCGTGGCTCGGTCCAATGTGAACTGACGTTTCCTACCCCACAACGACACGCGTTACGAGGCAGTTTTATTGGCACGTCCCGTCGAGGTAGAGATCGTGTCCCTCTTATTACAGGATTTTCCATCAATAGGAGCACGCGTGACCTCACGACGGCCGTTGGTATTACCCCATGTGTTTTTAGATAAGCCTCAAACGGTCACACCGGGGACTCTTGATATTCACCCTCTTTATAAAGGGGTCGAGACCTACGCCTCTTTCTTCACCTTCATCGCGCCTTCTCGCACCTCGAGTTCCAACACCCAGAACCTAAGCTCCACCCCTCCGGAATCCGCCAGTATGTCCGGATCGGATCCTCAAGGCTGGTGGGTCGCCTCCTCGATCGAGGAGAAGGACATTGCGAAGCTTAGGGAAGTCGGATACCTGACCGCAGATATCCAGCACAGGCTTCCCGCTCCGGGGCAAGTTATCCCCACGCCGGAGCCTAATGAGTGTGTTGTTTTTGTCCCACACTTCCTCCGTGGCTTGGGTTTCACCCTCCATACTTTCGTGAGGGGGCTCATGTTCTATTATGGGCTGGATTTTCATGATCTGGCTCCAGATGCCATCCTCCATATCTCGTCGTTCATTATTGTGTGCGAGGCTTTTCTCCATGTCACGCCACACTTCGGCTTATGGCTCAAGACCTTCAATGTGAAGCCGAAGATGATCGAGGGGTGACACGTGGAGTGCGGAGGTGCTGTAATAAGCAGAAACGCCGATGCCCCATGGCCGGAGGGTTCTTTCCCAGAAGTATCTGACGTATGGCAGCGGAGGTGGTTTTATGATATGGCCCCAAGGGGCACAAAGTGGGTAGCTGCCCCCGAGTTCCGCTCGGGCCCCCCATCGCAGTTGGCATCCTGGACGGACGTAGGGCGTAATTGGGGACCCGTAGGCGACGTACCAATACTGCAGAACCACGTCCGGGAGCTTCTCGAGAGGGATATCAACCTTGTCAGCGTAATGCAAGTGATGTTAATCCGGCGGATGTTGCCATGCCAGCACCGGCCTCTTCGGATGTGGGAGTTCAATCCGGAGGGTCCGCGGACTGTGAAGCACTTCTTCGGCTTAAAGCTCGAAGAGATGTGCAAATTATTCTTCGGACGGAAGGTAACGTGTCCGGATACCACCGAGGATGCGGGCCTAAGCTGCAACTGCCTAGATACTCAAGTAAGTAGCCTTGATACCGGACACCCTGTTTTGTATTTGTCATACTTGTTTATTCTGAACATCATCTGCGTCCAGGAGCGGCTCAGCAAGGCGGAGAGAATCAGGTGTCCGACACCACTTCCCGAAGGCTCGCCCGCCCCTACCATGGCCAAGATGCTCGACCGGGTACTCAGCAGAATGCCCTCGGGGAAAGACAAGGGGAAGGATGAGAAATCCAAACCCCACACACTACGCATCCGAACCGGGGATAGTCGGGGAGGACAGGTCGAGGCCGCCTCCCCACGCGGGGAGAAGAGGGTTGCCTCTGAAGATTTGGAGGCGGAGATGCCCAAATTGGGGAAAAAGGGATCCCCACGGGTCCTTGCCCCGACAGGCACCCTCACCGCATCATGCCCTCCAACGGGCCAGCCCTCCAACGAGTCGTAAGTCAATCATTAACTTAAAGGCATTGTATTTCTCCTGAATCGATGACTAGGACTCAACCTTTTGTAGTCCGGCTGGCAGCTCTTGTCAATAGGGATCGCCTTCGGGCGACCTTCCTCTGGAGATGATGGAGAGCGAGACCCCATCCGCCTCTCCGGTTCTTGACACGGGCGACACCGAGGTGTCTTCACGGAGGAGCCCGGATCCGCCAAGGCCGAAAGCCAATACGTCAGCCGCCCTAAGTCTGCTCAAGAAGATTTCATCCGCTACAAGCGGTTTGAATTAAGCATTCACAAGCCTGCTCAGAGGCTTTGAGGTATGTAATGGAGAACTCACTATTTCTTTGGTTGTAAGGCACGCGCTAGGTGTGCTCCATATAGATAGTAGCCCCTGAGACTCTGGTTGCCCGCTCTAGGCGGCAAACGGGGGATCATAAACCAATGATAGTGCTGTAAATGTGTGCAGGTACCTGTGGGTCCGGCCGCCGGCCCGTCCGTTGAAGTTGCGGAACTATCGAGGCAAATTGGGTCGATTGATGCCGATATTACTCTGATGAATGAGCGGCTGGATACATCACAAGGTATATGCCCTGTCTCCCATTGCATAGGAAAATATTAAGGTGGCGTGTATTAATATAATTTATTCGGACTGCAGATGGTGCTGCTGCCGTGGAGGCCCTGAGGGCTGAACTTGCTCTAGCCAAGGAACAAGCTCGGGTGAGCAATGCGGCTGCCCTAAAGGCGGCCGAGGAATTGAGAGCCGAAAAGGCCGCTCATCGCCGAAGCGAGGAAAAGATAGCCGAAATGGCTATCGAGTTAAAACATGCCGCTGACCGGTATGAGCTCCTGAAGAAGGAGCATGAAGATAAATCGGCTGACCTGAGCAAGGTGCTGAATACCACCAAGGAAATACGGACCGAGCTTAGGGGTGCGCGGGAGGAGCTTCAATAGGCCGGAAAAATCGCGGCTGGAGGCTCCTATTTGCTGCGAACGAAGTTCTTCGATCCGAAGTACGCTCCCCTTGATGGACGTTGGAGCTCGCCGGACGCATACGCGGTCCTGGCGAAGAGTACGGCTGATGCTATGGAGTTCTTCAAAGATCATGGTGAAAAGGAGGTGGGGAAGCTTTTTTGGTCGCAGTTCCATGCTCCCACTCGCCCGCTGCCGTTAAGTGATAAGATGGCTGCTGTGGCAGAGCTTCACATGCTGTCCGGGCTTGCGATGCGGTCTGTAATAGATCATCTTTGGCCGAAGGAGCCTAAGCCGGACAACTACTTTGGTTTAGTGCAACAGTTCCTTGGGGCTGTGCCTCGGATCGATGCCATGAGGAGGTCAGCATGCATAGAGGGTGCGCGGATGGCCCTTGCATGCGTTAAGGCGTATTGGGAGGATATGGATGCCACTATGATAGCGTCTCAGGATCCGGTGGGGGTCAATATCCGGCCGGGCATTACTTGGTGCAGGTCACGGAGGGTGCCCGCCTGATAGAGGCGCAGTACCCGAAGGATCTCCTCTTCGAGCGATGATTCAAATTTTTGTAAAAACATTTTGAATAGAAGGTTATATTTATAATTTGTGTCTGAAAATATGATTGTGTCCCATGTGCTGCCGTTTATATATATATATATATATATATATATATATATATATGGGGAAAAGCAAAGCTATTGTGTTTCTCTGGAAAGGTTGCAATCAGAGCCACACGTCCCTCGTTGGGATTTGGTCCCCGTGCTTTCCCTCTTTTCATTTTGTCTATTTTAAATGGTTGATAGTTATTTCTTCTTATAGCTAAATGGGCCCATGGTCCCCTGTTGATAGGCTACTAGAGCCAGTTTAGTAGGCTGTCAAATGGCAGGGAGACAGTCCTCGGGCCGTGCGCTCACGGTTCCAGCCCACGAGAGAGGTTCCACACGATGCCGGACGGTTCCTAGCCCATGAGAAGTGCCATACCTTATTTTCTCATCACATTGGTTGCATCCTTTTGACGGTCGCATATACTCCTCTCAAATCCTTTCATGGTCATACCGTCGTCAACTCTTCCCATCACTGGCTCGCCATGGCTTCCACCATGGCTATCGCCCTGTGCCCCCGTCCCTGCCCTCCGATGATCACCCTCCTCCCTAGACCCTCTGACGGACGAGGAGGAGGGACGAGCGTGCGTTGCCGGCCTTCTGGCCTCCCCTTTTCGTCGTCACCAGCGTTGCATCCCTTCCTCCCCCGTCAGATCCGGCGACGTTGAGCACGGGTTGCCTCCCTCCGACGCCGTTGCGACCTCCCCCTTCTCCACCAAGAACACCCTCCGCGATGGGATTTAGCCGGTGACCTCGAGCTTGCCCAGATGCGGCCAAGATCCACCGCTAGCGCGGGCTTGGGCTCTCTTCCTTCCGATTCTCGTGGGCACCATGTAGCCCGCGCGCGCGTGCTCTTCTTCCTTCCGGTCCTCGTGGTCGCCACACTAGGCCCTCCCTCAGTTCTCCAGCCAGCAACCGATCTCCCCCACCTCCACCTTCCTCTCACCGGAGCTGGCCTTGGCGCTCCACTTTGACGACGGCCAACCTCCCCCAACTAGACGCAGCGCGGTGGCCACGCACGCCACCTGCCCATCACCGTGTGCCCCGTCCTCGTGCGATACGCTGTGTACCTTCTTCGGCCCCTCTCTTTTTCTCCTCTCCTGCAAGCTCTCCCTCCCATTGTGATGCTCTCTTCCCCGCACTACTACGAGCCGGAGGTGGTCGGGATCCGGCCGAGGAGGGGCTGCGCCGTTCACTCCAAACGCGTCGGTGGCTGGAGCTCGACGAGTGGACGACGGCATCGCAGGGAGAAAAGCCCAACTCTCCACAGCGGAGCAGCAGCAGCACCTCGTCCTCGATGTCCTCTGCTCCGACGTTGTCATCGCCATGCTCTGCTCCGACGAGTGCCTTGACATCTGGGTGATGCACTTGCACGCGATCGATGGTCCACTCCGCAGGTGAGTGTAAGATGATGAAGCGTTCCTACTCCCATCGATGGGGAGCCGCAGGCATATATTGACATGTGCGGCACAATGCCTTGGGTTACAAGATAGAGTACAAGAGTTTGAAAAGGATACTAGAAGGGAAGGAGGTTGAGATTACATAAACTCTAACACCCTCCCTTAATCTCAACTATCCTAAATTAAGATTGCTCTTAAACTCATCAAATGATCGTGTTGGTAGTGCCTTGGTGAAACCATCCGCCACTTGATCCTTGGAAGGAATAAACCGTATCTCAAGTTTCTTTGCTGCAACCCTTTCTCGAACAAAGTGAAAATCAATTTCTATATGTTTTGTTCTTGCATGAAACACCGGATTTGCAGACAAATATGTTGCACCCAAATTATCACACCATAAACAAGAAATCCGATTATTCTTGATTCCCAATTCCTCAAGGAGTGACTCAACCCAAATGACCTCGGCAGTTGCATTAGCCAAGGATTTATATTCAGCCTTTGTGCTTGAACGTGATACAGTAGCTTGTTTTCTAGCACTCCAAGAAATGAGATTTGACCCAAAGAATATTGCAAAGCCTCCAGTTGATCTTCTGTCATCACTACAACCTGCCCAGTCAGCATCAGAGAATGCACTCACAAGAGTAGAATTAGAACGTTTGAAATGAAGTCCTATTCCCATAGTATGCTTCACATATCTAACAATTCTCTTGACAGCTGACCAGTGTGCAGAAGTAGGTGCATGCAGATATTGGCAAACTTTGTTGACAGCAAATGAGATATCTGGACGTGTGAGAGTTAAATATTGCAATGCTCCCACGGCACTCCTATACCTTGTACTTTCTTCCTCTTGAAGTGGCTCTCCATCATATGCTGAGAGTTTTTCTGAAGAAGATAAAGGTGTAGGTACTGGCTTACAATTTTTCATACCCATACGAGACAGAAGTTCAGTGATATATTTCTCTTGCTTTAACATAATGCCATCTTGAGTTTTCTTGACTTCAATACCTAGGAAGAAGTGCAAATCACCTAGGTCCTTCAAAGCAAACTCTGAACTCAGATCATGCAGAAGAGCATTAGTGGCATTCTGTGAAGAACTTGCAACTATGATGTCATCAACATATATAAGCAAGAAAATAACTACTCCTGCCTTGTTATAAATAAACAAGGATGTATCAGCCTTTGAAGCAATGAAACCAAGAGATTTTAATTGTAAGCTCAATCTGGAGTACCATGCTCTGGGTGCTTGTTTCAAGCCATAGAGTGCTTTATCAAGCTTGCAAACAAAATGTGGAAACTTCTTACTTTCATACCCAGGTGGCTGTCTCATGAACACTTCCTCTTCCAGAACACCATGCAAAAACGTGTTCTGTACATCTAGCTGTCTTAGGCTCCATCCTCTGGACACAGCAATGGCTAGCACAAGTCTGATGGTTGCAGCTTTCACAACAGGACTAAAGGTGTCCTCATAATCAATGCCATAACGTTGCTTGAAGCCCTTTGCAACCAAACGTGCCTTATACCTGTCAATGGAGCCATCTGCCTTCTTTTTAATCCTGTATACCCATTTGCAATCAATTATATTCGTGCCTTTCTGACTTGGTACAAGATGCCAGGTCTTGTTTCTCATAAGCGCAGAATATTCCTCATCCATTGCCTTCTTCCACTTAGGATCATCAAGTGCACTGCTCACAGTTGTTGGCTCTCCTGAAATACACAACATACCATATCGTATAGTCCCATCTGTTCTTACTTTAGGATTTCGTATACCTTTTTGCAATCTGGTCATAACTCTTGGAGAAGCCACAGATCGGACTGCAGGCGCACTTGTTACAGCGGATCCAGGAGAATCTGGCGCTGACGCAGAAGAATCCGTCGCAGCATGCACAGGAGATCCTGTGGCCATCGGTGCGGTCGCAGCTTCCGCAGGCACACGGGGAGTAACTGCGCGGCGCGGCACAGCGGATCCGCTGCCAACCTGCGGCTGCATGCGCACGCGGGGCGAGGGGAATCCGGACCCGCTGCTGTCCCCACCGGTTGCTGACGTGCTGACGCGGGAGTGGCCAGCCCGTGCGCCGAAGCTGCTGCTGGTGGGAGCGCGATCCAAGGGGGATTCTGTCCCGCGATCCAAGGACTACGCGCATGCAGGCGTATCAGGCGCCGCCGGATCGTCCTCGTCATCCGTGCCAGGTTCGTCTCCTTCTTCAGCATGAAATATAGGCTCATTTTCAGCTAAAATTTCAAGGTTTTGATCATTTTGAGCGCCGTTTTCAGCAGGAACCTGCACATGCATAAGAGAAGAGACAGTGCTAGCAGGAATATCACCACATTGGTTAGTACAATCATCGCCCCCATGATCAAATGACCGAAGATGTGTAGGAAGGAGAAGAATTTCTTTTCGGAGGAGCGGACCGGCATTGGGATGAAGTGATGTGAAGGGAAAGACAGACTCATCAAACACGACATCTCTAGATATGTAGACCCTACCAGTGGGAACGTCAAGACATTTGACCCCTTTATGCATAGGACTATAGCCTAAAAAGACACATCTTTTAGAGCGGAAAGCGAGTTTACGTGTGTTGTAGGGTCTGAGATTGGGCCAACATGCACATCCAAAAACACGAAGAGACGTGTAGTCGGGTGTAACACCAAGGAGACGTGTAATGGGTGTTTCAAGTTTGATAACTTTGCTTGGAAGCAAGTTGATAAGGTATGTGGCCGTTAAGAAGGCTTCATCCCAAAACTTAAGTGGCATGGATGCATTTGCTAGCAGTGCTAATCCCATATCCACTATGTGACGATGTTTCCTCTCAGCAGAGCCATTCTGTTGATGAGCATGAGGATAAGAAACATGGTGAGAGATTCCAAGTTTTTGGAAGAAAGAATTCAATTTTTCATACTCACCACCCCAGTCAGTTTGCATAGCAATAATTTTGGAGTTTAGTTTGCGTTCAACAAGATTTTGAAAATTGATAAAGACTTGGAATACATCAGATCTTTTTTTCAATAAGTAAATTCAAGTAAATTTACTATAATCATCAATGAAGCTTACACAGTAGGAAAATCTTCCAACTGACGTAGGGGCCGGTCCCCATACGTCTGAAAATATGAGTTGTAATGGAGAGGTAGATGCACTAACAGAAATAGGGTAAGGCAATTGATGACTTTTTGCTTGTTGACACGGATCACAAACTGACTCAACACTAGGCTCATAAGAGAGTTTATTTTTGCTAAGAATATATTTAACTATGACTGAAGATGGGTGACCCAAACGACTGTGCCACCTTGAAGACGAAGGCTTGGTGACAATATTTGCTTGTTTATATGACCACGAAGATGATGACGATATGAGTGGGTAGAGACCTCCGACGCACCGGCCTCTAAGAATGATTCTCCTTGTTGCCAAGTCCTTGACCAAGAAAAAATAAGGATAGAATTCTATGAGAACATTGTTATCAACAGTGAAACGATGGACGGAAACAAGATTTTTGGAAGTTTCTGGAACATGCAAAACATCTTTTAAGTGCAAGTTTTTCATGGGGTTTTTAACGATTGAACTACCAATATGCGTAATATTCATATCAGAACCGCTTGCCGTGCGGATTTGATCACCTCCATTGTACTTCTCCCGCATCGTCAACTTGTCGAGTTCACCCGTGATGTGATTAGTTGCTGCACTGTCAGCATACCAATTTGTGTCCACACCATAGGAGACTGCATGCACCTCCTTTTCTTCTTGATCATTCTCTTCATAGCGAAACCAGCATACACGTGCACCTCCTGGATGGTGCTTGAGGCATATCTGACACTCTGGGAAGTCATGCTGCTCACGCACCTGCTGCTGTTGCTGCTGCCGAGGACGTCCTCTGAAGCCGCCGCTGCCATTAGAGGGAGAGGGCTGGCGGTCACCGCGGTCACCGCGGTCACCACTGCGGCCGCGCCCCCTTCCTCCTCGCCCGCGATAGGGTCTGCCGCGAGATGAGCCACGGCCTCTGTAGACCGCATTGGCGGATGTATGAAACCCGCCTGAGGAAGAGTCGCCCAACATCTCCATCCTTTGATCAAAGGCAGAGATCTGGGCAAAAAGATCATCGGCGGTGATGCTGTTCTTGACAGCGCCGATTGTCGCCACCACGGAGTCGTAGTCGCGATCCAGACCTGCAAGTATGTAGTCCACCATCTCCGGATCAGAGACGGGACGACCAGCAGCAGCTAGTTCATCCCCGAGACTCTTCATCTTCGCCATGTATGCTGAACTTGACATGGTGCCTTTCTTGGTGTTGGTGATCGCAATCCTCAGATTGGTAATCCGAGACTGCGATTGTGAGGCGAAGAGGTTGTTGATTGTTGTCCAAAGCTCGAAGGTGGAGTCCCTCCCGACGACCTGTGCAAGAATCTCAGAAGACATGGAGTTGAGCAGATATGACAGAACCTGTTGATCTTTGGCGATCCAAGGTCCATACAGAGGGTTCGGCTCTTGGGCCGTAGTTTTGTCCGCCTTTGTGACCTCCACCATCTTGGGCGGAGCGGCGTCGGAGTTTTCGAGCAGCCCGGTGACCTGCGCACCTCGCAGGGCTGGGAGAACCTGCGTCTTCCAGAGGATGAAGTTCCCTCTCGCAAGTTTCTCTGACGGAGGCGAACCGAGGTTCAGGGCGACGCCGGCTGAGGAAGTCATGACGGCGATCGCGGATATGATCTAGGGTTTTGTTTTCTGGTTTGTGGCTAGATGTATGGAAGAGGGGCTCTGATGACCATGTAAGATGATGAAGCGTTCCTACTCCCATCGATGGGGAGCCGCAGGCATATATTGACGTGTGCGGCACAATGCCTTGGGTTACAAAATAGAGTACAAGAGTTTGAAAATGATAATAGAAGGGAAGGAGGTTGAGATTACATAAACTCCAACAGTGAGAAATACGTGACCCAAGCCCATGTCTATCTACAATGGATCTTGTGGCTATAGCATCACATATGATTGATTATTGTAGAATTAGGTGCTGCCTTTTTCCCCATGAATCTGGTGATTAGTTTGGGAACCAGATCCTCTACCGTGCCCGAAGGCACGTCAGAGGTGCCGTGTCTTCTTGCTTTCCAGCAAAACAGGCGCACTGGGCCTGTAGCCTACGAGCAGAACGGCCCAACTAATGGCCTGCTATTTTGATTATTTTTTCTGTTTATTTCCAGCAGCTTGACAACGTTTGTCTAAAAAAACAGCTTGAGAACGGGAGCATCACACTGTAGTTGAATAGCGATTATTTTTTCTGTTTATTTCCAGCGGCTTGACAACGTTTGTCTAAAAAAAGAGCTTGAGAACGGGAGCATCACACAGTAGTTGAATAGCAAAGCAAGATTTTTTATGCGGAAAACATCCGACCTTTTTTTCCAGAAAAATCAGATCTATTATAAGAGTTCATCGGAAGTATAAATCATCTCAAACATAATAAAAATCACATCGAGATTCCGAAACAATCAAACGACCACTATTAATCATTCGTCGTATAAGGAATGTTTTTTGCGAGATTTTATTAATTTATTCATCAACTATAAAGGTAGTACAAAGAAAACAAGAAGTAGAAAATACATCCAAATCCGTAGAGACCTAGCAATGACTACAAAACTAGAGGACACAAACCCTAAGAAAACTCAAAAATCTTAAAAAACGGAGCCCTCCCGCTGGCAAGGATCGGGATAGACCGGCGGCGGCGGCGGGAGGCACGAGAAACCCCAATGTTGAATAGTCGCTCACATTTCACATACACGGGCATACACTCACCCTATGAACCCATGCATGCACACCCTACCCGTATAAGCACCTCCAAGAGACTAAGCTGCATGGCATCTTGAGATGTACAAAGTCACCACAGGTATAGCATGTCGATTTAATTTATCAACTTTTTCAATAGATCTGATCTTTCCGGACAAAAATAGGTTGAAAGTTTTCCGCAGAAAAAATCTTGCTTTGCTATCCAATGAACGTGTGATCCTCCCGTTCTCAAGCTGTTTTTTCTTTTTTGAGCCAAACGTTGTCAAGCTGCTGAAAATAAACAGAAAAGACAATCAAAATAGTAAGGCCCATTAGTTGGGCCATTCTGCCCAGTGCGCCTGTTTTGCTGGAAAGCAAGAAGGCACGGCACCTCTGACGTGCCTTCGGGCACGGTAGAGGATCTGGTTCCATTAGTTTGGTGAGGCCAGAGCTTCCTCAATCCCTGCCCCGCCCCTCTGCTGTGTGCCAGATGGGCTGCTCCGGCAGGCATGATGAGGTCCTCGACGTGGGGATACGGCTGGCTGCTTCTTGGGAGGTTGCGAATGGGGTATCCCATATCTCCACTTTTCCAGCAGTTCCTTGCCCAGGTTTGTTTCTTCAAGCTGGGTGTGAGGGAGTTAGAAATTGATTCCTTTTCAGTCAATACTGATTTGGTCTATGATTTCAGTGAAATGTAGCAGACTGCTTGATGCTTGAAAGCTCTTCCCGCGGATGTCTCAGTTGCTTACCTTCTAGTTCCATGTTTGGCCATGAGATCAATGACAAAAAAATTGCTTCCGTCCTCACTAAAGTAGTTCTGAAGCATAGTTCCGTGTTCTGTCAAATGCTGCGTGTAGAGTAAGAAAATAAAGGTAACGTGGTACTCATGACCTTTTTATTGTGTGCCTTGGGAGAGTTTGCAATTCAGTTTATGAGAAAATGGAAGTGCAAGTACTTGTTCAATAGCATCAGTGCCAACAGAAGTGCAGTTCAGTTTGCAATTGTTTCTGTGGGGCATTCTCGCTTGGCTAGATTAAAACGGATAGAGAAAAATTCACCGCAGGTCACTAAACTTGAGCCAGTTGATAGTTTAGTACCACTACTTTAAAATACCCGAACTACGGTCCACGTACTTGTGCAGGGGTTCACTTTGGTCCGTATGTATGATTTCGTGTACGTATTTGCTGACTTAGGCGAGTCAGCAGCTGCCAGCTCGGTTTGACCGCCACCTGGTCGTGCCTAGGGTGAATAGTAGTCCATCTAGGTTTTTTTTTTGCAAAATCGCCGCCCCTGTACAGTACGTTGCCGTCGCCAGCAGCTCCGGTTGCCGTCGCCAGCAGCTCCGGTGCTCGATCTGTACAATTTTAGCTCCGGTAAAGAGTGATTGGTTAGCTCCGTCGCCGTCCATCGCGCACTCGTCTTCGTCCATGTATGCGACTCTCGCCGCCGTCAGGGTCCACGGCGACGAGGGCTGCGTCTTGTCTGGCCACTCGCTACACTTCCTCGACGACCTCTTCCCGCCGTCGCCGTCGACATCGGCGAGCTGGTCGCCTGCGCCAGCGGCTGCAGCATCTGTTGCCTCGCCAGTCGCTACCATTGCTCTCCTTCCTGTCAGCTTTGCAGTACTCCTTGGCACACAGAAGAAAGACGCGGCTCTGCTCCCATGATCTGCAACTGCTGATCCCCATCATTCAGAAACTGCATGCCCTCCTGTTCACACATACAATAAATTACCAAATCATTCCTCAAATCTAATGCTAATGTGTAATCCTTTTGGAGCAAATGCTAGCATAACAAAAAATCAGAAAGATTATTATGATGCAACTGGTGCAGTTGATAAAGTGCAGCTACTAGCAATCAACTGTGTTACCTTGAGAGATAGGAAAGAAGTGGACAGAGCAGCCACATGCCCCTCCAGCCTGGTATTTTTCTCAAGCATTGCCTCATACTTCTCCTGCACAACAGATTCAATGTCAACTCCACATCAGGCACATGATTAACTCATCGTGAAATGCAGCTAAAGTTGATCTGTACTGTATAATGAGAGCAGGAGCTGGGCAAAGATTGGTTAAAATTCAGATGTACCTTGAGGAACAGAACCTCCTCCTCCAGCTTGCCATTCGCTCGTGTTGCGTTCGCGTACTTCTCCTGAAAACAGATCCACAACAATGGCTTCAGCATGATCAACAATGTGGAGAAAACAATTCAACCAGGAAGACACATTTGAATATTCAAATTTAACATGGCAGCCATTTCTTGCAAGATAACTAAATTGACAAGTATGATGAATTTAAGCTGAGGGGGAGTTGGCCCAATTATTGTACCTCCAAGGATAGAACCTGCTTTTCCAGATTGCCATTGGCCTTCAGCACACACTCATACTTGTCCTGCAAATAAGATCACCATGAGTTCAAGATCAGCTAAGGAAATACTCCATGGAATAAACAAAAAGAAAGTAAACTTTGCAATTCTTACAACACTAGTGGAAAGAGATACCCATTCTGATGATTAAAACTACCTATGTCAAGTGTACTTTACAGTATATATGCAGAAGTATTTCCTCATCAATGGAAATAAAAAGGTGCTTTGCCTAAACATCCACCTTAACCTCAGTGTAAAAAATGTGAGAAGCAAAGCTGAGAAAGGTTTGTGTGTACTGCCGGTGTCTCTGCAATGCCTTCCCAGAGGAGACAAATTGAGAGCTACAAATGTGTCATGCTTTAGAAAGGCAAACCTGCATCTTACAAATTTCAGATGCAGTACTGCAATGTAGTACTATGACACAACCAAAACCAAGACTTGCCACTTGGAAGCAACTCAAATGTCAAAATTTCTTTCTTTCTTTAACTGAAACTTTAAAAAAGACTATCACAAAACCAAAACCAAAGACTTGCCACTTCCAAATAAACTCAAATGCTTTCTTTAACTGAAACTCCAACACCAAAGTTTTCACATAAGAAGGAACCAGAAACATGCACACCCTGAAAACTGACAAGTGTGCATCACAATTCACAAGTAAGGGGGTGTGCTCCATTCAGGCATGCATGCATGTCCCATTTTCTCATAATTTTGTCAACAAATATACATGATGCAAAACAGAGAGATGTAATTTATTTATTTTGAGGGGTAGAGAGATGTAAATTTGATAGCAAACATGCATGATGAAAATTGCAACAGAAAGAGATGCATATCTGAGGACAGATAACTGCGATCACCTGATAAGTCTCATGAGAAATGTAGGCTTTGACTGCCTCAGATTTCCCCTCATTGTTCATTGTGCCTTGATGTGCCTTCACCGACTGCTGCATGTGCCATCATACACAAATTCAGAGCAACAGAATTCAGTGCCAACACAAAACTAGCACTGCTACTTACTGTATGCAAAAATGATAACAACTTAGCACAAGTAATCAAACATAGCACAAATTACCATTGGTTTAATCAGCACAAGTGACTTCATACACAAATACTGTATAACAAAATTCAGTGTTAACACAACAACACTGGCATTGCTAGTTTGCTACTTAGTACTTACTGTATGCAAGAATCACAAATGATCAATTTTAACACAAACATTTCTTTGTCACATGCAAGACTCAATGGAAGGTCGAATCAGCATTGAGGAAGAAGAAGAAATTGCAAGAGAAGATGACAGAAGGGGGAAAATGGGACCTTTTTACTCCGGCGAGCTCCTTGGTGAGCTCCTCCACCTGCACCTTTGCCTTGAGCGTGTAGCCGTCCGCGGACACGGGATCTCCGCGCTTCCACCATGGAGGCGGCACCCAGTACGGGTCGACACTCGACACCGAGTCGCCGACCTCCCGGTGCAGGGCTGCAAGCTCGGCCGGTTCGAGCCAGTACTCCATGGTGCCGTCGGGCGTCGGCATTGTGGCGGTGAGAGTCGCTTACGTGGACGACGACGAGTGCGCGATGGACGGCAGTCTCGAGCTCCCGCCCACGCCGCCGTTGGCCTCCTCCACCAACGCCGACTTCTCCGCCAAGCTCCCGCTCCTCCCCGGCCGGCCGGCCCGGACTCGCCGGTCCAACCACCTTCGCAGCCGCCGGCCACCAGCAGCAGCCTGAGGGACGCCGACCTCCAGGAGCCAGCGCAGCCCCACTTCGTCGGCCTCGACCCGCAGCTCCGGCACACGGCGCAGGAAGCGTCGTCGCAGCCGTTCCCGTGCATCATTTTTGCAAAATACCCCCTGCTTTCCTGCGTATTCAGGCGGCTGAGACAACGTGGCAGTCAGCGCCCACGTGGATCGACTTGACCACGTGGATCGACTTGACCACGTGGATCGACGAGCTGGCGGCCGCTGACTCGGCCAAGTCAGCAAATATGTACACGAAAACGTATATACGGGCCAAAGTGAATCCCTTGCGCAAGTACGTGGACCGTAGTTCGGGTATTTTAAAGTAGTGATACTAAACTGTCAACCGGTTCAAGTTTAGTGATCTACGGTAAATTTTTCTCAAACGGATATGTCCCAGTTTTACAGTTAGTTTGACTCACTAGCTTGGTAAGCCCCAGCTGTAGCATCAGAGATAATTGTACTACCAGGCTAATACCAACGCCACTCTGCTTTGGCTTGGCAACCACCAGCGGCAGACACCGATGGAGAGGTGGAGATGGCAGGCTCCCTGCACACAGCGGGCGGATCCTCGGTGACTTGTCACGGCAGTCATCAGATATGATCGACACAATGAACCACAAGTGTAGACCAAAGTGTTCCCAGTCACTGTTAGCTGGCCGCCGAAGTTTCCAATAGACTTGCGAAAAGACTGCTTGGTTAGGAAAATCCATTGCGTCAGTTCTTATGTTGTGGACATGTTTCACATTTAATTTACTTGCAAACTTTAAGATTCCTAGTCATTTTCTGTATCGTATTGAACATAATTTACGTCCCATCCAGCTGGGTAACCAATCCCTTCTTTGTCTGATCCAGAAGATAAATCATTAATCCGACGCGGCACGCTCGGCCCCGAAGGCACAGTCCCATGCCCATCCATCCTGCGCGCATCCATATCACGAGTAATCAGTCTTCTCGATGATTTTCATGTTTCCTTAATGGACTGTTTTATGTCCAAAAACACCGCAGCCACAACTACTCTGAAGACATAAAACAGCTTGTGAACGATGAAGCTTTGTGGTATATGCACACAGCCCCGCCTTAAGATGATAACATAAAAGTGCTCTGCCTATTAGCAGATGTTTGAACTTGAAAATGCGACTAGCAGACTGGGTAGGTGTGAAATGGCGACGATTTTGGAAAAGAGAATGTGAGGGTAGTTTGCAGTACAGTCTATAGCTTCAAGTTACGAAATTAAACACACGAGAAGTAGTCTCTCGACCTGGCCTTCTATTTGCCGTACGTCGCTCCATATGAACATCCACGGGATAACGACAATGGCATACTGGCATTCTGGTGACATAATGGTGCTGGCTATAGCTGCTCGTGAATGGGATCACGGACCACATCCATCTTTGCTATAGAGCATCGTTGAAAGGAGCGCCGACAGAATACGTGAGGCAATCTCTGATCCCAGGATTCCAGATAGTCATTGTCGTTTGTCTCGGTGGTTGAGCATTGACTTATTCCGTTTATCTCGACAACCAGTTTTGGTGAGTATTTACCAGGACCTTGCGGTAAATATTCTTCCCTCTTTTAGTTTTGATTATATGGCAACACATGAAACTTTTTTTAAACACAACAATCAAAGTCGCTCACACACATAAGCATACACTCATCCTTTGAACGCATGCACGGACATCATACCCCTATAAGCACCTTCGAGAGACTGAGCGGGCATACCATTGTGAGATTTTACGAAGTCACCTCGGTGGCCTCGCAGCCGATGAGAATGTCTCCTCCCACTGAACGAACATCGCCGGAAGCCAGAAATAAATCCAAAGAAATGCGAGCACCAATGCCAAGTCTGGGATTTGAACCCAATGGGTTGGGGATACCACTGTTCTCCTAACCATCCAACCAGATTGGTTAAAATAGATTGCAAAAAAGTGACGTGACCGATACTGCCTGTAAAATGCAGCGCTAGGCCGGAGCAAGTCGGGACGACAATGACGGGCGGCGTGGAGGTGGTGCATACTTTGGGGCCAGAGATGATGGATGCGGGCATGCGGCGGTGTGACCAGATCCTGTCCTCAAGCGGTGCGGGTCGTGCGTGGCGAGCGCTACGGGGCGTCCGCCCCTTCCATGTCGGTCAGTTGGCGAAGGTGGCGGCACGACAGTGGTGGTTGGCCTCTCCTTCCTCTGCTCGTGTGGCTTGGACCCGTGAGCGGTGGTGGACCCTGTTAGATGGTGATCTCCACTAGCTTGCGTAGGTGGCTAGTTGATGGTGGCAGAGGCTACCCGGGGAGGGAGGCAGAGGGGGCCTCCCAGCCTTGCCGTCGCCAAAATCTGGACGAGACAGATTGGTCGTGACGGTGGCCGTATTCCTCGATGATGCGGTGGAGTGGTCTCGAAGGAACTTTTTCCTTTACCAGTCGGCGGCTTCCGTGTTCTGGAGCTGAGGTGTGGTCCCGGCGGCTGGGTCAACGTGCTAGGTGGTGCGATTGCGGTGGTCGTGGGCAGATCTTGTGGCTCAAGTGCGGGTTGATTTCCATGGTACATGTGAACCTACATTTTTATATTGTTAAAACCATGCATACCCGCATATGGGAACCCTATTTTTTTTTCTACAAGAAGCTTCCTATAGGGTGGACGTTGCACCTACCAACACCATTCTACAGTATTTGTGCCGTTAGTGACCGAGATAGCGGTATATAGTAATATCCCACCGTTAGATTAAAGGGGAAACCTCCATTTTACATTGTCAGAACCATGCATAGCCCTTCCGAGGGCACCCTATTTTTTGAGTATGAGAACCTTCCTACAGGGCGGACGTTGCACCCACTGTCACCCTTTGACTCACACTCTATCCCTTATATGTTGTGTGAGTGTTGGTCTGGATGATAAAGGATTAGAGAGAAAGTGATAGATACATAGATATATATAGATTACACACGAACCTGCATTCTAGATTGTTAGAACCATGCATGCGCGCATATGGGCACCCTATTTTTTGTCTATGAGAACCCTCCTATAGGGTGGACATTGCACCCACCAAAATCGTTCTACATCAGCAAGGTCTCACGGGCATTGATATTTGTGTGGTATTGACATTGCAGCTTCTAATTGCTTCTGCTGGACCCGCACCACCGTCGCCTCCCGCCATGTGTGCCAGTGAGAGAAACCTTATCTCGGCCGCCGGCAAGGAGATGTGTGGCGGCGTGCGTCGCCTACTCGACCTCCCTGTGGGAGCCACCCCAAGACGGCTGTTGGTGCAGTGCAACCGTGATGAATTCAACTGGAGCCACGTCACCGTCGCCTCCTGTCGCGTGCGAGCTATCTCTGCCATCACTGACGACGAGGAGAAAAAGTGGACGTGATGGATGAGATGGATAGGACTCTAGCTACCTTGCGTAGGGTGAGGGGGAGGGGGGTTGTTCGCATTAGGACTAGATCCAGCGATTGATCCTTTGGGTTGACGTGGCGACACTTTCTGCCATACGATTTGGGTTGGTCATCCCACATGCAGTTCGTAGTTCGCTGCAAATTACTTGATAACCGACGATCGCTAGTTAAGATTTCACGAAAAGAAAACTTGTCACGGCTCCATGATTATTTACCGCGAGGGGGCGATAGAAAATTATCGGATTCACTCGGCCATAGTCAATGCTCACCGCATCATTAGATTAAAAGGGGGACCTCCATTTTACATTGGCAGAACCATGCATACCCCGCATGAGGGCACCCTATTTTTTGAGTACGAGAACCTTCATATAGGGCGGATGTTGCATCCACCAGCACCCTTCGAATCGCACTCTATCCCTTATATGTTGCATGAGCATTGGTCTGGACGACAAAAGTTAGAGAGATAGTGCTATATATATATATATAGAGAGAGAGGGAGAGGTCTGTTTGTGAGTGAGAGAGTGGTATACTTTCATCGCATCGCTTAGATTGCACGGAAACTTGCATTTTACATTGTCGGAACCATGCATACTTGCAAGGGGCACCCTCTTATGTGTAACGAGAAACTTTCTACGTGGTGGACGTTACAAATTGACTAAGATATTTAAAAAATAATACAAAATATAAAGGATAACATGACATATTTGGTAGATACATACATAGATAGATACATACATAGATAGATATATACAGAGGGGATTGTTTGCAAGTGGGAGAGCGGTACAAAGTATCACCACATCGTTAGATTACACACGAACTTGCATTTTAGATTGTTAGAACCATGCATACCTGCATATGGGAACCCTATCTTTTGTCTATGAGAACCCTCCTATAGGGTGGACGTCACACCCACCGACACCCTTCTACATCGTCTACATCGTGCAAGGTCTCCTGGGTGTTGATATTTGTGTTGTAATGGTATTACAACTTCTAATTGCTTCCGCTGGACCCGCATCACAGTCGCCTCCTGCCGCACGTGCCAGTGGGAGAAACCATGCCACGGTCACCGGCGAGGAGCAGACCCGAGCCCAAGGGGGTGCAACCTGTGCGCCTGCACAGCCCCCCCTTTTCCAGGGGCCTCAAATTTTGTACGCTTCAGTTAGTGCTATAACCAGCAATCTGGGCCCTGTTGCCTACCGTCTTCAGTCTTTCATCTCTGAGGCCCTGTTAACCTCTATAGATGGGCCTCTTCGGTACGTACGCCTCATCTAGCGATCGATCGATCGATCGAGACGAGCAAGGTGCGAGGCGCCTCTTCGTCTTTTCGTTTGGCACTCGCGGGCATCGGCACGATATGGCGGCAGGTTTGGGCTCCTCTAAACCCCAGCCCTCCTTCCTTCTTCACAAATCTTCTTCCTTCCAACACGTCAAATCCTTTTCAAGAATCAAGAGGGCCGAGGGCAGGACCAAGAATGGTTGAACGACAGCCGACAGGGAGGGCCTGATTCAACTGAAGGAAAGGAAAATTGAGGCCATCTCCCGATCTCCGATTTTTAAGGGTCGTCACGGCAAATAACCGGTGATCCCATGAGCCCTTGACTTTGAGTTTCGATTTCCGCCCACTATTTAGTTCTGTTAAAATCTTATATTCCCTTTGATCTATATTAATTGTCACACACTCGTGGATCGGAGGGTGTAGTTAATTTTATTCTTTTTTTCATCTATTAGGCGTCTAGTATTGCAAAGAACACTAAAAGAGTTTAAGTAAAGAACTAAAGACTATAAACCAACAATATGTACGATTTTCTTGATAATTTCAATTGGTATGTAAAATTTTATGATATGTTTATGTAGTGTTTTTTCATGAGATAAGACCCATTTTAGAGGTTCACACGGGGCCTCCAATTTTGTCGGCTCGGCCCTGGCGAGGAGATGTGTGTACACGTGCGCCTCTAGCTCGACCTCCCAGCGGGAGCCACCTCAACGCGGCTGCTAGTGCAGCGCAACTGCGATGAATTCCACTGGAGCCGTACCACCGTCGCCTCCTGGCTCTTGTCGCGTGCGAGCTACCTCTGGCACCATCGGCTGCGAGGAGAAAAAGTGGACGCGATGGATGGGATGGATAGGACTCTAGCTACCTTGGGGGAGGGAGATAAGGTCATGGGGGAGGGGGTTCGTTCGCGCTAGGACTCGATCTAGCGACTGATTCCTTTGGGTTGACGTGGTGACGCTCTGTGCCATACGATTCAGGTTGGTGATCCCACGACCAGTTTGTAGTTCGCTGCGAGTTCCTTCATAACTAACGACCGCTAGTTAAGATTTTCCTAAAAAAACTCATCAAGGCTTCATGATTATTTACCGCGAGGGGAAAACTACCGGATTTACTAGGACAAAGTCAATGCCCCCCTCCCAACCTCGCAGAGGCGTCAGCCCGTGAAAGCTGACAAGCCAGGTAATGTTTGTCGCGTGCTGGTTGCTCGCCAGATTGCTGCAGTCTATTACCACCATGTTGAAAATTGTGGACTACACGGTCTACCCTCTAATTCCTCTGCCTTTTCCGTGGTGCCGCTCACAATGCATATTGAGGTTAGAGGGTAGGGACCTATTTATAGACTCCACTTCCAGGCTTTTCATTATTCCACCTGTTTCCGGAAAGATCCGTACGACTCCTGGGCAATGTTACCAACCACGATCAAACATGCCAGTTTTCCGAGTCTAAATATACTAGTCCCTAGCACACATGTGTGAGTCATGTGCCATGATTAGATTGTATATGTGAGATCAATTTCCAATCTTAATCATGTGGGTCAACAGCCTGCAGAGCCGGTCCTGCAAAACAAACCCAGCTTTTCCACCATGTGATGTCCCGGAAAAAATACATATGTACATATAAATTCCAGTAGAGTCGATCCCTATTAATTCCTCTATTGTATTCCATCACATCCTCGGCACCTCGAGTATTACTTCCTCGAGTTAAATTCCGCATCAATTATTCCCCGTAACAAACATTAATAATATGAATAATTCCAGATTGAGCTAAATAAATAATAACCATGTTGAGTAAATGTTGAAGCCACAAAAATATCCAACATCTCCCACTTGGCTGAAACATATTAATCAATAAATGAAGTTCCATGTGTAAACATGTTTTGAAAAAAATTCCTGACTATAGTCAGTGAACCTGCACTATATTAGTATTATTATACAAATAAATGAATTATACATACCTGAGTTTAATCATTCCACACCTCGTGTATACAATGGTAACTTCCTCAATGTGTTTAACTTTAACCGTAAACTTCAAAATAAGTGACAGGTTGTGATGCACATTCCACGATCATACATGATGTGTGAAATTCCCTTAGCGACACATAATTCCTTCCACCGCTTGAATGCGTAACAATAAATTCCGGTAGCTAAGGTTGATGGTATAATGAAAATATATTCAAATTCCAATACCATTTAGTATCCCCTTTCTCCTCATGAGTTCAAACATAATTCCTCACTGAGTATGATTTCTCTTATCAAGGTATTTTAACAAGTTTGCTATTTTCCATAGAAAATATTTCAAAATATTCCCTATGTAGTTCCACTCCCAAAACATAGGAAGCTTCAAACGTTCCTTTCATATGAAAGTTATAATATGGCCAAGCTTTCACTTCCATCAATGTGACTTTATCATTGCAAATAGTAATAACAAAGTAACATATATAATAATGCAATTTTCACTTACCTTTGTACATGGTCACCTCACTCCATTTATAAGACCATATGACCTGCTATTCCATTGATGTGAAGCTTGTTTCAAGGCCACAAATTGATATATTATGTTGCAAACTTCATATTTCCTCTTTGTCCAAATATTTCCGGCTACAACATATATGATTATTTTCCTCCTGATTCCAAACATATGGGCTGCGGTTGTTTGGCAAAAACAATAAGTTCCCAAACTTCTATCTTTCCTCATTGAGTTTCTTCCCGCGTTACTTCCACCCATACCGTGCATTGATAGAAAATTTAAGCCTTCTTAAGAGACTTTAATTATTCCTCAGAAAAATTTAGAGTGACTTCCCCCAGCAACACACGATAATTATCTAGAAATGATTTTCCAAGTTATTTCCTCCCACTTATCCTAAGCATATTAGTATTAGGAGTTTCACTTGTATTTTTCATTGGGGTAAAGATTATATTCTAGTATAATTGCCAATAATTCCACCGTTATCCATAAAAATACCGGCTCCCACTTTCCACCAGTTTTCCTTTTCCAGATCAAAAAACATACCCTTGACCCACTAGAATAACAATTAGCAAAACCTGATGTGTGTTGTGTAGTAATTGAGAACGTCTTTTCAAAATAATATAGTTCCTTCCAGTCCAGTCCACAAACCATAAGGAGTGACTGTAGATGAAAAATGGTATAAATTCAATATGTAGTGCTTCTTCCAAAGAAAAAAGAAGTATCAAAGATATTTACTTCCTCCACTCAATTGTGAAGTATATAGGAGTATTAAAGATATTCAATTCCTCCTATCATATTAAGTAGACAATATATTACAATGGTGAATGAAGTTCCATGCACTTATTCAATTGATATATTCCTGAAGTGTACTTCCCCCACGAATCAGTTGTTAGAACTTTGAAATCCTTTAATCAACTGATTCTCCACTTCAGTACATTATGTGAACAACACAATAAAGCTTTCCGACTTGTATAATGAAAGGTAAACATATAACCATATAAAGTGCGATCATCAATGAGTGATATGATAAACAATCTAACCTCTAGTGGGAGTGTCGAAAAAAAATACCATAAGTATGTATATATAAAATGATGCGAAGCTTTTTGCCTCCTTCCACCTTAAGAAAAGGCGTGCATGTCAAATACCCATTATATATGTGCTTCAGAAAACCAAATTCCTCCCACTAAAGTTTTGAATTCCTGAATCACTAAGCCACTTGATTCGGTTCCATGATATGTGACCAAGTTGTCCATGACAAACATAATAAATCCCAAGCATGCATTCCCATTATCAGCATTCATCTCTATGGAGTCATCTTCCCCAAACAACAATTTAGGTTTCTAACTTCCAATGGACCATCAAGAAAGAATAGACCATCGTGTGAAATTCTGTAATGCACTAATTTTATCATTGAGCAATATTTCCACTCTTCCTTTTCCAAATAGTATTTCGTAAACAGTGGGTTCCAAGATAGAACCATAAATTAAATCCCTACACACTGAAGTTGCATTGTGTGTCGTATAACAATAATACCTTTCCTCCATCAAGGAGTTTCATGGCAAAATTTCCAATTCCAAAGTATATAAGATTTAGCAGCAATGGCAAAAACACACAACATATATAATTTCCTTTGGTATTGTTAGGATGTTAATAAAATTGCTATTGTATTCCAGCAATATAATACATAGTAGCTTAAATCCACATTCCAACTATTTGAAAAAGTATTGACATATAAATATTTAATGCAAATATTAACAATGTGCATACCGTTAAGTGAGAGCAAGTTTCCTTAATTTCTCATGGAATGGTTCCCATCTTCCTCCATAAATAAGTGATTGTCATAATAGACACTTTATGAATTCCTTCCCATGCAAGGTTAGTATAATAGTGTATCCATCAACAATAATTTTCCTCCACAACGGAGTTTGTGGGCATAATTTACAATTCCAAGTTTATTAACTTTTGCATTTCCTTGGAATTGCTTGCATGGAAGTATATGATATATAACAAGAATGCACAATACAACTTCCTCTTTGCCAATTGAATTGATAAAATATTATATCTTCCTCTTCGAGGTGCAACCAGTAATTTTTGGCCAAATCCTTCCCTCGGGGAGTTTCAATCTTCCTCCATAGAGCAAATAATGTCCCATATTGCACAGTATCAAATGAAGTTGGATTGGAAAATCAATTATTTTGATCAATTTGGCAGAGTTAGAAATAACCAATATAAGCCAGTAATATGTATTTTCCAAGAGACATCAACCGAAAAATGAAGACAATATTTCAGATTGCACCTATTTTCCATGCAATTTGTTCACTATGGTATGAACCTAACATAAGTATGCAAGCCATTTGACACATATAATATATTTCCTTTTCCTCAATAGCGGCTTTCTGAGTTTGGCCTTGTCCAGTTTGTTTTAATCAATGATGTGATGGATAATTTCCACGGAAAATACAATCATAATATTCCATCTTCCAAACTGTGATATTAAATTTATGGATTGTAAATAACTCAGCGAACAGAAGGAAAAGTGTTACCAATTGTATATTAGGCGAAGACAGATGCTGAAATTACGCCAATTAATTCCTTGTGCTTTCTCCCCCAAATCAGGGTGTGCACAAGTATTAAGACAATCAAGAAATACCAGCCTTCCTCATTATAATCTGATCCTTATAGAGAAATAAAGTAGACGTGGACTTCAGCATGTAGATGCGTATGTAAGAATAAATTCCTTGCTCCTTGTGCAAGATAGACCAGTAGAACAAGTAGTACTGTATATAAACAACAACATCAAAGCTTCCTTCCTGCACCATCTTTGCTGCTGGTATCCTTCCTAATCAATTTTGACTGGCCCACCTGCATCTTGTCTCACCGGCTTCTTGGTTATGAACAGCAGCAAGCAGCAACAGGCGTGGGCAAGCCCTGGAGCTTCAATCTTCCCCGAGCAGCTAGCTCGCTCAGCAGAAGGCGTCGGTCCTGCGTGAGTTCGACGAGCGACGAGATGCAGCGAGGAAACGCCGATCCGACTAGGTTGACGCCTCGACGGCACGTCGGAGCTTAGATGGACCGATCTGTAGCAAGGTATCTCGAGGAAGCGCAGAACAAATCGATCTTGTTTAATTCCCAACTTCTCATGCACAACATGCAAATAGTACAAGTAACAGCAGCCGAAGTGATTTGCTTGGTCCGCACACACATTAAAGAAGCAAGACAAGACTTGGATTTCATCACGTGAACCTGCTGTTTGTCCACTCCACGATCGCGTGCGTGGCAGAATCCTCCGAGCCAGCGAGTGTCTTTCTCGGTTCCGTCGATCAGGTTAAAAGCCATGGATTAATCTATTTTGTCCTCCAGATCAAGTATAGCCACGTGAAAAAGGCTCCAATAATTCCGTGCTTGATGCATGCAGGAGATAGCATAATACGCATCGATCTTACGCACATCCGTCAGGCGAATCGATAGGGCGTTGAATAAGAGTACCAGGCGGATGGTGGATAGCACAGAGTTGCAGGGCGATGGAGCAGTTCAATCTCACGAGGGACGTCAGAGTATTCCAAGGCACCGGCGGGAGTGGCAGAGTTGGCAGCGGAACGGATCGACGATTAGGGTTACGGGCGGCCGTGATCGAACCTGCTCAAGATACCAATGTTGAAAATCGTGGACTACACGATCTACCCTCTAATTCCTCTGCCTTTTCCGTGGTGCCGCTCACAATGCATATTGAGGCTAGAGGGTAGGGACCTATTTATAGACTCCATTTCCAGGCTTTTCATTATTTCACCTGTTTCCGAAAAGATCCGTATGACTCCTGGGCAATGTTACCAACCACGATCAAACATGCCAGTTTTTCGAGTCTAAATATACTAGTCCCTAGCACACATGTGTGAGTCATGTGCCATGATTAGATTGTATATGTGAGATCAATTTCCAATCTTAATCATGTGGGTCAACAGCCTGCAGAGCCGGTCCTGCAAAACAAACCCAGCTTTTCCACCATGTGATGTCCCGGGAAAAATACATATGTACATATAAATTCCAGTAGAGTCGATCCCTATTAATTTCTCTATTGTATTCCATCACATCCTCGGCACCTCGAGTATTACTTCCTCGAGTTAAATTCCGCATCAATTATTCCCCGTCACAAACATTAATAATATGAATAATTCCAGATTGAGTTAAATAAATAATAACCATGTTGAGTAAATGTTGAAGCCACAAAAATATCCAACACACCATGCCTTCACGAGTCACTTTAGATCCAGTTACTTTTGATTTTTTTATTTCATGCCAAAGTATAGTCTACTCTCTCCATTTGCATGTGCACGCGGCTGGGTAATGGAGACTTGCGGAGGTTCCTCGGCTTTGGAACCGAGACGAGGCAGAGCTGCTGGAGCAAATGGCGATCTGGTGACAAGCTGAGTAGGAAAGTGGTTGACTCGTTTGACTGCTTGCTATGACTCGTACGTATCTGCTAGGGGTGGATGCACCAGTAGCTAGCTTTCCTTCTGCTTGTACGCTGCAACAGGTGTATCCTCTTCAACAACACTAGCCCTTGACCTGCTTTATGATCTCGTTTATCTTGCTAGTAATACTACTCTTGAGAACTTTAGGTAAGTGTGGTTAGCGTATCATGTCCTCATCATACACGACCAAAATAATTAGTTGTCATTTGCATTGGACTAAGAGTACTATGAACTAAGGGTACTATGAGTGCAAGTCCTTGCTACAAATTGTACTATGTACGTAGCTGCTGCCAAATACTACTCCCTCTGATCCACAATAAGCATCGCAGTTTGAAACAAAGATTAAACTAACCTTAGTATAAAAAACTACAGCACTCGGAGGGAGTAGTAGTAAGTATTAGAGTCAGATTATGCTTAAACAGCGATCAAGCTTGCCGTGTAATTAGATTAGAAAAGTGTTTCTGTTAGCTAGGTGGTGTCCGTGAAGACCTTGGTTTTGTGGGTTGGTTGGGTCGGCTGTGTGTATATATATGTATATACAGCCAAGGCACAAACTCGTGACATGAAATATTGAGAAGAGAATTGAAGAGAAAAATAGGGTCATAAGCTTGCCGTGTAACCTGATTTATTAGCTGCTACAAATACAGCGAGATGATTTTCTACCTGAGTTGGTCTGCATCCACACTGACCAATATCTGACGGGCGACCTGAAAAAGACCATACTTGGCCTCGACAGCGCCAGTGCCAGTTAACCGGCCCCCCATACTCAACCGATGAATAAGCATGGACTTTTTCTTCATAGTCAGAGGGACTAAGTTGTTTGGCGGTTCAAGGTACTGGAAACAAAACTAGTATATTCAGCAGAAAATCTCCCGTTCATAATCAAAGCGGCCGAACCATTGATAATGGTGGCGCGAGCAACGGAAGGCGCTCCGTTGTTCCGCTAACGGTGACGACGCCATGTGGACCTGGTATCTTGAGTGTAAGGTAGCCATAATGCGGCAATGCATTGAAGCGGGCGAAGGCCGTTCTTCCAAGCAATGCTTGATAGCTGCTTTGGAAGGGTGCGATGATGAAGACTAGGTCTTCGCTTCTAGAGTTACCTGGAGAGCCGAATGTTACCTCCAGTATGACGGAGCCCTTGCTATAGGCTTCAACGTCTGGTATCACCCCTTCAAAGGTGGTGTGAATCTTGCTGATTCTGGATGAGTCTATCCCCATCCTGCGGACAGTGTCCTCATATATTAAATTGAGACTGCTGCCGCCGTTCATAAGGACATGAGTGAGATGGTATCTGTCGATTATTAGGTCAAGCACCAAGGCATTTGATCCTTCACGCCGAATGCTAGTTCGGCCGTCTAGGTGATCGAACAAGACATCCAACAGTTAGGTGTGGGTACGATGGGCTCTATATCGCGTGCGTCTTTATGGGCGCGTTCGTGCCTTCCCAAGGATGTACGAGTCGCGTGGATCATGTTCACTGTTTTAACCTCTGGCGGGAATGTTTTCCGTCCCCCAGTGTTCGGTTGGCGAGGTTCATCATCGTCTTCACTTGGTATTTCCCTTCCCTTGTGTTCGGCATTTAGTTTGCCGGCCCACTTGAAGACCCAACATTCTCTGTGCGTGTGGTTCGCAGGTTTGTCGGGGGTGCCATGAATTTGACATAGTCTGTCCAGAACTCTGTTCAGACCGGATGGTCCCTCTTTACTTCCTTTAGGTTGCATATTTTGCTGGTTGGGTCGAGAGCCTCGGAATCCGGCATTAACCGTTATGTTGTCCGGGCTCTCTTCCTTATTTTGGTGTTTGTTTTTATTACGCCTTGGCTTCTCGTTGCCGTCCCTTATTTCGGATGTGCTGGGGTCGCTGGTGCCTTTACGGGCGAGCCAACTATCTTCTCCCGCGCAAAAGCGGGTCATAAGACTTGTTAGGGCTGCCATTGTCCTTGGCTTTTCTTGGCCGAGGTGTCTGGCGAGCCACTCGTCCCGGATGCTGTGCTTGAATGCCGCTAAGGCTTCGGCATCCGGACAGTCAACGATTTGATTCTTCTTAGTGAGGAATCTGTTCCAAAGCTTGCGGGCAAATTCTCCGGGTTGTTGGATTATGTGACTTAAATCGTCAGCATCCGGAGGCCAGACATAAGTCCCTTGAAAATTGGCCCTGAAAGCGTCCTCTAGTTCCTCCCAGCTCCCGATAGAATTTTCGGGGAGGCTTTTCAACCAATGCCGAGCTGGTCCCTTCAGTTTGAGGGGAAGGTATTTGATGGCATGGAGGTCATCTCCACGAGCCATGTGTATGTGAGGATAAAGTCCTCAATCCAGACCCCTGGGTCTGTCGTTCCGTCGTATGCCTCTATGTTTACAGGTTTAAAGCCCTGTGGGAATTCATGGTCCAGTACTTCATCAGTAAAGCAGAAGGGGTGAGCAGCCCCTCTGTATCTAGACGCGCTGTGGCATGCCGTTGGCTGTTGTTGTGTTCGGTGTTTATTCCGAACTGGTGTTTGGTTGTCATAATTGTTTTGACGACCATAGTCCTTCGCCGGGGTGTCTCTTTTAGATCCATAGATGGACCTAGCTGCGCCAGCTTTCTTCTCTAGGTGCTCACGTAAATCGTGGGCGTCTTTGGCAGCTGATTTGTTGCGATTATGAGGTGGTACTCCTGACCTCCTGGTCGTGTTGTTCTTCGGTGCAAGAGCCTCGTCGTCGAATTCTGGCAGTAGCTTGCGTTTTGGGTAGCTCTTTGTATGGCGGTCGTCGCAGTATCTTTCTTCAGTGTCTAGCACTTTGTTCCATCTGCGATTGAGCGTTTCCTGTGCGGTTTTAAGCCGTTGCTTCTGCTTCTTCAGACTTCTCGTTGTGGCCATAAGCTTTCTATGGAGGTTCTTTCGTTCCACGAGTTCTTCCGGAACGATGAATGCGCCGTCGTCCGGACTGTCTTCTTGTCCTGGGTCGGTTTGGTGAACTCGTCCCTCTGGATCGTTTTCTTCGGGCGTATGACCCGGACTATGTTCGGCGTGACCTGGTTCGTCCTGCTCCATCGCTGGTTCTGTTTGGTCGTTATTGCCTTCATGGTTGACCGGAGTATCCATTCTTCTGGCGCTCTTGCTGATATTGTTACTGTTGTCGGATTTGGAATGGCGTCTGCGCCGTCGCTTTGGTTTTTGCCCAAGGGTGTTATCTTCCGGATTGTCGCCATCGCCTTCCTTGGGCGTATCCACCATGTATATGTCATGTGGCGAGGCGTGAATCCGGCACCTCATAGATTATGAGTCTTCTCCTGCATCGTCGTCCATGCTGTCGATGTCTTCGGAGTTGAAGTCCAGCACGTCGGTTAGATCATCAACCATGGCTATGAAGTGGGTGGTGGGTTGGCAACGAATGTCTTTGTCGCCTGCTGCCCACTCGAGTCAGACATAATTCGGCCTGAGATTCTCTGTCAAAGAGAGGGTTTTGAATGAGTTTAGTATGTCGCCGAAGGGCGAGTGCTGAAAGATGTCCGCCGCGGTGAACTCCATCACCGGAGCGCAACCGGGATCAGTGGGCCTGGGGACGCTCAGACTGTAGCTTACAACCGGACACGAGTCCAGGGGTCCGGGGTCACCGGTTTCCTCAAAAGTGGAGCCTGTGTTCGGCTCCATCGCCGATGAGGGTACGACCTGTGGGGCGGGGTCCAGCCCTCCGTCTTTAGGCAACACAACCTGTCCCGGATTTAGGTCCGGGGCTTCTTCCGGGATGATATCCCAAGCAACGTCTGACAGCAGGTCTAAGCCGTGCTCATCGTGACTGTTCGGCGCTTCTGGCGCTGGCCCAAATCCGCCGAAGATCAAGTCTCCTTGGGTATCCGCCATGTGGTTCAGGTTTCTGAACCCGATTTGAGGGCCAGGGGCATAGCTATCGATCTGCTCCAAGTGGCCAAGCGAATTGGCCCGCAGCGCGAAGCCGCCGAACACGAAGATCTGTTCGGGGAGGAAAGCCTCACCCTGGGCAGCATCGTCAATGACGATCGAAGGAGCCATCGAGCCTGACGGCGACGTCACAGAGGAACTCTCAATGAAAGCACCAATGTCGGTGTCAAGACCGGCGGATCTCGGGTAGGGGGTCCCGATCTGTGCGTCAAGGCTGATGGTAACAAGAAGTAAGGGACACATATGTTTACCCAGGTTCGGGCCCTCTCGATGGAGGTAAAACCCTACTTCCTGCTTGATTAATATTGATGATATGGGTAGTACAAGAGTTAGACCTACCACGAGATCGTACAGGCTAAACCCTAGGAGCTAGCCTATGATGGTATGAATGTAATTGTGATCGGCCTTCTATGGACCAACGTCTCCGGTTTATATAGACATCGGAGAGGGCTAGGGTTTACATGGAGTCGGTTACAAGGAAGGAAATATAATATCCGGATCGCCAAGCTTGCCTTCCACGCCAAGGAAAGTCCCATCCGGACACGGGCCGAAGTCTCGAGTCTTGTATCTTCACGCTGCAATAGTCCAGACGTTGTACACAGTCCGGCTGTCCGGATACCCCCTAATCCAGGACTCCCTCAACGGGTACGGGCACGGTCCGGCCAACGCCACAGTGCGCGACGCACTGTGCCCGTCGTCTTCCTCTCGCCCCTGTGCTCGTCCGTGCTCGCCAACAGTCCCTGCGTGAGCTACGTCTTCTTCCCCCTCTCTCACTGACGCTGTTCATCGCCGGGCGGCGCGGACAGGTGTCCTCCGGTGGAGCCCGAACCCCCCCCTCGCTGCTCGCCTATAAATACGGCCACCCCAGCCTCCTCGAGCACCCGCATCCAGTCCCACACACCCCACAAGCTAGTAGATAGCCGTAGCCCGGCCGGGCAGGCAGCAGGCCGCCATCCCCGAGCTCGAGCTCGCCAGCGATCCCCTCGGGTCGTCCTCGTAGCTCCAGCCTCTCCCAGGCCAGGGCAACCCTTCCAGGGCCTCCGCCACTCTCCGGTGGTGCCGTTCCACCCGGTTGGAGCCCCTGGAGTCGCCCCTAGCCGTCGTCGTCTTCGTCTCCGGCGACCGCTGCTCTCTGCCTCCGCTGGAGAGGTTGTTTCCGGCGCCGTCCGACCACCCGTAGCCATCCTACGGGTACGAGCAGGTGCGCCTTCGTCTTCTCTCTCGATCCCTCCCTCTCATTTTGGCCCAAGAGCCCTTGCCGCCGGGCGCTCCGGCGAAGCCTCGCCGCTCTCTGTTTCCCTCTCCCCCTCCTCCTCACCTGACTAGCGGGGCCCGCTAGTCAGCCACTCTGTACGCGCGCAAAGTGGTACGAGTGGTGGTGCCCTGGGCTTTTACGCCTTCGACGTCACCCCCCAGTCTGTTTATTTTTAATTCAAATTTCATTTTAATCCAGAGAACTTCAAACAACCACAACTTTTTATCCATAAGTCCAAATGCATTGATTCTTTTTGCATTGTGTTCTTTGTCCAAGAATCTAGCAGATCACCAAAGATGGGATTTTCCCCTGCTGTCTAGATTTTCTGGTAAATTTTAGAAGGTTCCTTGATGTCTTCTTTTTGTGTTTTTAATTATTTTCAGAAGAGCAGGCTTGTCTTGAGGATCACTAGGAGGCTTGTGAACCTCATCTGCACTAAGGCAAGCCACAACAACATTTTCATACTACCATTACCATATTTGTGATTTTCTACTTGAACGAATGATTATCCATGCATTTAAATTATTAATATGTTAATTATATTCTGTTAGATGCTTGGTAAAGTGAATATGCTTGATTTACAGAAAGTTTGAAGTGAACTTAGTTGGTAAACTAGCAAGGATTTAGTTTTTGGGTGATGAAAGAATAATATAGCTATGGATATAAATAATCAGTGAGATTATTTTCTTGCATGAGTAAAAATGATAAAATTTGCTAGACAAGATTCCGGTTGAAGTGAGTTTTGATCTTAACCAGAGAAGTATCTTGAGTTTTTGATGCTCAGTGTGAGCATAGTTGACTTAGTCATTTCCGTTGTGATGCATATGTTGGTGATGCATGTCATGGCACTATGACACCGGTTATTTTCACTTTAAGTTGAACCTGATAATAACTCAACTTGAATATGTTGTTGACCGGGTCATGGTGCCGCTGAATCGAGTCTTTCCCAGTGCAACCACATTTGCCGGTATGGGACGGCCTTTATTCGTTTCATTATCATTCCTTTGGTTGGTGCCTCCAACTAGGGAAGGTTATGGGCGTGTTGTACCCTGGCTCGGTAAGCAGGCATAACCTTGTGAGCCTGTTGTTAAGTTTTTGGTACCGGGTCCCCGTGTGCGATCGTTTGGCCACGACGGTGATTGTTGTGTCTTTGGTAGACACGAGGCCACCCAGGACTAACCCGATGGGGAGTGAGTCAGAGTGGCCAGGGGAGTGTCATGGAAATGGAGGGGTTTCGTCGGAATGCCGTTGGTCCACCCGAATGGGAGTGCAAGGCCATGGGTTCCGTGGTGTGGGTCCAGTGCGCTACCTCTGCAGAGTGTATTAATCTATCGATAGCCGAGTCCACGGTTAAGGACACGCTCGAAAGTAGGTCACACCATGGGTCAACATTTAATGAACCCTGCACACTAAGTATGAATTTTGCATTGTGGTGGTGGCGGGAAGGCCGTCGTGTGGTTTTGGACCAGAAGTTGGTCGTGGTTGTGATCGTCGTAAGGATCACGGGCCAAATATTGGTCGTGGTTGTGATCGCCGTAAGGATCATGGGCCAAATATTGGTCGTGGTTGTGATCGCCGTAAGGATCACATTTTGAGGCCAAATATTGGTCATGGTGGTGATCGCCATAAGGATCATGAGATGTCTCTGGGTTGGCATGTTTGTGATCCAAGGGCGATCACGTTTCGTAAGCCAGTCCGAGGGATGATTATCACAAGAGCATGGTCACAACATGTTGGATATATTGTTGCATTGTTATAAATTGGTTAATTGTCATGATATTGTTTGTCATTATGTTTATGCTTGTTGTGAGCTTGCAAGTACATTCAATGTACTGACCTGGCGTGTCATGCCAGATTTCAGGAAATTTCCGTTGGAAAGGAGTGCTGTCCGAGTCTAGATCGTGTCCACATCGGTGTCCCTGTGCTATGGAGTTCCGCTAGGACGTTGTTCCGCTGCCGTATAGTTGTCGTGATCGAGGCCCTTTATGTTCACTAAATAATGTACATATTGTTCAGCCGCACCGTGTGTGCCGCTTGGCCTCACCAGTTGTTGTAATATAAACTCTGATCCGCTAGCATCAATAAAGCGGTTGTTTTCTGTACCAAGTTGTTGTGTGTTGCCAGACGACAAGGTCTTTGGGCTGGCAATGCATGGTAAACCGGTTGCTCTGAGCCGGGGTGCCACAACGCTTGGTATCAGAGCAGCGCTAACTGTAGGCCACGCTAGACTAAGACGTGTTAACCGGACGCTAGATACGAGTTGTAGTTGAGTGCCGGTAACATTGGTAGCTGGTTGTTGCATTGCATGCACTTGTTTTATTTTTATGCTAACCTGCTAATGGTTGTGAGTGTAGATGGCTCTGGTGCCGTATCCGTGCCAGTTGCAGATGATGCTGTACACGTCACCACATATCCTTCGTAATATGGGCATCGGCTATACCTCCTCGGTGACGACCCAACCTATCGTGTGTACCAGGAGCGTGTAGCTGACTCAGTGTATGAGTATCACGCCGTGGTTACTTTGTGCACCGGTTCCGATTCCAGCACTTACGTACCTCTCGGAGCGGTTGCGCCTCTACCGCTTCTCAGGCTGCCTAGTTTTCTGCATTCGAGGTCCTTGTTGAGCTTCGCTACAATGAGGTCCGGATGCAAAACCACCCAGGTTTCCACTACTATCCTTCTCTGCACGATAATGGTCGTGTCCGTTTCCCTATCATTGATCCGGAGTCTGATAGTGTTGCTAGCCACCTTTCTTGTTATATCACTGCTAGCTATCTTATGATCTATGAGCTGGCTCGAGAGCTGACTCGTGCCCGTACTGCTTTAGCCTCCGCTAGATCAGTCACTACTCTAGCACCTGTAGGATTTACTCCCTATACTCCAGCCAGTTCTAGTTCCCCTGTTTCCCCGGTTACTCCTCTGAGTAGCTCGGGCACCGCGACCGCGAGTCCACTTGTTGCTCCTGCTGAGTGGGTTTCACTTCTCGCCACTCATGTAGCCCCTATGCTTCACCCTACACCTGCCCCGGAGGGAGAGCCCTCGAGGCAGCATCGTCGTGTCACCTTTAACCCGGAGGTCTCCGTTAACCACATTAGTTCAGGATCCGAGTCCGCTTCAGGAGAGGACCCCGCAGCACCAGCAGAGCAGTAGAGCTTCCGGGTATTCGCAGTCGTCAGGATGGTGTACGGATGTAGTCGTACGAGTCATGATGTTTCGTTTCATGTATGAGAGTAGTTGAACCTGGCATGTTGTTATCTTTCATGTATGAGTCTATGTATAATTATGTTGGAACTCTATTTTATTCGCCGTATTTTCTTTGTCATTTCGGTTTTTCTTGGGCTTTTGTTGCTGGCTTTCCCCCAATTTTTTTGAATGCTTCTCATCTTGATTGCGTTGCCTTGGGAAAAATCATAATAGGATGACGCGGGGAGGCAACAGTAGCAACGTCCGCGAGGGTTCTCCTGTTTGTCATTCCGCACGACAGGCAGGACACTCACCCGAGCCATACGTTCCACCACCGCCTCCACCGCCAAATCCGCCCTCCACCGAGAAAATTCTGCGTATGTTTGAGGAAAGAAGGAATAATGATCTGATTGAAATATTAAGAAGTGTTCAAGCTGTGGTTGGACATAATGGAAATCAGCCCGGTCATCACTCCAAGCTGTCAGATTTTCAAAGGACCAAGCCTCCCAGTTTCAGTCAGGCTATTGATCCCTTGGATGCAGATGATTGGTTGAGAACTATGGAGAAGAAACTTGAGATTGCTCGTACTGAAGAAGGAGATAAGGTTCCATTTGCAACTCATTATCTTGAAGGCGCTGCCGCCATATGGTGGGAAAATGAAAGAGCCATGTGGTCTACTGATGAAGACATCACCTGGTCAAGATTCAAGGAATGATTCCGGAAATATCATATCCCTACAGGAATTATGAAGACTAAGCAGCGCGAATTTCTCGCACTCCTCCAAGGAAGTCAGCCTGTGGGTGAATATTTGCAAAAATTCAATCATCTGTCACATTACTCCCTATATGACGTGGCCACTAAAGAAAGAAAGATTGACAGATTTCTTGGTGGATTAAACCCGCATCTCAGGTGTACTCTCAGTATGTTCGATTTCCCAGACTTCCAAACCCTGGTGAACAAGGCTTTCATTGCTGAAAGAGAGCACAAGCTTGTATCGGATAATAAGTCTGCCAACAACGATCACAAGCGCAAGTTTGAGCCAAGGAAGGAAATACAACCAGTGCAGAAGGCTCGTACCTGGCAACAGACTCAGGTGGAATACAAGCCCAATTGGCAACAAAATGTTAACAAGACCACCACTCAAGTCAAGAATGTCGTAACCAACCCAGTGCAAGAGGAGCGTCTGCGCAACAATGCTTGCTTCAGTTGTGGGTAAACCGGACATTATGCTAAATAGTGTCCCAAGAACAACAGGTCGAATGATATATTCAGGCCACAAGTCCATTATATGGAGTCGTGCCCGAGCCAGCAAAACATCATGGGGTATGTGCATCACATCTCGGCCGATGAAGCCCAAGAGAACCCCGAAGTCGTCATTGGTATGTTTTCTGTTAATAACATACCTGCCGTGATTTTATTTGACTCTGGGGCTTCCCACTCTTTTATTTCTCAGAGTTTTGTTGCCCAAAACAAATTTCCTTGTTCACTTTTGGGCAAGAATATGTTGGTACAAACCCCGGGATCCTTAATCAGAAGCAACCTAGTCTGCCGTAATCTGGACGTCAGTATCAATGGAGTCTATTTTCCAACTTCCTTGATAATTATTGAGTCTGCTAAGTTGGATGTTATCTTGGGTATGAATTGGCTGACTCGTTATCAAGTATGCATAAATTGTGCGACCCGAGAAGTCACTTTGACCGACCAAGAAGGACAGACTACAAAATCCCATGCTCGCAGAAGTATACCCACTAAAGAAATGGTCTTCACCGCAGTGGCTGAAGTGGAAATTAATTCCTGTGGTCAGTGAGTTTCCTGATGTATTTCCAGAGGAACTGCCAGGCATGCCACCCGATCGAGAGCTTGAGTTTGCAATAGATCTTGTGCCTGGAACCGCACCAAAACACAAGAAGTATTACCGAATGCCTTCATCAGAATTAGTGGAGCTAAAGAAACAGCTTGATGAAATGCTCCAGAGAGGATATATCCATCCCAGCTCTTCACCATGGGGGTCACTTGCTATTTTCGTGCACAAAAAGGATGGCAGCCTCCACATGTGTGTGGATTACCGTCAACTGAATGATGTCACAATCAAGAACAAATATCCACTACCAAGAATAAATGACCTGTTTGATCAGCTCAGTGGGGCCAAGGTATTCTCCAAGGTTGATTTACGGACTGGATACCATCAGCTCAAGATTAAAAAGGAGGATATTCCTAAGACCGCATTCACCACTCGATACGGTCTTTATGAATATACATTTATGTCTTTTGGTCTCACCAATGCCCCTGCCTTCTTCATGCATATGATGAATCAGGTATTCATGGACTTCCTCGATAAGTTCATGGTAATATTCATCGACGATATACTTATTTACTCAAGAAGTGAAGAAGAGCACACAGAACACCTCCAAGCAGTGTTACAATGACTCTGTGAACATCAGTTATACGCCAAATTCAGTAAATGTGAGTTTTGGCTCAAGAAAGTTGGATTTCTTGGACATGTGCTATCCGCCGAAGGTATAGCCGTGGACCCAAGCAAAGTAAAGGATGTACTCGATTGGTTGCCGCCCACAACCGTATCTCAGATCCGGAGCTTTCTTGGATTAGCCGGATATTATCGTTGTTTCATTGAAGGATTTTCCAAGATTGCTAAACCCATGGCAGAGCTGCTTAAAAAGGATAAGAAGTTTGAATGGACTGAGGACTGTGAGAAAAGTTTCAATGAATTAAAGACATGGCTGACCACTGCACCGATATTGACTCTGCCAGATATCTATCTTAGTTTTGATGTGTACTGCGACGCTTCCAGACAAGGACTTGGATGCGTACTTATGCAATACGGCAAGGTAGTAGCTTATGCCTCCCGACAGCTATGACCCCACGAAGGAAATTATCCTACTCATGATTTGGAGTTGACCACGGTGGTTCATGCTTTAAAAATTTGGAGACACTATCTCATCGGGAAGAGGTGCCAAATTTTAACAAATCACAAAAGTCTCAAGTATATATTTACTCAGCCAGATTTAAATCTCCGTCAACGAAGATGGCTTGAGTTAGTTAAGGATTATGACCTGGAATAAATTACCACCCGGGTAAGGCCAACATGGTTGCCGATGCGCTCAGTCGAAAGCCCGTCAGCCTAAATATCATATTGGAATCCTTGCCTCTTGAACTTCAAGAAGAGATTGCTCAACTCAACCTAGTCATAGTTGAGGCTGGCCTTGCTAATATTTTGGAAGTTACCCCCACACTTGAGGAAGAGATCCGCAAGGCCCAGCTAGATGACACCGATCTGCAGAAACATGCCAAGCATATGGTAGCAAGTCAGACTTCCGATTTCTCGAAGGATCAGTTCGGTACCCTCCGATTCCGAGGAAGGATTTGTGTGCCCAATCAAGCGGATTTAAAGCAGAAAATCCTGTCAGAAGGCCACAAATCCTCGTATTCAATTCACCCTGGAGGTACGAAAATGTATGAAGACCTTCGACAAATATTCTTGTGGGATGGAATGAAGAAAGACATTGCCTATTTCGTGGCCTGTTGCGACATATGCAACAAAGTGAAGGCAGAGCATCAGAAGCCAGCCAGACTTCTTCAACCACTGCCAGTGTCACAATGGAAATGAGATGATGTCTGTATGGATTTCATCAAAAGACTACCTAAGACTCGACGAGGCAATGATGCAATCTGGGTCATAGTGGATACATTAACCAAGGTAGCCCACTTTATTCCGATCAGAACCACATATCGAGCAGATGAACTTGCACAACTGTATGTATCCAGAATAGTCAGTCTGCATGGAGTACCGCGAACCATCACTTCTGACCGAGGTTCACTTTTTACCTCTGCTTTTTGGTCCCGGCTCCATCAAGCCTTGGGGACGGCATTGAAATACAGTACAGCTTATCATCCTCAGGCTGATGGACAGACAGAGCGGGTAAATCAAATACTCGAAGATATGCTGCGAGCCTGTGCTTTGGCCCAAGGACCAAAATGGGAAGACTGTTTGCCTTATGCCGAGTTCTCTTATAACAATAGCTTCCATACCAGTTTAAAGATGTCACTGTATGAAGCTTTGTATGGCCGTAAGTGCCGCACTCCTTTAAATTGGTCTCAAACCAGAGATAGCCGTATTTTCGGAACGGATCTCATGCTGGAAGCCGAGAAACAAGTCAAGGAAATCAGAGATAGATTGCAGTTGGCCAAATCTCGAAAAAAGAGTTATTATGATGCAAAGCACCGACATATCAGTTTTGAACCCGGAGAACATGTATACCTTCGAGTCACGCCTATGAAAGGAATCAAGAGATTTCAGACTCTTGGAAAGTTGGCACCCAGATTTATTGGTCCATTTCCTGTTATGTCACGAGTGGGTACTGTTGCCTATCAGTTGGAACTACCCCCTGAATTGTCAGACGTGCACAACGTGTTTCATGTTTCACAGTTATAGCGATGCATATCGCCGCCTGAGAAAAAGACTGATATGACAGAAATAGAGCTGGCAAAGGATTTAACCTACAAAGAGAGGCCATTTAAAATTTTGGATCAGATGGAAAGAGTCACTCGCAGTAAAGCAAGGAAGTTTTACAAAGTCCAATGGAAGCATCACACAGAGTCAGAATCAACATGGGAATCAGAAGAATTTCTAAAGGCACATTATCCAGAATGGTTTTCCTAAGCAACTGAATCTCGAGGACGAGATTCATTCTAAGTGGGGGAGGTTTGTGACAGCCTGGTTTTTGCCCCCTCTTCTTTGCCTGGTTTTCAGTTGGTTTGAATTTGAAGTTTGGAGTTTTTGAATCTTTCAATTGGACTTAACCACTTGGGTACCCCTTGGTTTTCACCCAAGTGCTTCATCTCCATCTTTACCCATCACTCCATCTCTGGTTCATCTCAAAATATCATTTGGAATATTTTTCTGAAATGAAAAATATTCATTTTCCCCTCCAAAACCCTAGCTAGCTCAATGTGCTCCAAAGCAACCCAATTTTTCTTGCCCATAAAATCCTGACAAAAATCCAAATTATTCATTGAACCCTAGGGCACCTTTCTGAGCAAAAATATTTCACCACTTTTTGGAATATTTTGGCTACAAAAAATATTTTCATTTCCGGACAGAAATGGTAGTTTTTATAGCAACTACCATTTTACTAGCTCCATTGTAGCTGGTTTTTCTTGTGCATCTTCACCTTAGTAAACATTGGCTAGCCTCCAAAGCCCAGCCCTCAACTCCCAGTGGTTTGACCATAGTAAACCTTCAAAGTTACTGTCCAGAAACTTACCTGGAGTGTAAACTCATTTCTACTGCACCTGAACCCAAACCCAAGCATGGTAACACTCAAAACTACCACGGACTACATGCCAGACATGAAGTTTGCGCTTAGGTTGGCCTGAGGTCATAGTTCATGTGGTGACCGTGTTCGTCCAGGCATGATGGCATGCAAAACATGCGCTCTGAGTGCCGCCGAGCGCTCTATTGCGCGCGTGCTCGCTGCCCCGCCTGCCCGAGCGTGCCAAACCGCACCACCATCACCGTCTCTACTCACCTAACTCCGCCCTAGCACTCGCCCATGCCGGAGCTCGCCGCAGCGGGCACGGGCACGGTCCGGCCAACGCCATAGTGCACGACGCACTGTGCCCGTCGTCTTCCTCTCGCCCCTGTGCTCGTCCGCGCTCGCCAACAGTCCCCGCGTGAGCTATGTCTTCTTCCCCCTCTCTCACTGACGCTGTTCATCACCGGGCGGCGCGGATAGGTGTCCTCCGGCGGAGCCCGAACCCCCCTAGCCGCTCGCCTATAAATACGGCCACCCCCAGCCTCCTCGAGCACCCGCATCCACTCCCACACACCCCACAAGCTAGTAGATAGCCATAGCCCGACCGGGCAGGCCGCGGGTCGCCGTCCCCGAGCTCGAGCTCGCCGGTGATCCCCTCGGGTTGTCCCTGCAGCTCCAACCCCTCCCAGGCCAGGGCAACCCTTCCAGGGCCTCCACCACTCTCCGGTGGTGCCGTTCCACCCGGTTGGAGCCCTTGGAGTTGCCCCTAGCCGCCGCTGTCTTCGTCTTCGACGACCGCTGCTCTCTGCCTCCGCTGGAGAGGCTGTTTCCAGCGTCGTCCGACCACCCCTACCCATCCTACGGGTACGGGGAGGTGCACCTTCGTCTTCTATCTCGATCCCTCCCTCTCGTTTTGGCCCAAGAGCCCTCGCCGCCTGCGTGCGCTCTGGTGAAGCCTCGCCGCTCTCTGTTTCCCTCTCCCCCTCCTCCTCACCTGACTAGCGAGGCCGGCTAGTCAGCCACTCTATACACGTGCGAAGCGGTACGAGTGGTGGCACCCTGGTCTTTTACGCCTTCGACATCACCCCCTAGTCTGTTTATTTTTAATTCAAATTTCATTTAAATCTAGAGAAATTCAAACAGCCACAACTTTTTATCCATAAGTCCAAATGCATTGATTCTTTTTGCATTGTGTTCTTTGTCCAAAAATCTAGCAGCTCACCAAAGATGGGGTTTTTCCCTGCTGTCTAGATTTTCTGGTAAATTTCAGAAGGTTTCTTGATGTTTTCTTTTTGTGTTTTTAATTATTTTCAGAAGAGCAGGCTTGTCTTGAGGATCACCAGGAGGCTTGTGAACCTCATTTGCACTAAAGCAAGCCACATCAACATTTTCATAGTGGCAATACAATATTTGTGATTTTCTACTTGAACGAATGATTATCCATGCATTTAAATTATTAATATGTTAATTATATTCTGTTAGATGCTTGGTAAAGTGAATATGCTTGATTTACAGAAAGTTTGAAGGGATCTTAGTTGGTAAACTAGCAAGGATTTAGTTTTTGGATGATGAAAGAATAATATAGCTATGAATATAAATAATCAGTGAGATTATTTTCTTGCATGAGTAAAAATGATAAAATTTGCTAGACAAGATTCTAGTTGAAGTGAGGTTCGATCTTAACCAGAGAAGTATCTTGAGTTGCTAATGCTCAGTGTGAGCATAGTTGACTCAGTCATTTCCGTTGTGATGCATATGTTGGTGATGCATGTCATGGCATTATGACGCCGGTTACTTTCACTTTAAGTTGAACCTAATAATAACTCAACTTGAATATGTTGTTGACCGGGTCATGGTGCCGCTGAATCGAGTCTTTCCCAGTGCAACCACATTTTCCGGTATGGGACGACCTTTATTCGTTTCATTGTTATGCCTCTGGTCGGTGCCTCCAACTAGGGAAGGTTATGGGCGTGCTGTACCCTGGCCCGGTAAGAAGGCATAACCTTGTGAGACCGTTGTTAAGTTTTTGGTACCGGGTCCCTGTGTGGGATCATTTGGCCACGATGGTGGTCGTTGTGTCTTTGGTAGACACGGGGCCACCCAGGACTAGCCCGATGGGGAGTGAGTCGGAGTGGCCGAGGGAGTGTCATGGCAATGGAGGGGTTTTGTCGGAATGCCGCTGGTCCACCCGAATGGGAGTGCGAGGCCATGGGTTCCGTGGTGTGGGTCCAGTGTGCTACCTCTACAAAGTGTATTAATCTATCGATAGCCGAGTCTACGGTTAAGGACACGCTCGAAAGTAGGTCACACCATGGGTCAACATTTAATGAATCCTGCACACTAAGTATGAATTGTGCATTGTGGTGGTGGCGGGAAGGCCGTCGTGTGGTTTTGGACCAGAAGTTGGTCGTGGTTGTGATCGCCGTAAGGATCACGGGCCAAATATTGGTCGTGGTTGTGATCGTCGTAAGGATCACGAGCCAAATATTGGTCGTGGTTGTGATCGCCCTAAGGATCACGTTTTGAGGCCAAATATTGGTTGTGGTGGTGATCGCCGTAAGGATCACGAGATGTCTCTGGGTTGGTGTGTTTGTGATCCAAGAGCGATCACGTTTGGTAAGCCAGTCCGAGGGACGATTATCACAAGAGCATGGTCACAACATGTTGGATATATTGTTGCATTGTTATAAATTGGTTAATTGTCATGATATTGTTTGTCATTATGTTTATGCTTGTTTCGCGCTTGCAAGTACATTCAATGTACTGACCTGGCGTGTCATGCCAGATTTCAGGAAAGTTCCTTTGGAAAGGAGTGCTGTCTGAGTCTAGATCGTGTCCACATTAGTGTCCCTGTGCTATGGAGTTCCGCTACAACGTTGTTCCGCTACCGTGTAGTTGTCGTGATCGAGGCCCTTTATGTTCACTAAATAATGTACATATTGTTCAGCCGCACCGTGTGTGCCGCTTGGCCTCGCCACTGTTGTAATATAAACTCTGATCCGCTAGCATCAATAAAGCGGTTGTTTTCTGTACCAAGTTGTTGTGTGTTGCCAGAAGACAAGGTCTCTGGGCTGGCAATGCATGGTAAACCGGTTGCTCTGAGTCGGGGTGCCACACGGGTCGACGGAAGGAAGAGCTCCGGCGCACCCCTACCTAGCGCGCCAAATGTTGGATATCGGGTTCCGGCAAAACCCTTAAGGTTCGAACTCAGGGGTGCGCACAAAGATCTCTCCCTACCGAAACACGCCCACAACCTCACCGCGATTCTAAGCTAGCACAATGAACAACACAAGAGACACGAGGTTTATACTGGTTCGGGCCACCGTTGTGGTGTAATACCCTAACCAAGTATGTGGTGTGGTGGATTGCCTCTTGGGCTGATGATGAACAATACAAGGGAAGAATAGCATCGCGAGGAGAGGTGTTCTTGTGGTGGTGTGGATGAACTTAACCTCTTCTGCTACTGTGGTGGCTAGCCCTATATATAGAGGCCCCGGTCCTCTTACCAAATATTGAGCCGGAAGGGAGCCAACAACGGCCATTTTGAAAGGGGACAACTAGTACAAGCTATCCTGACTAAAGGTGGCCTTCGCCTGCCAAAGGCACTGGTGATGACGCCGTCTTGGGCTCCACGGTGACCTCCATCCTGCCGCTCTGCTGGTCTTGGTCTTGTTGCACCGATATGGAAACCTTTGCCTGATACCTTGGTACCCCGCGCCTACGCATGCCCCCTTTGCACCAAAGAGGAAACAAGGACACTGCGTAGGCTGGCGCCCGCCTGGCACCCGCCTGGTCTTGATCGTCATGGCTTGCATTATGAGCACCTCGCGAGGTACCCCTTGCCTTGATCTCTCCGCCTCCTCGTGAGCCTGCCTGGCGAGGCCACTCCTTAGGAGGTCTTGTGCCGTCCGCCCCGCGAGGCTTGTCCCCTCACGAGGGTCTTGAGTGTTGGTTGATGAAGACGAGCCGTACTGGGCCACTGGTTGAGCCACGTTGCAGGCCGCAGGCAGGCATGTCCGGGGACCCCCGTTCCCAGGACGCCGACAATTTCTAGTTCGAAATCACGGTGCAACATCAAAGTTGTTCCATTGTTACTCAAAAACACACCTCTTCATACATATGTTTGGGCCACACGTATGCAATGGTTGTCTTCGGGGACTAGCTACTTGCATGATTATTAGCGAGCTAGCCCATCTTCGGGGTCGCATGGACGGCCATCACTTTGACCAACAACAAGAGAGAGGTTTTAACGACCAAGGTGGATTATTCTTGGTCCGTTTTACAATCCATCTTGGTGAGATATATGCCTCTCTGGCCCGCC
>NC_041393.1:265811421-265835211 GCF_002162155.2 Triticum dicoccoides
GGGGGCATGCATTCATAGCTTAGGATTCCCTTCATGCCGACACGAGGGGAGGGGGCAAGCAATACCGTGCGCATTGCGAGAGAGGTGCCACATCGAAGTTGCATTTGGTATTTGAAAATCAAACCACCCTTTTGATACATATATTTGGTCCACATGCAAGTGTGTTCATGTTCTGACCCTCTCCCGCGTCATTTTTCACCAAATTTATGAACATTAGACAAGTCGGATGACGCAATAGACACGGTTCACTCAAAGTAACCATGTGCCACGCCGGTGCACTTGTCACGCACACATCCGCAGAGTACATTGGGCTCCACGAGGCTCCCCCTCTCAAAAATATCTGTCCGTCTCGAGGGTTTTTCTGTTTCATAACACATGGTTGTTATCTCTGGACCGTGTGCGGTGTTTCTTGTTCCCAATCCCACCTGCATCCCTAGAAAATATTTACCTGCCTCGAGGGTTTTTCTGTTTCATAACACACAATTGTTATCTCCGGACCATGTGCGATGCACTATCATCAAAATTGTCAATAGCCCGACATTTCACTCCTGCGTAGTAAAATTTCAGTACCCGCGTATTTTCCTTAAACACCCCGCGCCCCCCTCCACACACACCACTACAAAAAAAGACACATCCGTGACATTTTGGGCTGAACGAATTTTTTCTGTCATACTTATGACACTTCTATGACGATAATTGTGACAAAACCCAGTATCATCATAGATGTGGTGGGCTCCTACTTCTATGGCAAAAAATCATGACAAAAAATGGGCTTTTTGTCCTGGGCAGGCCGGAGACGCAGCTGCATGACATTCTTTGGGCCGTCCATGACGGAAAAAACCATGGTAGAAGCGAGGGCTAGGAAAATATTGGGGTGTTCCCGGCTACGGTGGGTGGTCAGGGCCAAGCAATGCATGGAGGTTTGCGCGTTTCTCTCATAAAAGCACGCACGTGGGTGCAAGGCGTTGGGCTCTAACTGAACCCGAGCGATTGCACTGCAGGCTACGCGTTACTGAACCCGAGTGATCGATCGATGACTATTAACTGAACCCGATCGAGCGATTCCTTTGCTACTGCTGCTAACTGAAGCCGATCGATGCTGCCTGTGGATGAACAGTGAGTGTTGCTGTGGGGGTGGATGAACAAGACCCCGTGATGTTGCCTCTGGATGAACAGGACCCCGATCAATCGAGCCAATTGAGGCTGGATGAACAGGACCCCATGGAGGGCTGGATGAACAGGACGACCCCGTGGAGGGCTGGATGAACAGTAGATGGTGGAGGGCTGGATGAACAATAGCCCGTGGAGGGGTGGTTGAACAGGAGCCCGTGGAGAGGGCTGGTTGAACAGTAGCCGGTGGAGTAGCGCACGGTGGAGGCTGGATGAATAGGAGCCCGTGGATGAACAGTCGCAGGTGGAGGTTGGAGGAGGTCAACGGTGGATGAACAGTAGCCCGTGGAGGCTGGAGAGGGTCGACGGTGGAGATGAACAATATCCCGTGGAGTCCCGTTTTGCGGTATGCCACACCCCTCCCGATGATTAGGACCCCCGTTTCGACCGTAGCGTTCCAACACAAGTCCGTTTCCTCCGTTTTGTGGTACGCCACACCCCACCCGATCAACAGGACCCCGTTTCGACCGTAGGAGGTCCAACACAAGTCCATTTTCTCCGTTTTGCGGTACGCCAGACCCCTCCCGATGAACAGGATCCCGTTTCGACCGTGGCCAGTCGAACACAAGGCTGTTTCCTCCGTTCTGTGGTACACCAGGCCTCGTTTCCATTGGCTGTTCCATCCAAGCCCTCCCGATGAATACGACGACGCATTCCATTCCGACCCAGCCGGTTGGCTCCCCATGAACACGACGACAATGCTGTTTCTCCGTTCCGACCCAGCCATGTACACGAGCCCTGGCCATACGTGTGCGCGAGTAGGCATTCAAGACCCCGCCCGTATGTACGTACGTGGCTATATTTTCTTTCTTGCACCCTGGTCGCTGTACTTAAGTGTACATGCTACATGCGCGCCTCTACTATGTCACGTGCATGTCTACATCGACTAGTATGTACGTACACGTTCGTAACCAGAATGACAACGCGACGTACGCTTCGACCAAGTGGGTCCTGACTGTCACGCACTTCCTTGAGTGAGAAGATGTAGCTGGTGGGTCCCACCAGTCAGGGGGGCGAATCGTTTTTTTTTGCCCGGACGCACTTCCTTGCATGCGAAGATGTAGCTGGTGGGTCCCAACAGTCAGGGGGACACGTTTTTTTTCGCAAAATACAGTGGCCCGTCCGGTGGGTCCCTGCTGCCAGGTGGAGGAATAATTATTTTGCGCGTAATAAGGAGGCACTTCCTTGCGACCGCCGTGGACCCAGCTATCAGCCTCTCCACGTACAGTACTCTTCCGATGGAAGTCGTTCCTTGACCACGTTGACCATGCCGTGTCGAGAGCACCAGGGCAGTGGACGACGATGAGGCCTAGGAAGGAGACGGCGCGGAGCCGGGGAAGACGCGGCAGTGGAAGCCCGCGCAGAGAGGAGTACGAGGGTTCACTGATTCGGCTGCCATGTGAGGCTGCTGTCGCCGCAGAATAACAGGGGGTCTGGGTGAGTGGAGGGATGGCCTGGCCAGTGGTGGGAGTAGTAGGGGGCTGTGAGGCCTCCGCGGTAGCACAACCGGCCACGGGAGGCAGGAGCAGGCGGCACGACTGGCGCTGCTTTGGGCAGCTAGAGCAAGAAGACCAGAGGTTGAAGAAGCACTACGGCCGTTGGATGGATATCGTACGGTCACTGCAGCTAGAATCATTTATATTGATTAAGTTGACAAAGCCCTTGGTACGCGTCAACTTATTAGGCCCACAGGTCAGCCTCCGAAACAGTGCACCCCAGATGTTAGGGGGAGGAATCATTTTTGGGCGGCCGAAGCTAGAATATCCGAGATTGAAGAAGAAGCAAAATATCCATTGGATAGACATCCAACGGCCACTGCTGCTAGAACCGTGTGTTGACTATAATAAGTTGACAAAGCCTTGTATACGCGTCAACTTCTTTTTTTAGGGGACGCATCAACTCAGTAGGCCCACAAGTGTGTGGCAGAGAACTTATAGCCCATTTGCGATTTGTAAGAATGTACAACCCATTTTTGAATTCTAATGGAATTTACTACAGCCCATTTACAGTTTGTTAAAAGTACAACCCATTTTCTAGCTATGACAACGATTAATATTTTCAACCAACTGTTCAAGACAAAATTCAATAAAATTTCCCACATTTTGACGGGATCCGAAATATTTTTATCCCGAAATTTCTAGTCAGATTAAATATAAATTTGTATTACATAAAAATCGAGCGAAACATTGCACGCGCAACAATAAGATTTTCAAAATCCATAAATAATATTTTATAAACTAATTTTGTGTTTGGTGCATGTTTTTATAGTTACTGCCGAGTTTTTATAATTACATCCCATTTATTATTTTTTAAAGCCCATTTTCCTGTTAAGCCTAATGCATCCCTCCTAGGAAAGATTTGCAGCCCAGCGGGACGGAGAATAACAAGTTGACCTTGCCTGGGTATTCCTCAAAAAAACGTATAGCTGGGCTAGCCATTTTCATGTTGAAAAAAATTAATATCTGGGCTGGATAACTGTCCTGGGCTAGGTGGGCCACTGCCCGCCCAGTTAATACGCTGCTCTCCTCTGAACAACATCGAAAACATCGCCAAGAAAAACTCTACAGTGCTCACACCTCAAAAACACAAATACTGCTCGAGCTGCTTGGTCCCAGCTGTCGGCCGCACCTTGTGAAACTCTCTCGTTTATATTGACTACATAGGTTGACAATGGTGTGGGACCGTGATGTCAGGAAACTAGGAGGAAGCCAAAAAAATATAGTTGTACATAATAAGGAGGCACTTGCGTATGTACGGCTATGGTCCTAGTGGGTCCCTATTGTCATCCAGTCAAAATAAAGTCATCTCCTGAATCCTCATGTACATTGACCATGTTAACAATGCTCGGCACCACGGGGAGCGCAACAACTCAAAGGACGACGGAGAGGGCCTTGCGGGCCCTACAGATGGTCTGATACAGCGCCCGCTGCTCATTCAGGATGCCAGAATCATCGGACACCTATGAGCACCTTCGAGAGACTGAGACGGCATGAAACGGTAAGGCCACGCTTGGCAGCTCTAGTTTATTTCACACTTGTATTAAGATACAAGTGTAATTTACTCGTCATCGGAAACAATGCTTTAAATACAGGTGTAATGAAACCGAGGGCCCGAGGTCTGTAAGTAAAACCGGTGGGTTACGCATGTAATTTGAGAGACCAGTGTATATTTTACTAGTCGAAATCGACCAACCAAGCGCTTCGCCCGAGACCATCTGCTTTTATTTAAAAGCGTCAGTTTTACAAGCGGTTGGTTTCAAAACGATGATCCAATCACGTCCTAAGATGATGAGTTGGTCGGAAGATCATATTGTTTCACTTCAAACCTACCCGACCTGTCGTATAGGCTATGAATGAAACATAAGATGATGAACTTCTTAAGCACGAAAACAATAGAAGAGGATGATCTTCTTAACAAGCAAATCACTAACATTAGATCGACATGCAAAACAATACGAAGCATTATTCTCAGGAGGCACGGCGAATAGCTTGTGATGCCGCATGGCACAACATTCCAAGCTCAACTTTGAAATCAAACACAAGGCCTGGCATTACATAGACAATATTCAGAACAAACTCTTAAAATATCTTACATAAGTCAACATTCATGTTACTATGCATCTCAGTAGAGTAAATATTTACTTCTGAACTGAAGACAGGAATAGGAAAAAACAATCGACGTCACTCACAGCAAAGGGCGTCCCACTCAAAAATATCAAATGCATGTCTTCTGGCTAATACCAATGAGCAAAAATTGACAAGGCTTTCCAATTCCAATATATTAAACTAGTGTCAACTTTGACAAGCTTTTCCCATTCAAAATATGTAATGCCTTGATAACCCACAAGTGTAGGGGATCGCAACAGTTTTCGATAAGTAAGAGTGTTGAACCCAACGAGGAGCTAAAGGTAGAATAAATATTCCCTCAAGTTCTATCGACCACCGATACAACTCTACGCACGCTTGATGTTTGCTTTACCTAGAACAAGTATGGAACTAGAAGTACTTTGTAGGTGTGATAGGATAAGTTTGCAAGATAATAAAGAACATGTAAATAAAAAGTAGGGGCTGTTTAGATAAAGATGCAATAAAGTAAATATAACGAGTGTGGAAAAATGGTGGTAGGAGTTGTGAAATTGTCCCTAAGCAATTGACTACTTTACTAGACCGATAGCAAGTTTTATGTGGGAGAGGCCACTGCTAGCATGTCATCCTTGACTTGGAATTCTATGCACTTATGATTGGAACTATTAGCAAGCATCCACAACTACTAACGTTCATTAAGGTAAAACCCAACCATAGCATTAAGATATATTGGTCCCCCTTCTATCCCGTATGCATCAATTTCTATGCTAGGTTGAAGCTTCTGTCACTCTAGCCCTCCAATACATAGTCCTATCAACATACAAGTAACCCTATGGTGTGATCCATGCGCACACTCATATGATGGGCACCAAAGGACAGCAACATAACCACAAGCAAATTAAATCAATCATAGCAATTCATCAACCACCAATAGGACAACGAAGATCTGCTCAGACATCATAGGATGGCAACACATCATTGGATAATAATATGAAGCATAAAGCACCATGTTCAAGTAAAGGGTACATCGGGTTGCGGGAGAGTGGACCGCTGTAGATAGAGGGGGGAAGGTGATGGAGATGTTGGTGAAGATGGTGGAGGTGTTGGTGAAGATCGCAGTGATGATGATGGCCCCCGGCGACGTTCCAGCGCCACCGGAAGCAAGGGGAGAGAGCCCCCCCTTCTTCTTCTTCCTTGACCTTCTCCCTAGACGGGAGAAGGGTTTCCCCTCTGGTCCTTGGCTCCCATGGCGTGGGAGGGGCAAGAGCCCCTCTGAGATTGGATCTATCTCTCTGTTTTTGTGTTCTCAGATTCTGCCCTGGCACCGTTTCTTTTATATCCGGAGATCCGTAACTCCGATTGGATTGAAACCTTCGCCCAGATCTTTTTCCAAAAATTAGCTTTCTTGAGGCCAAAGAAGGGCATCAACCGCCTTACGAGTGGCCCAGGACGGTGGGGGGCACGCCCACCTGGAGTGGGCGTGGGCCCCTATCTCGTGGCCACCTCGGGCACCGTCTCGCGTTAATTTTACTTCCCAAAAATCACAAATATTCCAAAATAATTCTCCGTCCGTTTTTATCCCGTTTGGACTCCGTTTGATATGGGGTTTCTGTGAAACATAAAACATGCAACAGACAGGAACTGGCACTGGGCACTGGATCAATATGTTAGTCCCAAAGAATAGTATAAAAAGTTGCCTAAAGTATATGAAAGTTGTAGTATATTGGCATGGAACAATAAAAAATTATAGATACAACAGAGACGTATCATGCCTATGATTGTGGAACGGGCAGGGTTTGTCATCAGTTTGTCATCTGATAGTCCGGTGGCTCAAGGTGACGATGAATGATTAGAGAACCATTCGATGTATTGTGCATGGTGAAGTATTATGGAGGACACGAACCATCTGAACATTTTGTGCAGTTCCACTAAAATCAAGCTGAGCATCCCTGTGGATTTCGTATTTATATGCTGCCAGAAAACAAAGACACATCAACACACACATGAATATTGGCCCAAGTGTCAACCCACCAATCGGTGGACTAACAAACTGAAAGTACAGTAAACAGATTACCATACCCATATGCCCCATCATTGTTGCTTAGAGTGACATTGAAAGACTTGGAGTCCTGTCCTGGCTTCTTGGTACTTGTTTGGGCACTTGTTTGCCCAGTGTTCCTCTGAACCACAAGTAAAGCAGCCGTCTCTCTTTTTGTCTTTCTTCTTACCCTTCTTAATGGCCAACACTGGCAGCACCATTCAAACATATAGTCCGGTGGCTCAAGGTGACGACGAATGATTAGAGAACTATTCGATGTATTGTGCATGATGAAGTATTATGGAGGACACAAACCATTTGGACATTTTGTGCAGTTCCATTAAAATCAAGCTGAGCATCCCTGTGGATATCGTATTTATATGCTGCAAGAAAACAAAGACACAACAGCACACACATGAATATTGGCCCCAATGTCAACCCACCAATCGGTGGACTAACAAACTGAAAGTACGGTAAACAGATTACCATACCCAGATGCCCCATCATTATTGCTTAGAATGACATTGACAAATTTGGAGTCCTGCCCTGGCTTCCTGTACTTGTTTGGGCACATTTTCCCAGTGCACTCCACGTGTTGTAGAGTTTCCTATGCTCTCTACAGACTAGTCATGTCACCAGCGTCTACTAATACTCTATAAAGCTTCTCGATCATTCCTTATGTAATGTAGCGAACAGTGACTGCTTCTTTCTGCAAAGTGGTAAGACCAACTGGACCCACTAATGCAGCAGTTTGCCTTGGACACATTGTCTCCTTTTGTGCAGTTCAACTAAAATCAAAGTTGGAATAAAACCGAGCTTTAATTTTGATATCCCTGTAAGCAACAATAGGTATAAGGGAAACAATTACTGAGAAATAACGGTTGATGACTTGTACTCCCAGAAGAAAAACATCTACTGATCTACCTTATCTTAATGGGAAATAAAGCAGGAGAGTAGCAATTCTCAATCAGTGTGACTCATTCATATTAACTGAGACATTATCTTAACAATGCCTTGTTTCAACATGTATAAAGAACGACAAAGCAGAAAAGTATCATTCCTAGAACAATGCGTCTGATTCATTTTAACAGAGACATTATCTTAACAATACCTTGGTTAAACATGTAGAAAGAACTACAAAGCATGACAGTACCATTTGTAAAACACTGTAATTGATATATAATAACTGAGACATTATCTGAACAATACATTTCTTAAACATGTACTCCGGCTGATCCCTAACAGAAATGGTACTCCCACTGATCAATTGTAAATACAGTGGGGTTTTACGCCCAAACTGCGAGTGTCGTGTTCTCCTCAGGGACTAGGCAACGGCAACTATGCTCGACGAAAGCTAGATAACACAATAAGGGTGATGGTCGCAAGAAAATATAAACCTAAAATAATCAAGGACGATGACAAACAACACAGGGAAATTAAGGTTGACACTCACTCTCTAATTGGTATTTTCAAACTACTAGAGAACTACAATACTAGCATCAATGATAAGGGAACTCAAAATACATGGACATATATAACTAGCATGCAAATGACAGGAGGAAGAAACAAGCTAGTACGACAGGGGCAGAAATATATAACAACACAAACATATATATATTTTCACACGAACATCGTTAACATAGAGACTGGAAATTAAGTGTTCATACATCTTACTTCTACAGAGAGTAACATCGATAGTAAATTCACAAGAAACAATATGAATTATTAAAAGCAACTAGCTAACAATTAGTCACACACACAGAACATATATGATTTGGATTACACAAGACACAATACTAGCACTAAAATGATAAACATCACAGAAATACGAAACCACATGAAATATATATCACGAACATATATGTCACAGAAATACTCATAAGCAGATTCTAATAGATCAATCACCTCCCAAATTAAGAAGGCATCATTAAGTCAGGTCACATAACAAGTACTATATTATACCAGTACGGAGCTGAACAAATAACAAGTGATTAAAACTAGTCAAGTCTGAATATTACACAACCCTGAACATTACACAATTCTGAACATTACACTACTCAAGGTTACAGAAATTTGAGAGAGAGAGAGAGAGAGAGAGAGAGAACATCAGCAGGTTTTGGAAAAGGGGGAGGAAGAACAGCAACAGAGATGGTTCAGAGATGAAGCAAGGGCATCAGGGAGAGAAGAGCAGCAGCAGGTTTGTGGGAGAGGGAGCAGCAGCAGTTCGTTCAGAGAGAAGCAGCAGCAGCGCTAAGGGAGATGCAACGGAGAAGAGGCGGCATCAGCAAGGGGAAGAAGAAGAAGAGCAGCAACACGGAGATGGAGAAGCAAGAAAGGTGCAGCAGTACGTGAGAGAGAGAGAGAAGAAGTGATGGTGGGGAGTGGTGGCGCTGGTGGATGTGCTGGGTGGCACGGTGGTGCTGGTGATGGCGCGGTGGCGCGACGGGCTGTGGAGGCGCACCACCACGCCGGCCTGGCCGTGGCGGCGACCGGAGGTGGAGAAGGAGTGGTGAGAGGGAGAGAGATGGAGATGTGGCCAGGCTCCCCAATGGGATCGGTGGCTAGCGCTAGGGATTTGATCCCACGATCAGATTTGCCACTTTTTGATTTGGCCCTCCTGCTCCCTTCTTTCTTCGCAAGCACATCCCTTCCCTTCTCTAGTTTGGCCTTCGGTTTCTTCTTTCCTTCATGCTCAGGTCCCCCTTCTTTCTTTCCCGTCCTTGTCTTGTATTCTTCGGCCTCTTAGTCAGAATCTTGAGGTTTATAGTGCCTTTGCGCACTTTTCTGCAGAAGAAACAAATGACGAGTAAATGATCTTTTTTTATGATTATCAAGCAATATTCAATCAATCATGGCAAGAATGGACGGATATATCATGATAGATGCTACATTTGAGTACCAAAATTATATATGTGAAATATACTTATCAAGTTCCCCCACACTTAAATCTTTACTTGTCCTCAAGTAAAGGCATATGACAAGAGCAAGATAGTGAATAGTGAGCTGACTAGAGAATGTCCAAGTGAAGTAGATCTCTAAACAATGCATGCTTTTGGACTTAGCTAGTGAAAATGAATGGTTAAGAGTGCTACAGAGCAATAGGACACTAGTAAGCATGACCATTTTAAACCTTTACAATGATAAAAGAGGATCAACAAGTTTAAATGATGAATGTGCCAAAAGGTTCCTAAAGAGAGCATGATCCCGAGAACAAATCTTGTGATCAGATCATTTATTACCAGGAACACAACATTGTGGTTGAACCACTTATTGAATTTGAAGGAAGAAAAGATATTATTTTATCAGTCTCACCAAAGGAACATACCACCGATCCCGAGAACATGGTATACACCTGGCTCAACCAAATATTAGTTTTTTTGTTTGTCTCCCCAAAGGAACATACCACCGATCCCGAGAACATGGTATACACCTGGTTCGACAATTACATGTTTTTATAAATAATTACTGCCCAAGCTAACCCGATTTCACATGCCACCGATCCCGAGAACATGACATGCTACTGTAGGTAGTCAGACTAATTTATTCATTATTACTTATCTTAAATGAACAACGCATAAGCACAAAAATAGGAATCATCACTTCTCCATGTCTGGTTCACATGCTACCGATCTAGGGAACATAGCATGCTAATCCATAGTGGTTAGGTGATTGCTCTCAATGGGAACACATTAGGCACAAACTCAGCATCTGACACTTAATGATCTAGGTGTATCGAGGTAAAAGTAGAAAATGATTAAGTTTTCTAGTGTACTAGGGATTTGAGCACTCAAAACTAATAACTTTCACTAATTTCAGCGAAGCAAGCCGTATGTAGATCACTAGTTTACAAGGCATTCACGATTCAGTTCACATATTCACATCAAGCATCATATGTCAAAGGTAAAATTCAGTGGGACGACATTTAAGAAATTGCTCAAGCAACCCAAATATCAAATGATTTCAGCATGTATCAATGGATGATATATTAAGATTCGGGTCATGAAACAGCTCACCGGGTTTTTATAGGAAGTAGCACTCGCTCGACACTCTCTAAACTGCAACTCTTCTCCTTTGCTTCCTCGTGCATTGTGACTCCTCTCCTTTTGCTTCCCTATCCTCATGCCTGCTCCAGCTTCTCTCTTCATGTGTGCTCCTTACTTCTCCTCATCGCCATGCTCTGACTCCACCAGGATCCCAAGGGATGTCATCTCGAACCTGGTCAGCATGTATTGATTCGTTGCACAAGCAAAAACCTTAAATAGGACTCACACAAACAACAACTACAAGTGATAGGGTAGATGCCCTCTAAATCATCAATAGAGTACCCAATTACATAAGCATAGCTATAAAGCACATGTTTAGAATGGTGGAAATCAGTAAGCTCAATGCTAGCATGAAGATGATATGAATCATTAAGCTCCATACTAACATGAGAATGACATGTTTCATTAAGCATGGGTCTAGCATGAGGAAAATAAGTGTAATCGTAAAAAATGTGAGCAATGCCATGAACATGGTATATATCATCATATCCAAGCAAATAATTTCTCAAATCTACCTTAATTGATGGTATCATGTAATGCAAGGTAGAAGCAAATAAGTCATAGGGACGCATGTCATCAAGAGGATTAGATAAACCTGCTACATCACGCTCTTGTATGACAATAGGCAAATGAATTTCTGGTTCTTCAAGTTCATCTACAGCAACTTCTTTTGCTTCTTCAAGAGTAGTAGATGATGAATCTTCAACTTGATCACTTGGTTGTTCGAGCTCTGGATCATCTTGTTCCTCGTCTTCGAGTATTTCTTCTTCAAGTTGAGATCTCTCTTCCTCTGGATCTTCTATGGTGCTACTACCAGCAACACCTAATTGAGTCTGAAGTGTCCCCATCTGTGAATATGCACTAACATGATCTGGTAGGGGTGCTGAGATCACTACCTCGCTGTCTTTCTGAGCAATATTCTCCTCATCACCATCACTGCTAAGTTTCAACAATGACACTGATGACTTCCACCAGTCATGCAGCTCAGCAACACGTGGGATCTTCTCAGGATATTGAAGTATCAACTCTTCTAAATTTGACTCAACCTCTTGTATCTCTCTCCTTGGAATGTCTCCGACTTGCTTAGATGTATGTGCAGGAGTTGGAATCTCATCTTCACTATTCTTCTCTGAGATACTCTCTTTAACTGAGATAGAGGCAACCACCGGTGGAGCTAATGATTTCTTCTTGACAAATATCCCAGATACAGTTGTAACACAAGTGTGGGAAATTGGTGCCATGACTAAATTCCACCAGTCACATAGTTGACTAACACAAGTGAATTTCTCCATATCTTGTTGTCTCAACTTAGCATCAATTAGAGTAGGTTCCTCATAAACATCTTCTTGCAACTTTGACTTAGTCTGGACAGTTTCATTGCCATGAGGTATTGGATCTGCTACTGTGGTTTCCATCTGATCTACAATGGTTGCATCATCTTGAAAAATATCATAATCATCATCAAGTATACTTGAAGTAAGATCAATCTTTCTACATGGAGGATCTAATTCAGCTCTGAAATGTTGTTGTCCCCGGAATGGAACATGCTGGTTTCGAATATTAGGCACCATGGATGATTTCTGTTCACTTATGGAACACACAGCTTCTGATTGCAGATGGCTTGCAACCTTCAGATTTGAACTAGGCCTTTGATAACCCCATTGCATTTGGTGGAAGGCAATGCTCTCAATGAGAATAATTGCACCCTCAACGGTCTTCTTCATGATTGTTCCACCAGCTGACATATCAATAAGATCTCTCGAAGCATGTGTCAGCCCTCTATAGAATATCTGGAGCACTAACCAATCCTTTTGCCCATGATTAGGACATTTTCTAAGCAAATACTTATATCTCTCCCAAGCTGCATACAAGCTCTCACTTCCATCTTGCGCAAAACTGAGGATCTGGTCACGAATCGCAGCTTGCTTGTAAAGTGGAAAATATCTGTGCAGGAAAGCTTGCGAAATATCACCCCAAGTGTATGATCTTGATGGCAAAGAATAGTACCAGTCCTTAGCAGCATCTCTGAGAGAGAATGTGAACATCATACACTTGATAGCATCTTGGGAAACGCCATGGTACTGGACAGTATTGGCATACTCCAGGACATTACAAATGTGCTCATGAGGGTCTTCATTGGGTAATCCTCTAAACTGATTCTGCAAGACAAGAGCAATAAGTCCAGGCCTCAACTCAAAATTTTCGGCCTCAATAGATGGCCAAATTGGCCCTGTCATCATGCCCAAGCTACTTGGCAACCAAAGATCACGTACTAAAGCCATATGTTCAAGCGCAACTGTCAATCAGCCTACAAATAGTAAGATATCCTACACATGCTCACAAACATCAAGCTCTGGTGAGAGGGTTAGTATCCTAATAAGCCGAAGCAACAAAAAGTAAAAAGGGTAAAAGAAACACAGAAATAAATTTGACTGGAAATTTAAACAAGAACTATACTAAGCCTAGTCTATAGCTTCACACAATCGCTCGATGCTACTCCCCGGCAACGGAGCCAAAATGATCAATTGTAAGTACAGTGGGGTTTTACGCCCAAACTGCGAGTGTCGTGTTCTCCTCAGGGACTAGGCAACGGCAACTATGCTCGGCGAAAGCTAGATAACACAATAAGGGTGATGATCGCAAGAAAATATAAACCTAAAATAATCAAGGACAATGACAAACAACACAGGGAAATTAAGGTTGACACTCACTCTCTAATTGGTATTTTCAAACTACTAGAGAACTACAATACTAGCATCAATGATAAGGGAAGTCAAAATACATGGACATATATAACTAGCATGCAAATGACAGGAGGAAGAAACAAGCTAGTACGACAGGGGCAGAAATATATAACAACACAAACATATATATATATTCACACGAACATCGTTAACACAGAGACTGGAAATTAAATGCTCATACATCTTACTTCTACAGAGAGTAACATCGATAGTAAATTCAAAAGAAACAATATGAATTATTAAAAGCAACTAGCTGACAATTAGTCACACACACAGAACATATATGATTTGGATTACACAAGACACAATACTAGCACTAAAATGATCAACATCACAGAAATACAAAACCACATGAAATATATATCACGAACATATATGTCACAGAAATACTCATAAGCAGATTCTGATAGATCAATCACCTCCCAAATTAAGAAGGCATCATTAAGTCAGGTCACATAACAAGTACTATATTATACCAGTATGGAGCTGAACAAATAACAAGTGATTAAAACTAGTCAAGTATGAATATTACACAACCCTGAACATTACACAACCCTGAACATTACACTACTCAAGGTTACAGAAATTTGAGAGAGAGAGAGAGAGAGAGAGAGAGAGAGAACATAAGCAGGTTTTGGGAAAGGGGGAGGAAGAACAGCAACAACGATGGTTCAGAGATGAAGCAAGGGCATCAGGGAGAGAAGAGTAGCAGCAGGTTCGTGGGAGAGGGAGCAGCAGCAGTTCGGTTCAGAGAGAAGCAACAACAGCGCTAAGGGAGATGCAACGGAGAAGAGGCAGCAGCAGCAAGGGGAAGAAGAAGAAGAGCAGCATCACGGAGATGGAGAAGCAAGAAAGGTGCAACAGTACGTGACAGAGAGAGAAGAAGTGATGGTGGGGAGTGGTGGCGCTGGTGGATGTGCTGGGTGGCGCGGTGGTGCTGGTGATGGCGCGGTGGCGCGACGGGCTGCGGAGGCGCACCACCACGCCGGCCTGGCCGTGGCGGCGGCCGGAGGTGGAGAAGGAGTGGTGAGAGGGAGAGAGATGGAGATGTGGCCAGGCTCCCCAAGGGGATCAGTGGCTAGCGCTAGGGATTTGATCCCATGATTAGATTTGCCACTTTTTGATTTGGCCCTCCTGCTCCCTTCTTTCTTCGCAAGCACATCCCTTCCCTTCTCTAGTTTGGCCTTCAGTTTCTTCTTTCCTTCATGCTCAGGTCCCCCTTCTTTCTTTCCCGTCCTTGTCTTGTATTCTTCGGCCTCTTAGTCAGAATCTTGAGGTTTATAGTGCCTTTGCGCACTTTTCTGCAGAAGAAACAAATGATGAGTAAATGATCTTTTTTTATGATTATCAAGCAATATTCAATCAATCATGGCAAGAATGGACGGATATATCACGATAGATGCTACATTTGAGTACCAAAATTATATATGTGAAATATACTTATCACCCGCCGATCCCTAACAAGTGTTGTAGTTTTGAACTAAGATTCAATAGTTAATTTTGAGGAAAGTAGGTACTGACCTTTCAAGACCAAGATTTGAAACAACTCCTGAGGAAGATCTAAAAGAAATCTCAACACATATATGGAAATCCGGTCTCATTTTGTGCAGTTCCACCAAAATTAAGCGAAGCAAAATGTCGCAATAGCAACAAGTTGAATAGATATCCTTGTTTTAACAGAGGCAAAAAGGAATCAATTACTGGCCAATAAAGGAGGATGAAACATGCGGCCACAAAAATGGTAATCCCGCCAATCCCTAACAAGTGTTGCAGTTTTGAAATAAGATTCAATAGTTAATTCTGAGAGTGGCATTGCTTAATTTTACCAGCGGCATTAGATTAACAAAAAACATAAATAGTTCCAGGGGAGAGTGGGCGCAACAACAACATGTGCTTCCATCTAGTTATAAAGGGGGTGATGCAGAGTTTGTTGTAACAAAGCAACAAGAATAATGTCTGGCTTGGTCCCATTTTTGTTCACTACATAATGGGAAAAGACAGCAATACAATAGCTTCAATTCAACATTTATTTAAAACAATACCAATACAAGTAGCACAACATCTCAAAACACACTGCACAATCATGTGGATAAAGGCAAGTACCAACCTGTCATGACACACACAAGATGACATACGAATCTGCCAACACGAATAGGAAATCCAATCTCGTTTTGTGCAGTTGCACTGGAATTAAGTAAAGTCGCCGGTGTGACATTTAAGTTTGCTATAGCAACAAGTTGAATAGATATCCCTGATTTAATAGAGGCAAAAAAGGAAACAATTACTGCCAATAAAGGAGGATGAAACATGCGGCCACAAAAAGAAACATCTACCTTATCTTGATGGAAAACAAAGTATAGGATAGTAGCATTTCTAAAACGGTTGCATTGATTCATATTAACAGAGAAATTCTCTTAAAATAGTTCAGTAGTTAATTCTGAGAGTGGCATTGCTTAATTTTACCATCAACATTAGATTGAGAAAAAGCATAAACAGTTCCAGGGGCGAGTGGGCGCAACAACACCATGTGCTTCCATCTACTTATAAAGGGGGTGATGCAGAGTTTGTTGTAACAAAGCAACAAGCATCATGTCTGGGTTGGTACCATTTTTGTTCACTACTTAATGGGTAGCTTCAATTCAACATTTATTTAAAACAATACCAATACAAGTAGCACAACATCTCAAAACACACTGCACGATCATGTGGATGAAGGCAAGTACCAACCTGTCATGACGCACACAAGATCACCTACGAATCTGCCAATACGAATAGGAAATCCAATCTTGTTTTGTGCAATTGCACTGAAATCAAGCAAAGTCGCCGGTGTGATGTTTAAGTTTGCTAAGCAACAAGTTGAATAGATATCCCTGTTTTAACAGAGGCAAAAAAGGAAACAATTACTGGCCAATAAAGGAGGATGAAACAAACAACGTCAAAAAGATGCATCTAACTTATCTTGATGGAAAAAAGTAGGACAATAGCATTTCTAAAACGGTTGCGTTGATTCATATTAAAAGAGACATTCTCTTAAAACAATATTCGTTAAGAATGTAATTTACTTTTAACAGTGACATTGCTTCAATTTTCCAGTAGCATTCTTAGATTAGCAACAGCAAAATAGTTGTATGGGACATGACATGGGACATGGGACATGCCAGCACCATGTGCGTCCACACGTATAAATGTGTGATGCAGAGAATGTAGCCAAGCAGCATATCTGCGTTGGTCCCATATTTGTTCTCTTTGAATTTTTTTCCTATGTGAGGGCAGCAAATCTAGTCCTGCACAAACTACCCGACCCCCCAGTTTCTTTCCCTTTTCAACAAAGAGTTCGGTTCCTTACAGATGTGTGTACTGGGATACCCCCCTTTTCCCTTTTCGACCAACAAAGCGGCTGGATAGCTAGTCTATACTACTTTCCCTCCCTCCTTTCCTCATTGAACCATGTCCTAGATTCATGCTCCACCCCACCGCACCCTTCTTTCCTCTTTGAACCAAGACCTAGATTCGACTATAGAATCAAAAAAGATCCGCATGCAGCTAGACCAATGACGGTTTCAAAGAAACTTATACCTTAGGGTCGTCAGGATGTGGCAAGGCATGCGGCGGGAGGTCGGATCTGCCCACACTACGTACGGCAGCGAGGAAGAAGGGGTCGGTGGCCCTCCCGCACAGGTGCTAGGTGAAAGAGAAAAGTGCAGCCGACAGTGGATTGCCTCCCTCGCCGAAGGTGATAGAGTGAACGCTGCACCTCCTCCCCTTCTCGGTGCGACGGGATCCGGACGCCTCCTTCGCCAGTTGTGAGGGGGGTGAGAGGGACAGAGGCCACAATGTAGTCTTGTTTAGATCCGGTGAAGAGGGTGAGAGACTGTGAATATAGAAAACCCTGGCAAAGGAACACTGAGCCTCCAGCGTGTATATATATATGTAGTGCGGCGAGAGTGTGGAGAGTGCAAACCCTAGCAAACAAGCGCTAAGGCTCCAGCTTATATATATACTATAGTACGGACTGAGCTCCAGTCCCTTAACTACACCTGCTTTTGGCTGGATGACAGGTGGGGCAGCCACATTTTGGGGCCACCTGTCATAAACCCAAAGGCAGGTGCACTAAAGTCAATGAAGCTGCGTCCATATAGTACTCTCGTATACGACTAATATATAGTGGAGTGGTTTTCTTATTCTCTCCATAACTATCGTTTTAAATTGTGTAAGTAGGAAACCAAACTCTTTATTTAACATACCAGTGAAGAAAACTACTACTCCCTCCGTTCCTAAATATTTGTCTTTCTAGAGATTTCAACAAATGACTACATATGGAGCAAAATGAGTGAATCTACACTGTAAAAAATGTCTATATACATCCGTATGTGGTAGTCCATTTCAAACCACTTGAAAGACAAATATTTAGGAACAGAGGGAGTACTTCTGATGAACTAATGATCCACGCGTCCTCGTCGCACTTCCTGTCCTTAACATACCAAGAAAGAAAACTCGATCAAAAACATGCCCCCGCTTCCAGGTCGCGAGAGTGGTCGCGCACACACACATAGACATAGACATGCATATCTGTGTTTACGTAAAATTCCATTTCCATCTCCTCCAATCATATTTGTCCAACTGGCACATTATTTACGTTGTTAATTATATACGCGGCAATATTAACGTACAACATCTCTTGTTTGCGGGCGTCCGGACCGCTGCCACGGCCGCTCTTGACCAACCCGAACCCTTTTCATCATCCGCGCGTGCTTCCCACCCAAAACGGTCAGTGCCGCATTCATGCCCGACCAGAGCGAACGCGACCTCTTACTGGCGCCGGGATTGAAGCGGCATGCCGGCCGAGAGAGCATTGCCCGCGCCGCTTCCTAGTGCATGTGACTGCTCCACGTTCAAAGGTCGCAATAGACGGCCACAACATGCATGTAAAAAGTTCTTGGGAGTCCATGCTACAGCTAGTTGTCCTCCCCCAAGTCGTCAATCTCTTCCAGTAGTGCTAGTACTCCATGGCGCGATCCATCGACAAGCAGGCGGGAAAGTTATAGTATACTCGGTTTGTGGTGAGTGGCATTCCGAGCGACCGTGTGGGGTCGAGCCGTGGAGGAGGGTGAGACACGAATGCGACAGACGTGATTTAAACGTTGGTTTTGCTCGATGGCGCGATCCAACGAAACGAAATCCTGGTTTCTCTCCATTTCCATTTTTTCTCCGGAAAAATGGAAACTTTCCACTCCATTTTCATTCCTACTCCATGGTTGCCCCATTACAAGATTCCATCAAATACAAAGGAAAACTAAGACGCATGCTGATGCATCTAAATGATTCATAGATCATAGCCAATATTTACTTCACAGCTAAAGACAAAAGTTGTGAGAGCGTGTACGAAAGAAAAACTACTGATGGGGTCATTACGACTTAAACCCTAAACCCTAAACATGATTTAATTTCCTGGCTAGGTAGAACCTGTCAAAGGAAAGACGGCTGGCACCCTCGGATCATACGATGCTTTTGTGCAGTTCCACTAAAATCGAGCTGAGCATCCCCGATGGCAAAGATACTGAAGAAGTGTGATTAGAATAATAGTACTGACACTAGTTCATGAGACATAAACTCATCACAAGTAGAAGCCGATAGAAGTAGAGAAAGATCGACATGGAGATGGATCTACGTGGGGAGCTGTGGCAGTGGAGCAAGCTGGCTCCAAAAGGAATATGGACTACCTGGGACACCGGGCTGTAGCTAGAAGGCGATTGGGATGCGGCATCTGCCCATACCGCGGTGACCCCCAATTTGGACGCACCGACTGTGGATTTTCTCCCTCGTTGATGTTGACCGCGTCATGCAGAACATTGTTCCCTTCCCCAAGCTGCGGGATCAGGCCGGATATGTGACCAGCGGTGTGGCCACCGTCGTTCTATGCTTGTGAAGAGAGCAACCCAAGCAAGCAGGCTTGTAGATTAGGCTCCTACTAGTGTATATATAGTGGTTTTCTTTTTCCTCCATTCAACCATTTTATATTGCGTACATGTCATTGAAGAGTGAAATGATGGTTGCTTCTTCCGACTAACTTACTGTGTGATATGACTGCTCCTTTAGTGGCCCCTACACGTACTCCCCCTACGTGTATGCAAAAGTCACATGTACACATGGATGCAAAAACACGCGCGACACCGTAATGCATGCATGTCCGAGCACACGACGGAACACACACGGTCACGCTCAAGTGCTCAACCTACACGTGCATGCACACACATACTCAGCCAGGGTGAGCTAGTGATCGTATAAACACCGGAAAAAAATATATATTGAGCGCAACGAGCGTATTATGAAGTCCACTGACCGTATTTTTACAAATATACAGTGACAAACACTGTATTTATCTCGTTTGAAATTAAGCCATATTAACCGGAGAGGAGGCAGTATGGACTAGCATTACTATGCTGTGTCCCGTCAACTTGCCGAACAAGGAGAAGCTTGCAGGACGGGAGAAGCTTGCGCGCGGTGGCTCGTAGGACAAGGAGAAACTTTTGAGTAATGCAAGCTCTCCCTCGCTCAGGCGGTGGACGTGCAACAGTTAATTCGGTGTCAGATTGCCAGAAGCATACACTATACTAGTACTATTATTGTTCGACTTCCAGAAGAGGCGAACAGCCGAGCACAAAGTTTACTAGTACTAGTACTACTACTATAGTCTATAGAGGTATGTACTATACTAGTTCTAGGAACCGGATGGACGAGCGTATGCACTCTTATTATATTTTGAAAATGTGATAAAGCAATCTTCAACACATTTGGTTCTCTTCGAGGGTTCTCGCATGTGATAATGAAAGTTGATTGCATGGAACACTCGCCATAATGCTCGCTTAATTCTGGCTCATATCCTGTTACAAATAGGAGCGCTTGGTAATATTTCCTCTTTTTTTGTTATTCAGCATGTAAACAGGTCAGCAAACCTTGCAGCGCATCTTTGTGTGAACCGTGCTTGCTGCACTTTGAATGTGGCCAAGAGCTGGCTTGATGAAACACCTCACTTCCTACTTCTTTTTTTGTGGGGTACCTCGCTTCCTAGTGACCAGTGTCTTGGCTGATCGTCCTAAGAATGCTTATATATGAATAAATCTCTCTCGTTTACCCGCAAAAAAGATTAAGCCATATTAACCGAAAAGGAGGGAGTATGGACTAGTACTACTTTTTGGTGTGTCCTATCAACTCACAGAACGAGGAGAAGCTTCCAGGATAAGGTGAAGCTCGCTTACGCCTTTTGACTAATGCAACCTACCCTCGCCCAGACGGTGGACATGCATCCGTTCATTCGGTGTCAGATTGCCAGAGGCATACACTGTAGTACCGAACATGCGGAGTACCATCATTGTTTGACTTCATTAAGAGGCGAAGATCCAAGCGCAAGGTTTAGTAGTACGAGTAGTACTACTACTAGAAGCGCATGGTGGACCGTCTGTACTCTTATTTCTTTTAATCTCTGATAAAGTACACATTTATTCCGGAGAAGGGCGGAAAACGGCAGCCCAACATGTAATGATGATATCGATCAACCAGGCTCGAATATATCTTGGCCTCCGTGCGAGCCCGTCTGTGTGTTCTCGCTCCTTGTCTCTCTCAAGGAACGGCGGGTTGGCCATTTTGCCGTCAATTGAGATTGGTTTGCTCACACTCCGGTCCCACATGTCAGTGATATGCCAAGAGAAGGTGCGTTGACCGACTGGCCATACGCATACTTGGTTTTGCACCTTCATACTACTCCTCCCTCCGTCATAGTTTACAGGGCGCACTTCATTATGATGCATTTCTCTCAATGCATTTCCACCACCAGAGAGACTTTAGACGCATTTGGTTTAATGCTCAATTAATTAGGGCGTGGTAACCGCAATCAAGTCCACAATTTTCTCTCGATGTACAACTGAGTGGAGTAAGTGCATGCATGTGTGTACCCGGGGTGGAAGCACTGGATGCATGTGTGTACACATTATTTCCTCTAGTAATAGACGCCGTGCTATAACTACCAATGCTATTAGTATTTTTCAGGCCGATCGCTAGTCGCCTTGGTCCCAGAGATTTTTTCTTTTTCTGAAGTGCGCTCTATAAATAGTGACGTATGGAGTAGTATGAGCGGATTCAAAGAAGAGCGTATTGATGGTTGCTTCTTCTGAGCAACTTACAGTGGGAAAGGTGGGGCTTATGATTTGGCTGCTCATTACTCACTATTAATGCGGTGCAACAACCGGGCTGAGTCTCCCATGCAGCTATGCACTACCCCCTCGGTTCTTAAATATACTCTGGAGTATTTGTATTTCTAGAGATTTCAATGAGTGACTACTCAAATATTTCTCTTTTTAGAGATTCAAATGGATTACTACATACGGATGTATATAGACATATTTTAGAGTGTAGATTCACTCATTTTGCTCTGTATGTAGTCACTTGTTGAAATCTCTAGAAAGACAAATATTTAGGAACGGAGGGAGTACACATATGAAGCAAAATGAGTGAATCTACACTCTAAAATATGCCCATTTGAAATTTGTAAGAAGACAAATATTTAGGAACGAAGGAGTATAATTTTGTGCATGGCACATGGACCCAGATGCCGAAGAGGCTTCTGGTAATGCTATCAAGCTTCCAGCATTTGTTTACATAATTGACATACTATACAAATAATTTTCCAGCTACATGAAATTGTACAATGGTGTGAGCTTTCAGCTTTTGTTTCGTGTGTCTTGCCATCGATGCACTTTCGGAAACAATAAAAAACTAACTTCCTTGCCAATGCATCTCAATTATTAGCAGATCGAAGCTAATATTTACATCACAACTGAAGACAAAGTTGTGAGAAGGTGTTAAATTAAAATTGGTCCATGCTTTCATTGGCAACAACGTCCCCCCAGCTCTGTCTAAATCAACAAGGCATGTTGGGAAAAAAGTAGCTGTCTAGAGCATGCAACATTCCTATCATTTTGTGCAGTTCCACTAAAATAGAGCTGAGCATCCCTGTTCCAAAGATATTAAGTGTGATTACGATAATAGAGGACTGCTGATGAAACAATAAACACACAAATAGAGGACTAGTTGGAGAAGATTAGGCTCGGAGTTGGATGAGGAGGATAGAGCAAAACCAATCTCCCTTTGTGCAGCACACTGAAATGTAGAGACATTGCCCGTGTGACGTTTTAGTACAACTGCACAAAACACTCTTAAGAAAAAAGTGATTTGTGCAGTTCACCAAAAGGTCGCAATAGCAACGAGGTGAAATGGATAGCCCTATTTGCAAAAAGTAGGTAGAAAGGAAATAATTACCGGCCAGTAATAGTTGATGACACATGCGGCGACAAAAAAGAAGCATATTCCTTGTCCTAAGGGAAGATAAAAACACGGTTGTGTTTGTCTAAAACGGTGTGAGGACGAGATTGCAATATGGAAAGTACGCCGGACGAGCTACGTTTTGGGCAACAAACTATTGAAGATCCACATGCAGCAACGTGGGAAGACGGGCAGTGGAGCAAAGCCGGAGGGGATACCTGGAGGTCGTCGGGATGTAACTAGGTGAGCAGTGGCAGGCAGAATCTGCCCATACCGCGGCAATGAGCAGGTGGCGTAGGCCCTACCGCGCTGGAGCTTCGTCAGAGAGAACGACATGTACCGCAGATCGGGACGTGCTGCCTCGGCACCATCGAACGGAGAAACAATGCACATCCTCCCTTTTCGCCGGCGGACGAGGTGCGGCCGGATCAGTGACCAACGGTGAGAGAGAGAGAGAGGCCACCACATCCTTGTGTGAGATACTCTGAATAGAGACAAACTAGGCAGGCATGCTCCATTGTATATAGTGGAGCGGACTACCTTTTTCTCCATAAAAATCGTTTTATATTCTATGTATGTGCCATTGAGCGATATAACTTTATTTAAAAATAACGTGCCAATGCATCAAGTCGAAATTTGTTTCGTGCACGCGTGGTACACAACCTCCATAGGTAAACAACCGCTACACACGTTCAAATTAGCATGTGGGCTGCCATTTCGTACAGAAATGAGCTCCACCGTGTACCCGCGCGGGTGTGGCTGGGCATGAAGTGTGAGTACGTGCACGGTGCACATATTCTCTTCTTGTATACGTACACCACCTACGTAGGGGTTGTGTGAGAGAGATACAAACGTAGAGAGATATAGTGTGTGGGTTCCTGAGTGTTTTTTTGGGG
>NC_041393.1:265835693-265874554 GCF_002162155.2 Triticum dicoccoides
GAGTTGCTTCTAATAAATGGTGGGATAGGCTTGCTAGACAAACGGAGGGCACGCCTGCAATATCAATAAGAGAGGGGATGGCTTCCTGTCTGTGGACATGCGTGTGAGAGACGGGTCAGGAGGCATGCATGAATGATGAGGGGGGACGATATGGCTGTGGTAAGCAGACGTAACTACATAGGAAGATCAATCGTCCTTTGTCAGAGAAAGGAGAGACATAACTTGTGAGGTACGTCGATCGATGGGGGGGGGGAATAGTTAAAGTCGACCTAGGTATATGTTGGGAGATCGATCGGTATACATGCATGTGTGTGTTATAAGCAAATGAGGCACGGGGAGAAGGATAGAGAGAGAGGGATGCATCTAGGAGGTGGTGCGAGAGTCATACTATATCGAGGGGGAAGGAGTGTGCGAGTACGAGATCGATGAAAAGAGTGGTGGGAGTGAGGCATGGACGGTGATAAGAGAAGAGTTGAAGCTTGTGTTTGTGCTAGGCACACGTGGCTATCGACGTGTGCCGTAAGGAAGGAGCTGGGGGCTTACACACACCGTGGGTGAATGACCTAAAGTGAAAAGACGAATTTGCACGATGGAGCTAGAGAATGCTGAGGGAGGGTGAGAGGGATGCGGGCGTGTGCATGCATGAGAGAAAGTTAGCGCTAGCTACAACGATAAGAGGATTGTGTGGGTGTAAAAGATGAATAGAGATCATACTTCATTATAAAAAGCGAATTCGAATATTTGAAGAATTTATCATAGTGTTTTAAACTGACGCATGTGTGAATATATATAACGGTGATACACATGGTGTGGTTATGAACATGTTATACTAGATATAATATATTTTATCTCTACTCTTATAAAAAAACGGAGTTGATGATGGTGTGCCTACCATCCTGCAATATAGGCCGTCTGATTTATATCTGATGAATAGGAAGGAAACTATGGCAATTTCGAAAAAAGATACCCACACCCCTTTCCATATTTGCAAATTAGGCCTCCCCTTGATCATGTTGATGTTCTGTGGAACGCATGGGCATCTTGCTAGTACTACGTATAATATATAGAACATTGATCATAATTTGGGCTAATGTGTGGCTTTTGCAGCCCAGGTCTAAATACTTGTCATAATGTAGGGGGCGGGGCACTATACTATGTGTGATAAACACGGTGTACGTATGGAACATGGTTTAGATTATGAATATATAGTTAGTACATGAAATGTACTATTATTTGGAATCAACATCAAGTGTATTCAAAAATAGAATTCGTGTTCATGTAGTACACATAGTTCATATCTATCTCTATAGTAATCATGTGGTGTGTTATTAAGGTAATACACGAATGATGGTTGAAGTTGGCAACAATCATGATTGTAGATTCTTATTGAAATAGAGAAACGAATTCAAATTCAGTTCGAATTGCAGCGGCAGTATAGACATTTGGAATGCACTAAAATGTTGGTATGAGTAGGTTACATGCATTATACAGCAAGCGAAAAAATTTAATTGGACATAACATGGATTCATACTCCCTCTTTCCATCTATATAGGGCGTAATGCGTTTTTAAGACCGCCTTTGACTATTGACAAGATTAATAGTACATGACATGCACAATGTGAAAATTATATCATTGAAAGAACCTTCAACACACGAATTTAACGATGTGCTTTGTGTAAGTTGCATGTCATATATTATTGCTCTAATATTTGGTCAAAGTTAGCATTGAAAAACGCATTAGGCCCTATATAGATGGAAGGAGGGAGTAGCTTTGAATAGCATTTTTATAGTAAAACGGGGCAAGACTCTCTCTTTGTGTGGTGTGAATAGTTTTATTTTTTGTTTTCTTTTTGGTTGAGGGAAGTGCGAATTGATTTGGTACGTACAAGTACAATATTACACATTAGGCTTGTCCCTAAAATTCAACCCGCGCCTTGTTATATCCCGAAAATTCAGATATCGTGCTCCCAAAACTGGCGCCTTGACAACCCACGCCTTGCTATCCCGAAATTACAACGTGTGCGAAAACTCCCTCCAGCTGCCAAATCCTGACACGCGAAATCCCCCTTCTAACCTTGAGCCAAAAGGGCCGCTAGTTCAAATCGGTTGGGGGTACTTTTGTAACACACCCTACATTTTGGACAAGCGTGTCCCTAAGTCATGGTTCACCCCTCCCATCTTCTCCTTTTTGCCATTCGAAATCCCAGGCCGCCATAACCTCTCCACTCCAGCCGCGAAACCCCACCCTCTTTCGTCCGCCACCTCACTGCTGCCCAGCTGGAGCCTCTTCCCCGACGACGTCATCCACCGCAACAGCTTGACGTCCCTCGTCCACCTCCCTGAATGAGGATCCGTCGTCCATCTCGTCGTCCCGCCGGTTTAGCCGCCCATCCTCCACCTCCAAGGAGCTGCTCCGACGATCGCCTCGTCTATCGCGACTGCTCCATCCCCATAGCGCCGCCTTAACCTGCTCCACCGGAAGCGCAACATCCTCACTGACTCCTCGAATGAAGCCGAGGCCTACTTGGTGCCACCAAAGAGGTTGTACACTCATCGCATCGCACCTTCTCCTTAACTCAACCTCCCAGCACCGACGATGCTCCATCCCGCACCCCCATGGAGTGGCTACCTTGAAGCCGGCGCCGCGGGTGACATCTCCACGAAGGCTCTCCCCCAGTGCGAGTCCCCTTCGTCGGCGGCATCCATACCATCCAGATCTGCTGCTGCTGCTTCGGCTCTCGCTCGCTCGCTCGCACTGCTACTACTACTCCGGCTCTCGCTCGATCACTCGCTCGCCGAGCTGCTGCTGCTCCGGCTCTCGCTCGCTGCTGCTGCTGCTCCCCCCTTGCTCGTGATGCTGCTCTACTCTGATTTAGCTACACTTCAGTCGACTGAATCGACTTTTGGGTCAGTCAATTTTTAGGGGGTGGGGGAGGGGGGCTTGCCGGAGTTAAGGAAGAACCACCCGCAGCGGGGACGGGGGCTCGCCGGAGAGGTACCCTACTATCTATCTTAGGGTTCAGGGTGGGGGGCGGGGGGCCTAGAGGGCTGGCCGGGGCGGCGGCGGACCGGCGGTGGGGAGTTGTTTTGGGGCGGCGAGGCGGCGCTGGGGCCGGTGGTTCGGCCGGTGGTGGCTGGCGGCTCAGGGGGTGCAGGTTGAAGATGAAATGCAGGCGCTCCCTAAACTACATGTCAAGTGCCTCTCTGCTACCTTTGCGTTCAGTTTCGACAGTAACATTCAGATTCCACAGTAAAATTTAGTTTTGACAGTTAAGTTCGGAGTCAACAATTTTTACCTCATCTGTTGTAGTCAGGTGGTTTTTGGTGATGTAAATTTTACATCTATTTTACATCATCTATTAGAGATGCTATTAGAATCCCACTTGAGATTGACGATGTCTGTCTTGTGCTGCTTCAGCCTTGACGTCTTACGGCTCACCGGAGCTGCTCCAACGACAGAACGATCCATCACAACAGAGCAGTGCCCTGGACGCCATTTACAGATTCCTAAGATCTTCCTCCATACCTCCGACAGGCACCTCTGCCTTAACTGCTTCAGCGACCAACCCAATGATGCTGAGGTCGACACGGCTACGGCAAAGAGGTTGTACACTTGTTGCATCACTTATTACTATACTTTCATGTCGATCCATTAGGGCTATTTTGGTTCAATGAAAAAACATAGCAATAGGGAATTTTCCAATGGCACTCTACTATTCAATTATTCATGCATTTTGTTGAAAGGAATGAAGCAAAACATCCACCTGGACCTACTTTTCAAAATCCTATGCATGAAAACAAGACCAAGTGCATTAGTGTCAGAATAACATTCTAACTGTACATGCTTTCATATGGTTTCACTTTATTTTGGCCATGTTTCTTTGCATTCTCTGCTCTTCCAATTCCTGTAAACCAAACACCCAAGTTGACAGAAATCATGTGTTTACAAATGCTTTGTTTACCATGTGCATCCCTATCCTATTCCTATGTTTTTCCTATCCTTGCATTTTTAGAATCATGCAAGCCAAATGAGCCCTTACAGAATTACTTCAGTTACAGGTAGGTGTTGAAGGGAACTTTGTGTGGTTTGTCCTACTCCTACCGCGACGTCGTCCACCTCACTTGAGCTGCTCCATCGACAGAAACATCCACCAAACCAGACATCACGACTCCTGACCGTCTTTTGATGCCTCAGATCTCCTTCCCTACCGCCAGCACCCACCGCAACGACATCACCATCATCGACTCAGTAGATGAACCTGAGGAGTACACGGGTCCACAAGAGAGGTCACACTCTTTTGTTTCTGCTTATGTTATGCATTGCTTAAAATTACCTGCTACTTTATCATCCTGTTCACCTCTTGGACTCCAAGTCAGGTCCAAATTAATGTTCAAACTTGAGTTCCAAATTAGTTGTGGGGCACATATCGAGGAAGCAATGAATAGTATCTCTGTCTAATATCTGGTTCACCTAGGGTATGCCTATGTTGTTCATCTTGGGTGTGAAATAAATAGTAAAGCAATCATCATCTGTCTTTTTATTAAATTAAAGCAATCATCAGCCTGCTATCATTATTTTTGGATCCATGCACTGGTTGTTACCATCACTCTAAATTTCTGCATGCTCTCCTTACATAATCTCACCTTATTTTTTCGTATGCATATCAGATATTGTACACAGTCATGCTGAACATGTAGAGAAAAAGAGAAGAGTTTTGCACAGAAAACAATGTCGTGCAAACATCACTCCATGGTGGGTTCAATGGCAAACCCTCCCCACCACTCTCTAGATTATAATCCAGAGGAAGATATCTGTTCTGAGGAGGATTCAGACGCCGCTGACCACTCGTATTTACCCCCAAGGTGTTTGCTCTACCTTGGCATGATGATGTTAGTCATATCATGCATATGTTGCCTTGCGGTGCCTACTTTTTACATCATATATGTCATCTGCTTAGTTTAGACATGTTCTGTAATGCCACCTGTTTAGTTTCTATATCATATATGGGAATTATGCAGTCTCATGTCTTTTAGCCAGCCATAATATATGTGAAATGTGCAATGCCATCCTGTTTAACCAGGCATCATATATTTGAATGATATCTTGCCCATCCTTTTCTTCATTACATTTCCATTTGTCCACAGTGTTTGTACATTAAACTACTCTTCCTGTGAATTGGCCATTTGGGTGGGAGATGGAAAGATCTGGAGTGAAAACAAGGCCTTCAGAGCAGACAGTGCTACCTGTCAAAGCAGATCTCTTGTTGGGTCCCGATAGCTCCTCAGAGATGGATTCAGAGACAGATGACCAGTCCTATTCCCCCACTAAGGTGTATGCTCTAACTTGGCATGATTATACTGCTCATATCATGCATATGATGTATTGCATTGCATAGTTTAGACATCATATACACAATATTCAACACCATGTTCTTAGTTCAAACATCATATTGAATGCCCTCTGTTTAGCATATAAATCACATGTGTAAACTAAATGATGCGATCCTGATTACTTAGATAACATGTAGGTGAATTATGTCATGCGATCCTATTTAGTTATTCATCATATCTTTGAATTATGTTATGCTATGTTATCCAGTTTAGATAGACATCATATATGTGGAATTATGTCATGCTATCCGTTTTAGTTAAACAATATACATGTCAACTATTCCATGCCCTCTTTTTTCCACACTATCTATTGCATCTGTCTCTCATACAATGTCTGTACATTCAACTATGTTTCCTATTTATCAGCCATTTGAATTGGAGCAGGTGATGCCAGTATAGCGGACTAAAAACACGTTCTTCAAATAAAACAGTGCTACCTCTTGGTGGAGATAGCACCCCAGTTGTACATGCACGAGAACTAGCCCTACCACACATAACCCAAACTCTCGCAGATTGTACCCCTACTGCGATGGACAGAGAACCAGCTTCACCCAATCTAACCCCAACCCCAGCAGATAGTAACCTAGTTCCTGTTGACATAGCACCATCTCCACCACAGAGCTCCCAAACAAGAGCAGTTAGTAAGGCAGCTCCAGTGCCCAAAGGGCCAGTACTATCACGGCGAACCCCAACTCCACCAGTTAGTACGCCTATTCCTGTGGAGGAAGCACAACCAGCTAGTCATAGTTTAGCATCTATCGCATTTGATGTTGTTAAATCATATGTGCCTATCTTCCCATCTTGGAAATATTATACTGAAGATGAAGGAAAATGCCAGTTGCAGGTGTTTGTCCAGGAGTTATGTGTAAGTAATGTTATTCATGGCAATTACTTTGCTTTGTGCCATACATCCTACCTCCATGATGGTTATAATACAACAAATTTTCCCATTTTCTCTATAGAGGAGGACCAATTTGGAAACTCAGGATGAGGTAACCTGTGCTAATACCTCTACTATCTTCAAGAATGCTAGGTGGCAGTATTGGAATTACCTGAAGAAAACGTACTTCACAGGCAAAGAAACTCACAAATTCCCTTACGTTCTCCTGAGACACATTTACGGGACGATGACTGGGAACGCCTTGTCCTGTACTGGTCCCGAACCAAGAATGTGGTAAGGTCTATGAGCTCATTTTCTATTTTTAAGTACTATATTCTTGCATCTTACTTTACTCTGTTCATGTAGAACAAGTGCCTAAACCTGAAGAGCAACTGTTATAATTTAAGACTCCATTGCTATCATAGTTCAGAAAAGCGTTAGGCGTTAATTGTGAGTTTTGCCACCGCCTTGCGCTTTACTGACCAAAGCGCATGCTTATGCGCAGTTATGCACAGATTAAGCATAGTTATGCGCAATGCGTTTTGCCAATGCCTAGAGCCTAGGCGCGCTTAAGCGCTCGCTTAGGCGCACCTTTTTTAACTATGATTGCTATCATGCATACTGCTTTGCTATTGTATCACTGTATTTACTCATACAAGCTTATTTTTAAATTGAAGGATCCAATTGAAACTCGAATGCCACAACAGGTATGTTCACGCATGTTTCTTTAACATGTTTGCTCATATCAATAGCTCTGTTGATTTCAATTTCAATTATGTATACAGTTGACTTCTCATATCATGCACATTACTAGCATCACAACAGAGCCAATAGTGTTGTTGTACATGTAGACCCGTGGTACCCATCTGAAATCTAGTTGTGCCATGTAGTTTCCCAAGCTTTGTATTCTTTCACTGCTGTTTTGTCTTGAACTTATATGATTTGAACCGTGTCTCTATTTTGATTTGGCAAGACAATGCAGTGACCATAGGACATAGATATATGTTTGTTTGATGCTTTCATTATGTACTAGTACTTGGCAATAGAAGACTTGGTAGTTTAATCCTGTCCACCTTACTAATGAACTGGTTCACCGAAATGAGTTTCATATACTAGTACATGCTAAACCTGTTATGTGTCTGCTTGTTTCTTCTTTTAGAATGCTGACAGAATATTGGGGAAGAGTGCCTTATTAAGAAATGGTGAAGGAAGTAATGCAGATAAGGTTCAGGATAGTGACACATCCTTGTTGGTCTCCAACAAAGCTGATAAAACAACCAAGGAAGACTATCTCGAAGATAGTGAGACAACCCCGAAGTCCTGTCTTGGTTTAGTGTTCGAGTTACTGGCCTTTACCGGTTGCACAAGCTATTCAAACTCACTGTCTGAATCAGTTCGGTTTCTTGAGTCACAACTACAAGCTGAAAGACATCGATCAGTGATAACCCACAAGTATAGGGGATCACAACAATTTTCGAGGGTAGAGTATTGAACCCAAATTTATTGATTCGACACAAGGGGATCCAAAGAATATTCTCAAGTATTAGCAGTTGAGTTGTCAATTCAACCACACCTGGATAACTTAGTATCTGCAGCAAAGTATTTAGTAGCAAAGTAGTATGGAAGTAATGATAATAGTGGCAAAAGTAATGGTAGCAGTTTTGTAGTAACTGTAACAACAACAACGGTAAAACAACGGTAAAGTAAATAAGCAAAGCACAATATGTGAAAAGCTCGTAGGCATTGGATTAGTGATGGATAATTATGTCGGATGTGATTCCTCATGTAATAGTTATAACCTAGGGTGACACAGAACTAGTTCTAGTTCATCAATGTAATGTAGGCATGTATTCCGAATATAGTCATACATGCTTATGGAAAAGAACTTGAATGACATCTTTTGTCCTCCCCTCCCGTGGCAGCGGGGTCCTAATGGAAACTAAGGGATATTAAGGCCTCCTTTTAATAGAGAACCGGACCAAAGCATTAGCACTTAGTGAATACATGAACTCCTCAAACTACGGTCAGCACCGAGAAGTATCCCGATTATTGTCACTTCGGAATTGTTGGATCATAACACATAATAGGTGACTATAGACTTGCAAGATAGGATCAAGAACTCACATATATTCATGAAAACATAATAGGTTCAGATCTAAAATCATGGAACTCGGGCCCTAGTGACAAGCATTAAGCATAGCAAAGTCATAGCAACATCAATCTCAGAACATAGTGGATACTAGGGATCAAACCCTAACAAAACTAACTTGATTACATGGTAAATCTCATCCAACCCATCACCGTCCAGCAAGCCTACGATGGAATTACTCATGCACGACGGTGAGCATCATGAAATTGGTGATGGAGGACGGTTGATGATGATGACGACGACGAATCCCCTTCTCCGGAGCCCCGAACGGACTCCAGATCAGCCCTCCCAAGAGAGATTAGGGCTTGGCTGCTGCTCCGCATCGTAAAACGCGATGAAACTTTCTCTCTGATTTTTTTCTCTGCGAAAGAGAATATATGGATTTGAAGTTGAGGTTGGTGGACATCCAGGGGGCCCACGAGGCAGGGGGCGCGCCCCCACCCTCGTGGACTGGGTGTGGGCCCCCTGGCCTTGATTCTTTCGCCAGTATTTTTTATATTTTCCAAAAATAATCTCCGTGGATTTTCAAGTCATTCCGAGAACTTTTGTTTCTGCACAAAAGTAACACCATGAAAGTTCTACTGAAGACAGCGTCAGTCCGGGTTAGTTTCATTCAAATCAGGCAAGTTAGAGTCCAAAACAAGGGCAAAAGTGTTTGGAAAAGTAGATACGACGGAGACGTATCAACTCCCCCAAGCTTAAACTTTTGCTTGTCCTCAAGCAATTCAGTTGATAAACTGAAAGTGATAAAGAAAAACTTTTACAAACTCTGTTTGCTCTTGTTGTTGCAAATATGTAAAGCCAGCATTCAAGTTTTCAGCAAAGATTATGAACTAACCATATTCAAAATAACACTTAGGTCTCATGTTTACTCATGTCAATGGCATAATCAACTAGCGAGCAATAATAAAAAAACTCGGATGACAACACTTTCTCAAAACAATCATGATATAATATAACAAGATGGTATCTCGCTAGCCCTTTCTGAGACCGCAAAACATAAATGCAGAACACCTTTAAAGATCAAGGACTGACTAAACATTGTAATTCATGGTAAAAGAGATCCTGTCAAGTCATACCCAATATAAACTAATAGTAATGCATGCAAATGACAATGGTGCTCTCCAGGGGGTGCTTTTTAATAAGAGGGTGATGAATCAACATAAAAGTAAATAGATAGGCCCTCCGCAGAGGGAAGCAAGGATTTGTAGAGGTGCCAGAGCTCGATTTTGAAATAGAGATGAATAACATTTTGAGCGGTATACTTTCACTGTCAATGCAACAACTATCAGATCTCGATATCTTCCATGCTACATACATTATAGGCGGTTCCCAAACAGAATGGTAAAGTTTATACTCCCCCCCACCAACAAGCATCAATCCATGGCTTGCCCGAAACAACGGGTGCCTCCAACTAGCAACAATCCTGGGGGAGTTTTGTTTTAATTATTTTGATTTGATTTGATATTTTGATCTTGGGATTGGGCATACCGGTTACCAGCCATTTTCTCGTGAATGAGCAGCGGAGTCCACTCCCCTTGAGAATAACCCACCTAGCATGGAAGATACATACAACCCTAGTTGATACATGAGCTGCTCGAGTATACAAAATAGAATTTCATTTGAAGGTTTGGAGTTTGGCACATACAAATTTACTTGGAACGGCAGGTAAATACCGCATATAGGAAGGTATGGTGGACTCATATGTTATAACTTTGGGGTTGATGGAGTTTGGATGCACAAGCAGTATTCCCGCTTAGTACAGGTGAAGGCTAGCAAAAGACTGGGAAGCGACCAACTGAGAGAGCGACAACAGTCATGAACATGCATTAAAATTAATCAACACCGAGTGCAAGCATTAGTAGGTTATAATCCACCATGAACATAAATATCGTGAAGGCTATGTTGATTTTGTTTCAACTACATGCGTGAACATGTGCCAAGTCAAGTCACTCGAATCATTCAAAGGAGGATACCACCCTATCATACCACATCACAACCATTTTAATAGTATGTTGGCATGCAAGGTAAACCATTATAAGCTCCTTGCTAATAAAGCATGGCATAAGAAACTATAATCTCTAATTGTCATTGCAAACATGTTTATTCATAATAGGCTGAATCAGGAATGATGAACTAATCATATTTACAAAAACAAGAGAGGTCGAGTTCATACCAGCTTCTCTCATCTCAATCAGTTCATCATATATCGTCATTATTGCCTTTCACTTGCACGACCGAACGATGTGGATAATAATAATAGTGCACGTGCATTGGACTAAGCTGGAATCTGCAAGCATTCAATACAAGGGAGAAGACAAGGTAATATGGGCTCTTGGTTAAATCAACAATCATGCATATTAGAGCCACTAAACATTTTCATTATGGTCTTCTCCTCTCGACCCCCAAAGGAAAGAAAAGAAATAAAACTATTTAAGCGGGAAAGCTCCCAACAAGCAAAAGAAGAACGAGAAATATTTTTGGGTTTTCTTTTAATTACTACTACAAGCATGGAAATTAAACTAACTAATTTTTTTTGGTTTTTCTTAAAGTTTATCGAACACACAAGAAGAAAGCTAGAAAAAGAAATTAAGCTAGCATGGATAGTACAATGAAAAAGTATGAGCACCGACAACTAGAATGAGTGTGTGAACATGAATGTAATGTCGGTGAGAAATACGTACTCTCCCAAGCTTAGGCTTTTGGCCTAAGTTGGTCTATGGCCATGGGTAGCCTGACTGATATCCAAAGTTGTAACTAGGGTCGTACTGAGATGCAGACGCCAATGCCTCCTGGGCTGTGGCATGGCGGCGAGCTGCCTCCGTCCTCCTCTCGTACTCGGTCGCTTCCTCCCGGGTGACAACATATCTTCTATTTGCCTGATATTCAAAAAGGGCAGGAGCAAGCAGAGTAACATGTATAGCGCGATGTCTGTCAAAGATTAGTCGGTACTAGAGGAATTGTTCATTCCTCTCAACAAAATGATGACTGACCATAGCATTATAATCTAAATAAGCGGGAGGCAACTCCCTATCACCCTGACGTGGAGGTATACCAAGATAATTAGCAACACGGGTCGCATAAATCCCTCCAAACAAATCTCCGGATAAACCATTATTATGCAACCTACGTGCAACAATTGCCCCCAAGTTGTAATCTTTATTACCTAATACAACACTCTTGAGAACACAAAGATCAGGAACACACATGTGACGTGCTTCATCCTTACCGTTAATGCATCTACCAATGAAAAGTGCAAAATAATGTATAGCAGGAAAATGAATGCTTCCTATGGTAGCTTGTGCTATATCTCTAGATTCTCCCACAGTAATACTAGCAAGAAAGTCTTTATATTCAGATTTATGGGGTTCATTAACACTACCCCGCTGTGGGAGTTTGCAAGCAGTAGTAAAATCTTCTAGGTCCATGGTATATGATTGATCATAAATATCAAACAGGACATTTTGAGAGTTACGCGAAGATGAAAATTTGAACCTTCTCACAAATGAATCAATCAAATAGTAGTACTGAGGACACTTATCTTGCATGAAGTCCTCAAGATCGGCATTACGCACATATGCATCAAATTCATCCTTGATGCCTGCATTGACCATAAACTCTTCTAACGGCCATTCACAAGGCCGCACATCAGCTTCCCTTGGTGGTTCATCGTCTTGCTCATGCATAGCGCGCCTGGGTCCTTGCTTTCTTGAAGAACCACCTTGGTACATTTTCCTAGACATATTTCTTCCTCTGAAAAATTTCTGAAATATTTAGTAACTCAAAATAAAAGTGAGTCAAACTCAATAAAACTGATAGCGACTACTCCCACAAGTGCTTAGAGCATATATCATGCATTAGAATTACTTGGGACCTCATAAATTTGACATGTAAGCTCAAGAACAGGGTCACCTAGGTAGCAAAAATTTGCAATGAATAAAGCCCTAGAACAAATACTAATTGGACCATTGGAGGAGTCACATACCAAGGAACAATCTCCCAAGGCAGTTTTGTGAACGGAGCTTTGAGCAAGGAGATCAAAAATCATAGCAAAATGAGCTAGAACTCGTGCTTGAGTTGGATGGTTTTTTTTGGGAGGAAGATGAAGTGTGTGGGTGCAGGAAGAAGTGGAGGGGGCCACCGTGGGCCCACGAGGCAGGGGCGCGTGCTTGGGACCCTCGTGGCCAGGTGCTTGCCCCCTGCTGTGTTCTCAGTGCCAAATATTCTCAAATATTCCCGAAAATGTCATACTAAATTGGCAGGGCATTTGGAGAACTTTTATTTTTAGGTATTTTTTTATTTCATGGATAATTCAGAAAACAGATAGAAAATACTATTTTTGCTTTATTTATTCTAAATAACAGAAAGTAAAAAGAGGGTAAAGAAGGTTGTGCCTTCTAGTTTCATCCATCTCATGATCATCAAAAGGAATCCACTAACAAGGTTGATCAAGTCTTGTTAAAAAACTCATTCCGAATAACATGGAACCCGAGAAATTTAGAATAACACTAGGTTACTTCAACGGGGATATGCACATCCCCAATAATAAGAATATCATATTTCTTCTTGACAGTAGGAAGAGGAAATTCAAAACCTCCAATAATAATAGTTGGAGTTTTTCCAATAGAATTGATGCTGTGAACTTGAGGTTGTTTCCTCGGAAAGTGTACCGTATGTGTCGGGGAAACTGATCCACAAACACCTATGGGGCCGGCGGACCATGGCCCCTTTCGGTTTGGCGGGGGGCGGAGGTCGCACGAAGAGCGGATCGAGGCGAAGCACACGAGCAGTTTACCCAGCTTGGGAGCTCTCCGGAGAGATAATACTCCTACTGCTGCTTGTCTGATTGTATTGTGTTCCTGCTCGAGGGTGAGCTAAGTGTTTTTCTGGCTTTCGAATGAGCCGAACCCCCTCTACATTGCGCGTGGGCCTCCTTTTATACGCTAAAGGGGTCACCGACAGGTGGCAACGTAGACAAGGGTACAAATGTAAAAAGAGAGGTGGTTGGTACAGTTACCTGTACAGTGTATCCTACCTAACCCTGACGGCAGGGGACAAGGGCATTAAATGCCCATCTGTGTTGCCCAAACAGTGCAGAAAGGTACCGTCAGGGACGCCACCGCTTGCCATGATGGCAGTCTTGTCAACTTCGCATGCCACCGCGCACCGCTGGCTGCACAGCCTCCCGCCACGCGCGCTTGGAAAGGCCCCCAGAGCGACACGTTGGTGGATGTGCTGGAGCGTGGGTACAGAGTGGCCGCCTGCTGCGGCAAGCGCCTTGCCGCGGCCGTCGTCTTGTCGCGCCTGGAAGCTTGTCGCCCACCAGGCCTCGAGATGCCCTGGTCAGTCTTCCCGGCAAGCTCCTCTTGCCGGGGCCTTGTTTCCTTGCCGGGACGCGTGGTGTGTCGCGACAAGTTCCTTAGGATGCCTTGGTTGGCCTTCCCGGCAAGCTCCTCTTGCCGGGGCCTCGTCTCCTTGGCTTGAATACTTTTTCTTGAATGGCTCCAAAGGAACCACGGAGGACCTTGGCGGTCGCCCGGCAAGCCTTGCCGCGGGGCGCTGCAACTGTCCGTGCACAAGTTCAGGATACTAGGGTACCCTTATTGTAGTACACCGACAGGAGCCCCCGGGCCTGGGCCATACACGGTGCTGAGCGCTGTTGGGCCAGGCCCAAAACAGGGCACGGGCACACGCGGCCTGGGTTGCGCCGTATCTTGCTCCGTACCCACCGCGCCCTCCCTAACGGCACGCGTCGAATGCGGCGTCGTGGGAGAGATCGTGGGTGGCTTCTTTATTCGGAAGGGCGAAACGTCCGCTCCCTCCCTCTTTATAAGTAGGGGAAACAGGGGCAGTTCGCCCATCTCGCCATTTGTTGCTCCAACTCTAGAAATCTCTGCCGCTCCCCCCTTCTTCTCGAAGCAGAAAGAGAGCAGCGCTCCGCCCCCCATTGCCACCAGCATCACCAACGCCGCCGATCTCCCCCACCACCTCCGCCATGGCTCCAAAAGCCGACAAGGGGAAGGGCGTGAAGTCGGCCGAGGCGCAGCGGCTTGCGGCGCTGCGGAAGGAGCGGGCCCTCTTCCCCCCTCAGCTCGGTGCGCAGGAGCTGAGGGAGTACTACTACCTCTTATGGTCAACGGAGACGCGAGCGCATCCGCGCACGAGGGTGCTCCCGGCCGTAGCTTCGGAACTGGCTCCAAGCAGGTACCCCTTCTTCGCGCTGTTCTTCTACTGCGGGCTCTGCCCGCCTTTTTCTGATTTCTTCTGCGACATTATGAACACCTACGGGTTCCGCCTTCTTGACTTCACCCCCAACACCGTTCTGACCATGGCAGTTTTCGCACATTTGTGCGAAAACTTTGTCGGAGTCCACCCAAATGTAGCCCTCTTCCGCCACTTCTTCATGCCCCGGGTCGAGAGAGGAGAGCCCCTTGGCGGAGGAATCGCTTGGATCTCGAGAACTGGCAAGAAGTAAGCGTATCTGGAGGGCGAGCTCCGCAGCAAATGGGAAGAGTGGAGGGCAGAATGGTGCTGGATCGTTGAGGAGAACCCGCAGCCTTTCACCGCCCTGCACCAAACCCCAGTAGTGCACGGCAATGATTGGAGCAATGTGGCCCCGGAGGACGACAGGTTGAAGATTGCCGTCACCCGGATCCTTCGCCTTAGGCTTGCCGGGCTTACTGTAGGCGCAGTTGGCGCAGACTTCCTTTGCCGCCGCATCGCCCCCCTGCAGGAGAGGAGGAGACCCGCCTGGGAGTTCAAGAACTCGGCGGATATCATGAGGCTGCGCCCGGGCCTCAATTTCAATTTCACGGTCTTGGAATTGGACGCGATGCTTCTGGAGCTGTTCAAGCGCGACCCTTAGCACCCTTTTATGTTGCCGCGGAATGTCGTTCCGCTGTGCAACAATTCTTCACTTGACCGCATCCGTGCGATGATGCCGTTGTGCGATTCGCACGGAATCGCCCCAACTTGGCAAGAACCTGCGGATGACGTCGTGCGGGCATTCTTCGACGACTTGGTAGAAGTGCCGGTCCGCGCCGATGAACAGAAGAGCCTCACCCGCGACACTACCGACGCGGAGCTGCAGCGCATCGCCACTAGGACGGAAGAGGCTGCGGCAGCAGCTGCCACGGGCGAGTTTGGGTTCACCGTGGAGGAGGCGGAGGCAGCAGAGGCGGCAAGCCTTGCCGAGCGCGAGGAGTTTGCCGGCGAGGAAGATCTTGCCGGCCCTGAAGCTGAGCCGAGCGAGCCCGGCAAGGAAGAGCCCGAGCCTTCAGACAGCTTGCCGCAGGCGGAGCCCCGGGCCCCGCCAAGAAGGCGTCTCCGCAGGGCCGAGGACATAGCGGGGCGGAAAACGAGCCAACAGCCGCCAAGCCGTGCGACACGCTCTACCGCGGCAAGCAATGTTGCCGCGGGAGCGCCTCATGCTGCTGCGGGAACTGGAGCGGGATCCTCCCGGTCCACCGCCACCGCCCCTACCAAGCGGGCGAGGGAGCCTACTCGCCGCACCGGAGGCGAGCCGGACTTCGATCTTTCCGCGCTCAGCTCCGACGACGAAGAAGAAAAGTAAGATCCCCTTGCTGTCCTCGTTGTTCTTCAATTATTGCTATCTTGTCTTGTATTTGACTTGCTTCGATCTGAACCCATTCCTTTTCAGGACGCTGGCCCAGAGAGCAATGAAGAGAGCCAAGGCCTCGGTGATTGTCATCGAAGATGACCCCACCGTGTCAGCAGGTGGTGTGTCTGAGACCACCTTGACGGACCCGGCAACTACTCCCCAAAGCAGCCCCCAGCGTAAGTACATGGTTTACTTCTCGCTGACAGGCGCTCATGATTGCTCTTTTCTTTGCTGATATCTTGACTGTTGGATTGTGTAGGAGTAGAACAGCCTCACCAGGAGGGCACGGAAGCCGCTCCCGAACTGCCATCTGCTTCGACTACGCCGCCAAGGGAGGAGTCCCCGGCATGGGAGCGCTCTCCGGCAAGGGAGAACTCCCCGGCAAGGGACAGTTCTCTGGCAAGGGATGGTACAAGTGATCCTCCGGCGGTTGAGACCGCGACCGCAGATCCTAGTACAGGTAATCTTCTTGCCTGAAATCTTCCCTTGGGTTCTTCTTCTTCTGAATTTCCTTTCTTGGATTTTTGCTTGACTTTTCTTCCTTTTTCTTTTTCGTTCTTCAGATCCATCTGCTGTGGAGCCAATGGAAACCGAGGACGCCGGCGAGGAAGGCGCGCGCGACAACAACGACGACGCCGCCGCCACTGAAGAAGAGGCCGGTGCTGATGAGCCCGCCGGCGAAGAGGCCGCCAAGGCTGCCGCCGCAGAAGCTGGCGAGGGGTCGGGCGATCGCACTGACGGCCCTGAGGCCGCAGGAGCGCCAGGCGCTACACCGACCGCCGATCCCTCCGCCGCTGCCGCGGAGCCAGGCTCCGAAGAGCCCCAGCCCGGCGCCTACTTGAAGGCCGGCGATGGTATCTTCATCAAGCTTCCCTGGGCGTCAAGCTCCAGGGCGCCGGTCGAAGGAGAAGCTTTTGACGAGGAGGTGCTCGCCTCCGCTGGGCTGGCACTGGTCGATGCGCCAAGCAGCAGCGGCGAGTCTGAGGAGGAGCGGCTGCTGCGGAAGCTGCTATCGCTCTACCGCGCCCGACAAACCAAGCTGGCATCCCGAGAAGCACTCGTCGCGAGGGCGGGAGTCGACATCGAGAAGCGCACGGAGGAGCTCCGGGGTCTCAGGCAGGAAACTCTCCGGAGCTTGGCAGAGGAGCGGGAGCAAGTCGCCGAGGAGAGGAAAGCCTTCCTCCTCGCGAAGGCTGAGGTTGAAGAGCAGCAGCGGCTTGCTGCCGAGAGGCTATCTGTGCAGGAGGGAGAGTTGGCGCAGTGCAAGGTCAATCTTGATAGCCACGAGGAGGAGCTTGCTGCGCGTGAGCAAGCAATAGGCGGGGCCCTCCAGGAAGCAAAGGACGCCGCCGCAGCTGCTGAGGCCGCCAAGAAGGAGCTGGAGACGAAGGTGGCGCAGCTGGAGGCAGATCTCAAGGCGAGCGGCGAAGAGCTTGCCGTGCTTAAGCGTGAGCGCGAGAAGGATGCTGCCGCCCATGGTGAGCTGCAGGGTCTTCTCGCTGAGAGGGGCAAGGAGCTCAGCGCCGCTAAGGACTCCAACGCGGATCTCGAGTTGAAGCTGGCTACGCTGACTCAGACGCTGGACGTCGCCAGGGAGCGAGAGGTGACCTTGTCGGAGAAGATCAAGGCCGACGAGGCGCTGCTGGTGAGCATCGCCGTTACCCAGAACTCGTTTAGAGAGACTGTGGAGCACTGGACCGAGGGTCTGGTGAATATCGCCGCAGTCATCGACGGGGAGCTGGCGCAGCTGGGGATGGAGGACTTTGGGTATCCCTCCGACGAGCATCTCCAACCCAGCGCCAAGCTCAGCCTGTTCTTCAAAGGCGTGGCGACGGCCCTCCAGCGACTCCGGGAGAGGATCCCAAAGCAGCTGGCCGACGAGTCGCGCAAGATTTGCGCGGGAGTTCTTCAGAAGGTGCTGGTGAAGGTGGCCTTCCGCAACCCAGGCCTCAACCTCACCAACGTCCTCAAATCCTTGCCGCCGGACGCCGATCTGGATGCGCTCAAGGCCCTTGTCGCACCCATTGTGGACAAGGTGAGCGAGATCAAGAGGGTTGAGGGCGATCGCGTAGATTAGGCTGCCCGTTTTTTCTTTCTCCTTGTCGCTGCTGGTCATATTACGAGATCAATCTGTTAGAGCTGCGACAAGTTATCTTGTAATATAACTTTATTTTTGGTATCGATTGCTACGTTATTTCCTTTACTAGATTCCTTTCTTTGTATGTTTTTACCCTACGCTTTTAGGGAACTTGTCGGCACAGGCACCCGAGCCGCGAGCGCTGAGTGCGGGACGTCAGCAGCCTGCTGGCGGTGCCGCTTCCGACAAGAAACCTTGTCGCGACTAGCTGCAGCACACTTAAGTTGTTGAGCGGACTCGAAACAAAGTAAGGGCGCAACTAGCTACGAGTTGGTTCCTCCGCTCACAGGTTTTCCATACAAAGCACGGTCGTTCGAGGAAGATAACTTAAAAAATAAAACTAACTGCCCAAACTTTGGCAACTTAGCTTTTCTGTCGTTTGCTTCCCGGCAAGGTGAAATTTGCTTGAACGATGCCTGGTCCACATCATAATCTTCTCCTTTCCCCCGGGCAAACTTGTGTGCGAGGGAACCTTCCTTTCCTTTGTTGAGAAGAAGAAAGAAGAGAAAATAAAGAGATGGAGCCTTTCGGCTTGTTATTGCTTACCGGGGGTAGGTGCTGCACAAAGTGTCAGATAATGCATGCAAATATAAAGTAAAAAGCATGAAATTGACAAGATGTGCGGAGCACATGAGCTTTACTTATGCACGGGATCTGCGCCCGACTTTGTACAAAGGATTACATGCAACATCGGCAAGACTTGTACAAAAGGTGGTTGCCGGAACGGGTTCCGGCAACCGCGCCCTACGGGTAAAATTTACGAAGATGCTCAATGTTCCAGGAGTTGCTCACCGGAATGCCATCTTCGGTCTCAAGGCAGACAGCGCCGGGCCTAGTGACTCGTTTCACCCGGTAAGGGCCTTCCCACTTCGGCGTCAACTTGTTGGAATTCTTGGCGGACTAAACGCGCCGAAGAACAAGGTCGCCTTCCTCGAAGCTTCTGGCATTAACTTTGCGGCTATGGTAGCGGCGCAAAGCTTGCTGGTATCGAGCAGCTCGTACAGCAGCCTGAAGACGATCCTCCTCAAGGAGCAGCGCGTCATCTTGTCGTAGCTGCTCTTGCTCAAGCTCATCATAAGCGAGCACTTGAGGTGATCCGTATACGAGTTCCGCGGGGAGAACTGCCTCTTCTCCATAGACTAGAGCGAAAGGTGTCTGGCCAGTGGCTCGATTTGGCGTCATCCTGATCGACCAAAGAACCACTGGCAGCTCCTCGATCCAGTTCCTTACGCACTTGCGCAGCCTGTCGAAAGTCCTGGTCTTGAGCCCGCACAGCACTTCAGCATTTGCCCTCTCTGCTTGACCGTTGCTTCTCGGATGAGCAACAGAAGCGAAGCAGACCTTGGTGCCAAGATCTTGGACGTACTGCATGAAGGTGCGGCTCGTGAATTGCGTGCCGTTGTCGGTGATGATCCTGTTAGGGATCTCGAAATGGCAAACAATCGACCTGAAGAACTTGACTGCTGATTGTGCTGTCACCTTCCTCACTGCTTCCACTTCCGGCCACTTTGTGAACTTGTCGATTGCAACGTACAAGTACTCAAAGCCCCCGACAACTCGGGGGAAGGGGCCGAGGATGTCGAGCCCCCAGACCGAAAATGGCCAGGATAAAGGGATCATCTTGAGAGCTTGAGCTGGCTGGTGTATCTGCTTGGAATGGAACTGGCACGCTTCACACTTGGTTACTTGTGCAGTTGCATCCTGGAGGGCTGTCGGCCAAAAGAAACCTTGCCGGAACGCTTTGGTGACCACATATGCCTCCATGTATCTCTGCCAACAGCTTTTGTCCGTCTTCCCGGTGAATACACTTCAATTTCACACCGTTGAGTCTCCTTCTATACAGTGTGCTGTCGACAAACTGGTACATACTTGACTGCCGGGCTACTTTTTCCGATTCTTCTTGCTCTTCGGGAAGTTCTCCTGTCTGAAGGAAATGGACAATCTGCTGTGCCCATGCTGGAGCTTGTGGCTCGACAACAAGGACTAAAGGCACATCTGCTGCTGCGGGAGCATCCGCTTCTACGGCGAGAACATGCGGCTCTGCCGGAGCTTGATGTTCCCCGGCAAGCTTGCCGGAGCAAAGCTTGTCGGGAGCGTCTGCTACGACGGAACAAACCATAAGGCTTGCCGGAGCAGACTGCTCCTCAGAATCCTTGGCGTTGATCTTGGGGACCTTCTTGGCAGCGGCTTCAGGGAGCTCTGCTGGAAAATAGTCACCAGAAATCAACTTCCTCTTCTTGTTCTGTCCAGTTGATGGTGTTATGGACGGTTGAGTCAGCTTGAGCACAAAGATCCCTGGTTCCACAGGTAACTTAAGTGCAGCGCACTTTGACAGGCCATCAGCGATGTCATTCTGAGCTCTCGGGACATGCTCCATCTGTAGGCCGTCAAAGTGCTCTTTTAGCTTTCTCACTTCATCTACATATGCTTCCATCAACGGACTCTGATAGTTCTTGTTCACTTGGCGGACGACAAGCTGTGAGTCACCCCTGACAATGAGCTTCTTGATCCCAAGGTCTGCTGCGATCCTGAGACCGGCAAGCAATCCTTCATATTCTGCAGTATTGTTGGTTGCTTGCTCCTTGGGAAAGTGCATTCGGACTACGTACTTCAGGTGCTCTCCGGTGGGTGCGACAAGTAGCACGCCCGCACCGGCGCCTTGCAGTGAGAAGGCACCATCGAAGTACATCAGCCATTCTTTGCTTGCCTCCTTGACGGGGATGCTCGTTTCTGGAATCTCCTCATCTTGTGTTGGCGTCCACTCTGCTATGAACTCTGCCAATGCTCTGCTTTGGATAGTTGAAGTGCTCTCAAACTTGAGGCCAAAGCTTGACAGTTCCAGTGCCCACTCTACAATCCTGCCTGTTGCTTCGGGATTTTGCAGTATCCTCTTCAGCAGAAAACGAGTGACGACTGTGATCTCATGTGCTTGGAAGTAATGGCGCAACTTTCTCGAGGCCATGAGGAGGCCGAAAAGCAATTTCTGCACACTAGAGTACCTTGACCTAGCCCCCTGCAGAAGGGAGCTGACAAAGTAAACTAGGCGCTGCACCATTCTCTTCTGCATCTTCTCATGCTCTTGCGCAGATCCATCCTCGTCGGGACCAGAGCTTGCCGGCGAAGCCCCCTGTTTGTCGCTGGACGCATCTGCCGTGGTTGCTGGCTCGTCATCTGCCTCCCTCTCTGCCACTAACGCAACACTAACCACTTGATTGGTTGCCGCTATATACAGCAGCAACTTCTCTTGTGGCTTAGGTGTGACAAGTGTTGGAGTGGAGGACAGGTATTTCTTCAAGTCCTGTAGCGCAGCCTCCGCCTCCGGAGTCCATTTCATTGGACCTGCCTTTTTCAATATTTTAAAAAATGGCAGGGCGCGCTCAGCAGATCTAGAGATAAACCTGCTGAGAGCAGCCACGCAACCGGCAAGCCTTCGTACATCCTTGACGCGCTTTGGTGCTTCGATCTGCTCAATGGCCTTGATCTTGTCGGGATTGGCTTCAATTCCCCGCTGAGACACGAAGAACCCGAGAAGCTTGCCGGAAGGGACTCCAAACACGCACTTCTCGGGGTTGAGCTTGAGGTTGATCTTGCGCAGATTTGCAAATGTTTCGTCCAAATCTTGAATCAGAGTTGCTTTGTCCTTGCTTTTGACCACTATGTCATCCATGTATGCCTCCACATTTATGTGCATTTGTGGCTCAAAAGCGTGGTGGACTACCCTTGCAAATGTTGAACCAGCATTCTTCAAACCGAAAGGTATCCGTATGAAACAGTACGTGCCACACGCGGTGATGAATGCGGTCTTCTCCTCATCTTCTTCTGCCATGAAGATCTGATGGTATCCTGAGTATGCATCAAGAAATGAAAGCAAATCACATCCGGCCGTGGAGTCAACAATCTGGTCGATGCGCGGCAAAGGAAATGGGTCTTTGGGACAAGCTTTATTAACATCGGTAAAGTCGATACAAAGCCTCCATTTCCCGTTTGCCTTGCGCACGACTACAGGATTGGCCAACCACGTAGGATGGAGCACTCCTCTGACAAGGCCTGCTGCTTCCAACTTCTTGATTTCCTCCGCAATGAATTCTTGGCGCTCCACTGCCTGTTTCCTGACTTTTTGCTTGACGGGCCGCGCATGAGGACAGACGGCAAGGTGGTGCTCAATTACTTTCCTGGGAACACCGGGGATGTCAGACGGTTGCCATGCAAACACATCGACGTTCGCCCGCAGGAAAGCAACGAGCGCGCTTTCCTATTTGGGGTAGAGAGTGGCACTGATGGTGAAGGTACCACCAGTGCCGTCCTCCTTGGCGGACACCTTCTTGGTCTCAGGTGGAGCAGCCATTGCCTTTTTACACTTGCCGGTGGAGCTCGATGGTGCGTCCTCGACGGTAGCGCAGCACTCCGAAGAGGTGCGCTTGCCGGAGTGGGCATCGGAGCTCTTGCCGGACTTGGTCTTCTTCTTCCCCCCGGGAGCTTCAGCGGCAAGTGACTTGCGATCTGTTGCGGCTGTTGCTTTCCGGTAGATCTTGTCGGCACAGATAAGGGCATCCTTCTTGTCGCCAGGGACAGAGATGACACTTATCGGGCCTGGCATCTTCAGCATGTTGTAGGCATAGTGAGAGGCTGCCATGAATTTGGCGAGTGCTGGATGGCGAGTATCCCATTGTAAGGCAATGGAAAGTCAGCAACGTCAAAAGTAACCCTCTCAGTCCTGAAGTTCAACTCGCTACCAAATGTTATCGGCAACGTTATCTTTCCCTTTGGCTTGCTCCTTCCCGGATTGATTCCTTGGAACGTACCAGTTTCTTCGAGCTCGCTGTCAGGGATCTGGAGTTTCTGGATCACCGCGGAGGAGAACAGGCTCAAGCCGGCCCCGCCGTCAACTAACATCTTAGTGACCTTGAGGTTGCGGATAGTTGGTGAGACCAACATCGGCAAGCACCCGACCGTAGTTACGCGATCAGGGTGGTCCTCAATATCAAAGATGATAGGCGTGCTAGACCATTTCAGAGGCTTGCGTGACTCGACGGGTGGTTCTGCTGCATTAACTTCCCGCACCCATTGCTTGAGCTGACGGTGCGAAGTATGCAGAGAAGCACCGCCGTCAACGCAGAGGACCTCTGTGGCTTTCTGGAACTCCTGCTCATCAGTCTCCTCATCATCCATGTCTTCATCGTCGTCATCATCTTCATCCTTGTCGCGGCTGCGAGGAGGTCTGTCTCTTTGCCGCTGCTTGGCCTTGCCGCGGCGCCCTCCTCGGCCGAGACATTTCTTGCCGGATCCTCCAACACCTTCCTGGGCTTTCTCCTTGTCGCGCCGCTCGTATTCAGCTTTCTGTTGCTCAACAAGCTGCTCGACTTTCTTGCAGCTCTGGAGGTCATGACCCTTAGTGCGGTGGATCTTGCAGTACTGCTTGTTGGTGCCGTCCTGCTTGTCGGCAACTGCCACGGCTGCGGCAACCTCCTTGCCGGAGTTACCAGCTTTGGCTTCTTTGCCGGACTGCTCAACGGCTAGCACCTCTTTGCCTTTTTTTCCTGTTATTCCGCCGCCGGTTTTTCTTTGTCGGGGCAGCATCATCACTGTCAGATCCTCCTGCTCCTATGTTCTCTCCGGGGAGTCTCCTCCCTTCCTCAGCACGCGCACATTTGTCGGCCAGGGCATATAGCTCACTGACGTCTCTGATCTTGCACATCGCCATCTCCTCCCGCATCCTGCAGTTTCGCACGTTCTGATGGAACGCGCTGATCACCGTGGCAGGGTGGACGTCTGGGACGTTGTGCTGTACGCTGCTGAATCTCTGAATGTACTTGCACAGGGGCTCTCCTTCCTTCTGGGCGAGCAGGTGAAGGTCACTCTCTTGGCCATGAGGCTTGTGGCCGCCTGTGAAGGTTCTGACAAACTGATGGCATAGATCGGCCCAAGAGGATATGGAGTTGTCCGGCAAGTGCATGAGCCAGGATCTGACGTTGGGCTTGAGCACCAGCGGGAAGTAGTTGGCAAGGATCTTGTCGTCCCATCCCCCGGCAGCCTGCACCGCAATGGTGTAGATGCTGAGGAACTCCGACGGATGCGTCTCGCCGTCGTACTTCTCCGGTACATCTGGCTTGAAGTTCTTCGTGCTGGGCCACTGGACTTGCCGCTGCTCACGAGTGAACGCAGGGCAACCTACCGCGTACGGCAAGTCGCCTGGTTCCCCTGGCGCATGCATGTCAACAGAAGGCCCAGCACGCTGGTCAGATTGATGCCGCGCTTCTCTTTGGCGCTCGATGCGAGTACGAGCGTCTTCTTGCTGTCGATCACGAAGAACTTGGCGTTGATCGCGACGAGCTCGTGGATCCGATGATGCGGTGGAGTCGCTGTCGAGGTGGATCCGGCGAGTCGGCGATCTTGGCCTTCGGGGTGGAGAGTGCATGGTGGTCGCACCCTCACCGGTCTTGTCGCCATCGGCTCGCGCCTGGCAACCCTGCCGCGGCAGCGACGTGCTCGGCTGTCGTGGAGTGTCGCCGTTGGCGAAGCCGATGAGACTCTGAATGGTGGCCCTCCATTGATCGGTCTTGTCCGCCATTGGAGGGTAATTCAGGAGCAATTGAGCTCGCGCTAAAGCTTCTGCTGGAGTGGTGGGCGGCAGTGGCGAACGGTGCGAGGAGCGGGATGTGCTCGGACTTCTAACTATGTTAGAAGGAGCAGTATCCCGTCCAGGCGACCGTGTCTCGCTCGTGCCAGCACGTTGGCGTGCATGCTGGTCTTGAGCACCCCGAGATCCACCAGCTCGATCTTGGCCCAACAAACATATGGTACTGCGAGTACCATGACGCTGTCGGTCCTGCGCCTCCTGAGATGGGCGCGGTACATGTACGGATGCTGAGGTCTGCGCGGCCTTGTCCTTGGACCTGGCAGCATTGTGAGCTTCCTTGTCGACGTCCGTTCTTTCCTCCAGCGCCTACTCCACCACCCGTTTGCTCCGGCGGTGGTGGAAGTGACGTGGATGGAGCAGCTGCCGCCGAAGTCTTCTTCTTGGTGGCATCTCGATGAAGAAAATGAAGATCTAGCTCGTGTGAACGCCGGATCGGGTTCACGCAATCTCGACGCACCCCTACCTGGCGCGCCAAAGATGTCGGGAAACTGATCCACGAACACCTATGGGGCCGGCGGACCGTGGCCCCTTTCGGTTCGGCGGGGGGCGGAGGTCGCACGAAGAGAGGATCGAGGCGAAGCACACGAGCAGTTTACCCAGCTTCGGAGCTCTCCGGAGAGATAATACTCCTACTGCTGCTTGTCTGATTGTATTGTGTTCCTGCTCGAGGGTGAGCTAAGTGTTTTTCTGGCTTTCGAATGAGCCGAACCCCCTCTACGTTGCGCGTGGGCCTCCTTTTATACGCTAAAGGGGTCACTGACAGGTGGCAACGTAGACAAGGGTACAAATGTAAAAAGAGAGGTGGTTGGTACAGTTACCTGTACAGTGTATCCTACCTAACCCTGACGGCAGGGGACAAGGGCATTAAATGCCCGTCTGTGTCGCCCAAACAGTGCAGAAAGGTACCGTCAGGGACGCCACCGCTTGCCACGATGGCAGTCTTGTCAGCTTCGCATGCCACCGCGCACCGCTGGCTGCACAGCCTCCCGCCACGCGCGCCTGGAAAGGCCCCCAAAGCGACACGTTGGTGGATGTGTTGGAGCGTGGGTACAGAGTGGCCGCCTACCGCGGCAAGCGCCTTGCCGCGGCCGTCGTCTTGTCGCGCCTGGAAGCTTGTCGCCCACCAGGCCTCGAGATGCCCTGGTCAGTCTTCCCGGCAAGCTCCTCTGGCCGGGGCCTTGTTGCCTTGCCGGGACGCGTGGCGCGTCGCGGAAAGTTCCTTAGGATGCCTTGGTTGGCCTTCCCGGCAAGCTCCTCTTGCCGGGGCCTCGTCTCCTTGGCTTGAATACTTTGTTCTTGAATGGCTCCAAGGGAACCACGGAGGACCTTGGCGGTCGCCCGGCAAGCCTTGCCGCGGGGCACTGCAACTGCCCGTGCACAAGTTCGGGATACTAGGGTACCCTTATTCTAGTACACCGACAGTATGCTCGTTACCATTAACATGAAAAGTAACATTGCCTTTGTTGCAATCAATAACAGCCCCTGCAGTATTCAAAAAGGGTTTACCAAGGATAATCGACATACTATCGTCCTCGGGAATATCAAGAATAACAAAGTCCATTAAGATAGTGACATTTGCAACCACAACAGACACATCCTCACAAATACCGACATGTATAGCAGTTGATTTATTAGCCATTTGCAAAGATATTTCAGTAGGTGTCAACTTATTCAATTCAAGTCTACGATATAAAGAGAGATGCATAACACTAACACCGTCTCCAAGATCACATAAAGCAGTTTTAACATAGTTTCTTTTAATGGAGCATGGTATAGTTGGTACCCCTGGATCTCCAAGTTTCTTTGGTATTCCACCCTTAAAAGCATAATTAGCAAGCATGGTGGAAATTTCAGCTTCCGATATCTTTCTTTTATTTGTAATGATATCCTTCATGTATTTAGCATAAGGGTTTACTTTAAGCATATCAGTTAAGCGCATACATAAGAAGATAGGTCTAATCATTTCAGCAAAGTGCTCAAAATCATCATCATCCTTTTTCTTGGATGGTTTAGGCAGAAAAGGCATGGGTTTATGAACCCATGGTTCTCTTTCTTTACCGTGCTTCCTAGCAACAAAGTCTCTCTTATCATAACGTTGATTCTTTGATTGTGGGTTTTCAAGATCAACAACATGTTCAATCTCTACATCATTATTATTGCTAGGTTGAGCATCAACATGAACATTATCATTAACATTATCACTAGGTTCATGTTCATCACCAGATTGTGTTTCAGCATCAGAAATAGAAATATCATTGGGATTCTCAGGTGTGTCTACAACAGGTTCACTAGAAGCATGCAAAGTCCTATCATTTTTCTTTTTCTTCTTTTTAGAAGGACTAGGTGCACCTAAATTATTTCTCTGAGAATCTTGCTCAATTCTCTTGGGGTGGCCTTCAGGATACGAAGGTTCCTGAGTCATTTTACCAGTTCTAGTAGCCACTCTAACAACAAAGTCATGTTTATTATTTAATTCATCAAGCAAATCACTTTGAGCTTTAAGTACTTGTTCTGCTTGAGTGGTAACCATATAAGCATATTTGCTAATGAGTTTAAGTTCACCTTTAACTCTAGCCATATAATCACTCAAGCGTCCAATCATATGAGCATTACTCTTTAATTCTCTACCGACATAAGCATTGAAATTTTCTTGTCTAGCCATAAAGTCATCAAATTCATCCAAACATCGGTTAGGAAATTTTGTAGACGGGATTTCAAATTTATCATATCTATAGAGAGAATTTACCTTTACTACCTGTGTCGGGTTATCAAGACCATGTGTTTCTTTAATAGGTGGTATATTAAGACCATGTATTTCTTCAACAGGATGTAAATTCTTAACATCTTCAGCTTCAATACCTATTTCTTTCATTGATTTCTTTGCCTCTTGCATATCTTCAGGACTGAGAAATAGAACACCTCTCTTCTTCGGAGTAGGTTTAGGAATTGGCTCAGGAGTTGGCTCAATTGGCTCAGGAAGAGTCCAATTATTTTCATTAGTCAACATATTATTCAATAGTAATTCAGCTTGGTCGACTGTTCTTTCCCTGAAAACACAACCAGCACAACTATCCATGTGGTCCTTGGAAGCATCGATTAGTCCGTTATAAAAGATATCAAGTATTTCATTTTTCTTAAGAGGATGATCCGACAAAGCATTAAGTAATCGGAGAAGCCTCCCCCAAGCTTGTGGGAGACTCTCTTCTTCAATTTGCACAAAATTATATATTTCCCTCAAGGCAGCTTGTTTCTTATGAGCGGGGAAATATTTAGCAGAGAAGTAATAAATCATATCCTAGGGACTACACACACAACCAGGATCAAGAGAATTAAACCGAGTTTTAGCATCACCCTTTAATGAGAACGGAAATATCTTAAGGATATAGTAATAGCCAGACTTCTCATCATTAGTGAACAGGGTGGCTATATCATTTAACATAGTAAGATGTGCCACAACAGTTTCAGATTCATAGCCATAAAAAGGATCAGATTCAACCAAAGTAATTATCTCAGGGTCGACAGAGAATTCATAATCCTTATAAGTAACAAAGATAGGTGAAGTAGCAAAAGCAGGGTCATATTTCATTCTAGCATTTAGAGATTTCTGTTTAAGTTTAACTAGTAACTTCTTAAGATCAGATCTATCATTGCAAGCAAGAAATTCTCTAGCAGTTTCTTCATCCATAACATAACCCTCAGGAACAACAGGCAATTCATACTTAGGGGGAGAACCTTCATCATCACTATCTTAAATAATTTCATCTTCAATAATTTCATTCTCTCTAACCCTAGCAAGTTGTTCATCAAGATATTCACCTAATGGCACAGTAGTATCAAGCATAGAAGTAGTTTCATCATAGGTATCATGCATAGTAGAAGTGGCATCATCAATAACATGCGACTTATCAGAATTCATAGCAGTAGCAGGTTTAGGTGTCACAAGCTTACTCAAAATAGAAGGATAATCTAGTGCAGAGCTACGTGGCAGTTCCTTACCTCCCCTCGTAGTTGAGGGAAAAATCTTAGTTCTTTCGTCTTTCAAGTTCCTCATAGTGATCAACAGATATAAATCCCAAGTGACTCAAAGAATAGAGCTAGGCTCCCCGGCAACGGCGCCAGAAAATAGTCTTGATAACCCACAAGTATATGGGATCGCAACAGTTTTCGAGGGTAGAGTATTCAACCCAAATTTATTGATTCGACACAAGGGGAGCCAAAGAATATTCTCAAGTATTAGCAGTTGAGTTGTCAATTCAACCACACCTGGATAACTTAGTATCTGCAGCAAAGCATTTAGTAGCAAAGTAGTATGGAAGTAACGGTAGCAGTGGCAAAAGTAATGGTAGCTGTTTTGTAGTAACTGTAACAGCAACAACGGTAAAGTAAATAAGCAAAGCACAATATGTGAAAAGCTCGTAGGCATTGGATCAGTGATGGATAATTATGTCGATTGTGATTCCTCATGTAATAGTTATAACCTAGGGTGACACAGAACTAGCTCCAGTTCATCAATGTAATGTAGGCATGTATTCCGAATATAGTCATACGTGCTTATGGAAAAGAACTTGCATGACATCTTTTGTCCTACCCTCCCGTGACAGCGGGGTCCTAATGGAAACTAAGGGATATTAAGGCCTCCTTTTAATAGAGAACCGGACCAAAGCATTAGCACTTAGTGAATACATGAACTCCTCAAACTACGGTCATCACTGAGAAGTATCCCGATTATTATCACTCCGGGGTTGTCGGATCATAACACATAATAGGTGACTATAGACTTGCAAGATAGGATCAAGAACTCACATATATTCATGAAAACATAATAGGTTTAGATCTGAAATCATGGCACTCGGGCCCTAGTGACAAGCATTAAGCATAGCAAAGTCATAGCAACATCAATCTCAGAACATAGTGGATACTAGGGATCAAACCCTAACAAAACTAACTTGATTACATGGTAAATCTCAGCCAACCCATCACAGTCCAGCAAGCCTACGATGGAATTACTCACGCACGGCGGTGAGCATCATGAAATTGGTGATGGAGGATGGTTGATGATGACGACGGCGATGAATCCCCCTCTCCGGAGCCCCGAATGGACTCCAGATCAGCCCTCCCGAGAGAGATTAGGGCTTGGCAGCGGCTCCATATCGTAAAACGCGATGAAACTTTCTCTCTGTTTTTTTTCTCTGCGAAAGAGAATATATGGAGTTGGAGTTGAGGTCAGTGGACATCCAGGGGGGCCACGAGGCAGGGGCGCGCCCAGGGGGAGGGGGCATGCCCCCCACGCTCGTGGACAGGGTGTGGGCCCCCTGGCCTTGATTCTTTCACCAGTATTTTTTATATTTTCCAAAAATAATCTCCATGGATTTTCAGGTCATTCCGAGAACTTTTGTTTCTGCACAAAAATAACACCATGGCAGTTCTACTGAAAACAGCGTTAGTCCGGATTAGTTTCATTCAATTCATGCAAGTTAGAGTCCAGAACAAGGGCAAAAGTGTTTGGAAAAGTAGATACAACAGAGACGTATCAATCAGCCGTGCTGTGACAAGAAGCAGAAGGACTGCGGAAGTCCTTGCAGCATTCAGATGCATACTTTCTGGTGCAACAACAAGCATTTGAGGATTTTAGCGCCAAACATGACAAAGCTAATAAGCTTGCTAAACTTATCGCCAGCATGGTGGATACCCAGGATAACATTTCTTGAGATCTTCTGAAGTTGTTTCAGTTATGCTCTTGTTTTGCTGCCGCGTTTATTTGCACTGGTGGCCAATTTTGACCGCCAGTGTATGTAATATGCTACTTTGTTCCCTATATTTGCACTAGTGGCGAACTCTGATGCCCAGTGGATGTAATATGTGTAATAGCGGTAATAGGCTAGCGTTAATTGCTTGCTTATTTATTTCCTTATTATCTTGTTTAGTTGTTTGCTTGTAGTCACTACAGTTATTTTTCTGTGTTTTTCTAGTGGCCACAATAACCTATTTTTGGAAACTAGGCCAAAATAATCATGGCAACACACGGAGTGTTGTAACCATGGGCCTCCTGCGGGCCGTATGATCCATGGGCCTTCTATGGGTCGTAGGATCCATTGGCCTTCTATACGGGCCGTAGGATCTATGGGCCTTCTACGGGCCATACGATCCATGGGCCTTTTACGGGCTGTAGGATCCATGGGCCTTCTACGGGGCGTATCATCATTTCGCCAATCATGGGCTGTACTATTCGTGGACCATAACGGGCCGTTAATAGGCCGTATTTGATAACTCTATGAAAACAGCCCAACAGGTTTTTTTGACATGAAAACGGCCCAACGTATTAACGGGCCACAAATGGGCCGACTATAACCACAGGCTGAATTTGGCCCACAAGCAGAAAATGACAGTAACGGGCCGTAAGTAACCGAATGCTGGAAATGAGCCCAAGAATAAATGGGCCCTGAGAAGGCCGAAAGATAACATGGGCTAGAAATGGCCCAATGGAATAATGGGCCGTTAATGGGTATGAAGTGATACACTGTTCATTACGGACCAGTTTCACCATGGGCCGTTAATGGGCCAAGAGTTACAAAGGGCCACATATGGGCCGAAAGACGTTATGGGCCATACATGGGCTGGAAGTTAAAATGGGCTGGAATCATATTGGACGGCCCAGATGATGGTACTGGGCCTAATTCGGAGAGGTCGTAACGGGCCCTGGGTTAGCGAGCTGTAAATGGGCTATATGCGAACAGACTGTTAACAGGTTTTCCGTGGGCCGGCCCGCCACCTTTTGACCAAGTCAAACGGGCCGGCCTTTTCACACGAATGGGCCTCTCTTGGGCCGTGCCACATGTTGACGTATCATAGGTGCCTTGGGTCCAATGAGTGGATGACATCTGTCCCAACGGTGAGCCGGCACGTGTTTCCTCCAGCCAATGATGATTTTACACGTGGAAAATCCCATTGGTCGGTGCTGTTAATGGGTTATCGGATCCAAAACCGGACCCGATAGCTTAACATCGTTCTGTTATGGTGGATGCCACGTGTTAGTCACCCTTGACGAAAGCACTTCTATGACGCGCGATTTATCATCATGGAAGTGGACACTTCCATGGTGATAATTTTGGTAATGTCATGGAACACTTCTACGACAGCACAAGTATGACTATCTTGATTCTGCCATAAAATCGTCATGGATGTACATGCATGAGAAAAAATGTGACCTACTGTGACGAACACGTATCATCACGGAAGTGTATTTTTTGTAGTGCACACACACACACACACACACCCCACACACACACCAAAGCCTCCTTGGGCGTGCGCTCACAAACACACACGCACATCCTCCCTTGCTCGAAACCCTAGCAAGGTCCCCACCGCCGCTGCCACCGCCACCGCAAGGCCTCCATTGTCAACATCTGCCGGTTTGCCCGTGCAGCTTACCCATCGATCTCCATACCCAGGCCCCCCCTGAGTTTCTTAGATGACGCCTGCCAAATGCCCCCTTTCCCACAGATCCCCATCGTCATCCCCATCCCCACTCCAGAGCGTCGTAGCCTAAGCCCGGCTACGCTTCCCGTGGATCTCGAGGAGCGACTGGCCCAAAAGAGGTGTATAGCGGTCTCTTCGCCCAACATCGTCGACGAAGCTGACGACCATTACTGGCGGCAGACACTCAAGCAGCGGGCTAGAGTATGCGGGCATGTCTCGTCCGTCGGCTATGACATCAAGGTCATCGACAGCGATGCCTTGAGGCGGGCTGTGTCACAGGTTAAGTGGCCCACCCAACCCCTCGGGTTCAACCGCCGTCGATCTCATCCATGGCCCCGACGCTGATCTCCTTTGGCTCGCTGTCAACAATTTGCCATTCTACATCGCCATCAAGCCCCTTTTGTCATTTCTGAAGGACACGATCTGCGACGCTGGCTTGGGATCCACAACTTCCAAGTCAGACCTCATCGACGGCAACCATGAGGAGGGCACCCTCTCCGGCTCTTCCAAGGGGAAAGAGCCCATCTGCTCTTCCAAGGGGAAAGTGCCCGTCTACGACATCAGGGAGGGCACCCTACAGCCGTGCTCTTCCAAGGGGAAGGAGCCCATCTGCGACAACATGGAGCGCATCTAGGGACCGTGCTCTTCCCAATGAGCCCATCCATGACAATTGAGGAAACCCATGATTTGTTTTGCCATGCCTCTTCACAGTGGGAAACCCATGATTTTTTTGTCGAGTCCCTTTTGTAGTGTAGTGAGAATATGCACAGTTTTAATTGCTATATCTGGTTGCAGTATGCCTTGTTTATTTCAGTTGTTCACAATGTGATGCTCTATATGTGCAATTATTTACTATGCAACACATTTCATCAATCCAGTTTTAAACATATCGGTAGGAATGCATATATTTGCTTGTTGTTAAGCCTGTTATAGGTAGCATATGCCTCTTTTAAAGTTTTTTGATTGTTCGGTTGTTTGTAGTTAGCATATGTTCAGTTTCAAATGCTATCTTTGGTTGTTCGTAGTATGCCTTGTTTATTCCAGTTATTCACAACGTGATGTTCTATATGTGCAAGTATGAACCGTGCAGTTCAATTTCATCAATAATAGTTTCAACAATACCACTATGAATGACTACATTTGTTTGCTGCATCTTGTAGTTAACATGCCTTTCCATTTTTATTTAACCATAACTAGTGTACTTAGACCAGCACAAGACCAGTTTGAATGACTATGTTTGCTTGTTGTTAAATGTTAGGCCTGTTGCAGTTAGCACACCTTTCCACTTGTTTTGCTTTACTAGCGTGCTTAAACGTGCACACTGAAGCTATCTTTTGGAGATTATTTTGTCTGCCATGTGTAATTTTGGTTAATGTTTAGCCTGTTGCGCTGGACATGCTTCTCGATGTACCTACACAGGACAATTTTGGGAACGACTGCTGTTTTCCATCAAGGTTAGTTTCATCCCATGGCTTATATCTGCTCACTGTTCAGGATATCGGTAGATGGTACCATATAGGCTGGCGGCTGATAAGGGACTAATCGGTGAATCAGACTTTTAACTGAATATATCTGCAACCCATTTTTTCTTAGGTTAACTAGGGCCATATGTAATATATCTGAGGCTACATAGCAACATGCACTGTACTTAATGTCTAAATATGCAATCCTAGGCTACATAGCAACAAGGAAGAGTGTTACATTAATGTTCTAATGATATCTAGATATATGTAGAAGAGCAGCAGCAGAAACAGCAACAACTTAGCCTTGTTTGGATACTCAACTTAGCTAGAGGTCAGAGTTAGTTTCTAGCTCATTACTAAGCCTGAACTAACTCCATCCAACGAGTTCTTTGGATGGCAGGGTTAGATTGACAATAAATGCACTAGGAGAACTAGCTCCAATTAGCACCTCTTGGGTTGGATACTAGTTTTTTTGGGTGGGTTATAGATGCAACTAGCTCAAACTAGCCCTCATGTTTAGATATACTTTAGGGCTATTTGAGCCTGAACTAGCTCAAACTAACTGTAACCCATGGATACAGCAGCAGTTAATCAGCCGATAATTTGTAAGAATGAACAAACTCCTTCCGGCCCATAATATAAGATATTAATTCATCTAATATGTGAGTATATTGGATGTTATAAGACACTCCCTCCATTCTAAATATTTATCTTTTTAGAGATTTCAAATGGACTACCACATACGGATGTATATAGACATGTTATCAAAGAGTATTGTACTACATCATTGTGCAATTTCTGTTTAGCTTCTATTATTAACTTGGTGCTTTTAGTTACATATGTCATTGGTAAAGATCCGCGTTTCGACCCTTTCTGTGTATGGGGCATTGAGATATCGATGAACCAACATCAAGTGAGGAAGTTGATAAAGATTGTTAGTAAAATGGGTCCAAAGATGGCAATTAAACTATTTGTTTACACTTTATCCAAGACAACAGCAAACTGCAGGATGGTAAGTAAGAACTCTGCAACCTTCTTTTTACTGCCCATAATGAGTTGTGTTAGATGACAATGTCTAAATTTTTTTCCTTTGCAGTGGTTGCCAAAGTAGTTTACTCAAGATTACCTCTCAAACTACATGATTGGTGGGCATGCAAAGGTTAAAGTATTTCTACGAGAACATGATGATTATCTAGATGTTTTCATGAAGACCGTGAAGGATGGGCGGTCGGCCATCACAAGGGGTTGGACTAGAGTCGTGCGTGCCTTCTGCATGGAGGATGGCACAATATGGGCATTCCGCTTCATCTTGTTCAGCAACCAGAATATATTTTGCCTCTTTCTTTACCATCTTTAATAGTACAAGTATACAACTATGGTTCATCATTCTTTATTTGGTCCGTATGTAATTCTTGAACATATGTACCTATGAATCAAATAATGCATTCGTTGTTTGAACCTGATGGATATGAATAAAGATGTAGCATACATTCAAATCCAAATCCAAATCCGGTACAATTTGGAAAAGCAGCAATTAAATTACGGTGAAATTACGCTCTCCAGGTTGTTATGGCACACACGGTTGGTAAAACACAAACGTTTGTGATATGCACCATTATCGGAGATGGTTCATAGAGAGGAAACGTGTGCAAGCATGCACACAATTGCCGTTTGCAAAGCGTGTGTGATGTCAGACAATATCACAAACGGTGCGGGCAGACTAAACATTTGTGTTAGTTGCCTTACGTACACGATTTGCAACCATGAATTATTTCTGATGAAGTATGCATGCACCACAGAGTAGTGTGTGCGATAGTTGTCGTGTACGACGATGTTACGATGGTCCGACGTTTCATAATCCTGTCCGACACTCGTACGATGATTAGCTAATCTTCTTAACGGTGAATCATTTGTGATGGGCCGCACATCATACACGTTCTATAATAGTGAACCATTTGTGATGGGCCACGCATCGTAAATGTAGCACCACAGAATACCGACTGCGATGGCAATGCAAGCAGAAATGAGTAGGAGTACTATAGGGGCCCTATCCCTGACAGTTTCTGGATCGTGTGGGAAGGACCCCCCTATCACCCACACTCACTTGGCAACGGTTCCAAATGCCGTCACGGAAAGGGGTTAAAAACCGTTTGTTTAGGACCGACGCGTACCAGTGATGACTACCCTCTTGATCCGGCGGTACGCCTTGGTTGCAAATTACTTGGGGGCTTCCTGCTCATTGAGCATAGCTATGACTACCCTACTGATCCGGCTTATACTCCTGGAATGAAATATTACTTGGGGGCTCCTTGTTAATGATCAGAGCTTTGTTGTCCCTTGTAATAGGCTTGGACGCCAGGTGTATTCACCAAAAATCCGGGTTATCCTGCCTTTGTTTGCCTGCCACTCCGACCAGGTAATCCTAGAATGACTCGCCGTACTCTTGACAATCAATCTTCTAAAAAAAGACCCTGAATTTGTCAAAGTTAAAACGTCGATTGGTCATGTGAGGGCAGGCTTACCGGTTTGAATTAAGGTTTAACGAAGTGGCTGCGCAGCCCTTGAATAGCACTTGACATTCAGGCTTGGCAGCCTATGAATGCCTTGTTTTTCTGGTTTATATTGGCTTTGAGTCTTTTTTGAGGTTTCTGTTTGTACCATATTGATATATGGTTGCAAATTGATTAGGGCCATGTTGCCTTGATCCTTATGATTCATATTTGAATATATTCGGTGTTTTGGTAACCCGGCCTGGATTTGGACGTTAAGTCGGCAGTGTGATGATTATGTGCTTGGAGTTATGCACTCTAAGTTTTGGGATGTTACCCTTTGCTGCCTATGGCGTTGTAAGCCGGTAGTATGAATAAATTGCACATGGCCCTACGCTCTGAGTTTTTTGGGTTGTTACCCTTATCACGTGCGGCGTCGTAAGCCAGCAGTATGAACAAATATCACAGGTATGATATTTACATTGTTATGATTATATGAGGTTTTGATAAACCCGTCCTGGTTATGGACGATACAGTCACCAGTGGATTTTCTATGGGGCATTATGACCCACCTTGGGATAAACCGCCAGGGCACTTGTTCTCTGTTTGTATGCAAGGTTTATGACAACATGATCAACAAGATTGACAATGATTATGAGCATAAACAATGGATTCAAATCAGATCAAATGGCTCATAAGTGTTATGCAAATAAACACGCACGATGGCGTGGTAGATCATGGTTTTTTCAACTAGCCTATTACAAGGCATCATGTGGCCAGAAAAGAGTAAAGTGTTTTGAGACACACGGCATCCAAACGCTGTGGCTGATAAACTAGCTCATGGATCACGACTCCTGGTCTTGGCAGGTTGAAGCTTCCAGGTCATCTTGCACCGGTTCATCTTCTTCTTCTTCACCCGTCGACTGGAAGTCAGATGTCGCCCAATTCATCCCATTCAAAGCTTTGAACACTGCTTCATCATCAATAGGTGTTGATGGGTCAATATCCGGGGCAAAGATGTGCTAACGAATTGGTAGAATAAGGACCTGGGCTTCATGAACCAGTGCTTTCATGTTCTTGTTTTAAGCGTCATAAACCGCCTGATACTGGGACAGATCCGTGTCTTTAGCTAGCCTGCTTGCTAATGGACACATTTCCCTTACTATTTCCGCAAAGTCATCAGCACTGAAGGGAGACCCGTACGCTGGGGCAGCCATTGGCCAAGTCTTCTAGATAAAGATCTACTTGCCACGCCTTTGCCCGGCTTAATGCAGTGATGGCACCGGCCCTAGCGGCTGATCGCTTGAGCTCTTCGATTCTTTGCGGCAGCACAGATAACCTCTCCAGTACTTCCTTGATGAGAGAGGGTGGTGATTTTTTGTGTAAGGCAGCAGATATGGCTCGTTGAGTGCCAGTGTACAGTTGCTCCACAAGCGTATAAGTGGTTTTGAGTTTGACGCACATATCTTGACCAAGGTTGGAGCTTCTTGGGCCTGCATCAATGACAACATATTGGTAAACCGAGTAATGATTGATATAAATTGCTATGGAAAGATTGAAGTACACTATTCCTTACCAAAGATGGCAGCTGTCATGGTGTTATTTGATACTTTAAGCTGGAAAGCTCGTCAGCCACCGGCCTAAGGGCAGCCTCTGCTTCCTTTGCTCTATTCAACAGAGTTGTCTTCTCAGTGTCCCAGCTTGTCCTGTCAGCCTTGAATACCTTCTTGAACTTCTCCATCTCTTCCAAGGCGGTAGTCAATTCTGATTTGGCCTTGGAAGTTTCATATTGTTGAGACTTGATATTTTTCTTAAGATCGGTGACTTGGGCTTGTTTCATATTCATCTCCGCTTGTAGTATGCAAATGACAGGCGGTATTACAATCATTTTCTTTGAAGTCCCAATCACAATACAAGTATTTCACTTGGCACTTGGGGGCTAATGCACATTCCTTTATTTTGAAAGTAATTCTATGATGACCCGGCTACACTATTAAGACTATAGACGACTCATGAGGGCTACATACTTGGATTTTATTCACAGTTATGATGATAAGTCCCAGCTTATTCATGCTGATTAAGCCGGCCCTTGGGGGCTACAGGCACTACAAAAAAAGACACATCTGTGACATTTTTGGCCGAACGAATTTTTTTCTGTCATACATATGACACTTCTATGATGATAATTGTGACAAAACCCGGTATCATCATAGATGTGGTGGGCTCCTACTTCTATGACAAAAAATCATGATAGAAAATGGGCTTTTCGTCCTGGGCGGGCCGGAGACGCAGCTGCATGACATTCTTTGGGCCATCCATGACGAAAAAAACCGTGGTAGAAGCGAGGGCGAGGAAAATTTCGGGGAGTTACCGGTTACGGTGGGAGGTCGGGGGCCGAGCGATGCGTGTTTCTCTCGTACACGTACGCGCGTGTGTGCGAGGCATTGGCTCTAACTGAACCCGAGCGAGGTGTTGGGCTCTAACTGAACCTGAGCAATTGCACTACAGGCTACGCGTTACTGAACCCGAGCGATCGATCGATGGCTGTTAACTGAACCCGATCAAGCGATTCCTTCGCTACTGCTGCTAACTGAAGCCGATCGATTGGATGAACAGTG